>NW_026907677.1:6847416-7158662 GCF_028389875.1 Rhea pennata
CACCGGCTCGCAGTTTGTCCCGGGCATGGGAAGCAGCATGCTGCATGCCCAGAACACATCTCTCACTGTCCTGCCTGCCACAGGGCTGTTTCTGAGCACGGAGGCACGCCTACAAGCAAGTTGAGATGGGCTTTGCCTAAGAGTGAGGGAAGTGTCGAGTGGAACAAGGGAACTGCTGAACAGCTTCCCTCGCAGGCAGATTCCCTCCTGGGACGCTTAGTTCTCTTGCCTTAGTGCCCTGCTTTGTTTGGAGACTGTTTGCGGACAGCAGCACACACAGCGGGAAGGTGCGCTCTGATCGGCTCCAAGTCCGGCAGATAGAAGCGCAAGCGAGGCACCGGCTCGCAGTTTGTCCCGGGCATGGGAAGCAGCATGCTGCGTGCCCAGAACACATCCCCCTGTATCCTGCCTGCCACGGGACTGCTTCTGAGCACGGAGGCACGCCTACAAGCCAGCTGAGATGGGCTTTGCCTAAGAGTGAGGGAAGTGGCGAGTGGAACAAGGGATGTGCTGCACAGCTTCCCTCGCAGGCAGATTCCCTCCTGGGACGCTTAGTTCTCTTGCCTTAGTGCCCTGCTTTGTTTGGAGGCTGTTTGCGGACAGCAGCACACACAGCGGGAAGGTGCGCTCTGATCGGCTCCAAGTCCGGCAGATAGAAGCGCAAGCGAGGCACCGGCTCGCAGTTTGTCCCGGGCATGGGAAGCAGCATGCTGCGTGCCCAGAACACATCTCGCACTGTCCTGCCTGCCACGGGACTGCTTCTGAGCACGGAGGCACGCCTACAAGCAAGTTGAGATGGGCTTTGCCTAAGAGTGAGGGAAGTGTCGAGTGGAACAAGGGAACTGCTGCACAGCTTCCCTCGCAGGCAGATTCCCTCCTGGGGCGCTTAGTTCTCTTGCTTTAGTGCCCTGCTTTGTTTGGAGACTGTTTGCGGACAGCAGCACACACAGCGGGAAGGTGCGCGCTGGCCAGCTCCAAGTCCGGCAGATAGAAGCGCAAGCGAGGCACCGGCTCGCAGTTTGTCCCGGGCATGGGAAGCAGCATGCTGCATGCCCAGAACACATCTCGCACTGTCCTGCCTGCCACAGGGCTGTTTCTGAGCACGGAGGCACGCCTACAAGCCAGCTGAGATGGGCTTTGCCTAAGAGTGAGGGAAGTGGCGAGTGGAACAAGGGAACTGCTGCACAGCTTCCCTCGCAGGCAGATTCCCTCCTGGGACGCTTACTTCTCATGCCTTAGTGCCCTGCTTTGTTTGGAGGCTGTTTGCGGACAGCAGCACACACAGCGGGAAGGTGCGCTCTGATCGGCTCCAAGTCTCGGCAGATAGAAGCGCAAGCGAGGCACCGGCTCGCAGTTTGTCCCGGGCATGGGAAGCAGCATGCTGCATGCCAAGAACACATCTCGCACTGTCCTGCCTGCCACAGGGCTGTTTCTGAGCACGGAGGCACGCCTACAAGCAAGTTGAGATGGGCTTTGCCTAAGAGTGAGGGAAGTGTCGAGTGGAACAAGGGAACTGCTGCACAGCTTCCCTCGCAGGCAGATTCCCTCCTGGGGCGCTTAGTTCTCTTGCTTTAGTGCCCTGCTTTGTTTGGAGACTGTTTGCGGACAGCAGCACACACAGCGGGAAGGTGCGCTCTGATCGGCTCCAAGTCCGGCAGATAGAAGCGCAAGCGAGGCACCGGCTCGCAGTTTGTCCCGGGCATGGGAAGCAGCATGCTGCTTGCCCAGAACACATCCCCCTGTATCCTGCCTGCCACGGGACTGCTTCTGAGCACGGAGGCACGCCTACAAGCCAGCTGAGATGGGCTTTGCCTAAGAGTCAGGGAAGTGGCGAGTGGAACAAGGGATGTGCTGCACAGCTTCCCTCGCAGGCAGATTCCCTCCTGGGGCGCTTAGTTCTCTTACTTTAGTGCCCTGCTTTGTTTGGAGACTGTTTGCGGACAGCAGCACACACAGCGGGAAGGTGCGCTCTGATCGGCTCCAAGTCCGGCAGATAGAAGCGCAAGCGAGGCACCGGCTCGCAGTTTGTCCCGGGCATGGGAAGCAGCATGCTGCGTGCCCAGAACACATCCCCCTGTATCCTGCCTGCCACGGGACTGCTTCTGAGCACGGAGGCACGCCTACAAGCCAGCTGAGATGGGCTTTGCCTAAGCGTCAGGGAAGTGGCGAGTGGAACAAGGGATGTGCTGCACAGCTTCCCTCGCAGGCAGATTCCCTCCTGGGACGCTTAGTTCTCTTGCCTTAGTGCCCTGCTTTGTTTGGAGGCTGTTTGCGGACAGCAGCACACACAGCGGGAAGGTGCGCTCTGATCGGCTCCAAGTCCGGCAGATAGAAGCGCAAGCGAGGCACCGGCTCGCAGTTTGTCCCGGGCATGGGAAGCAGCATGCTGCGTGCCCAGAACACATCTCGCACTGTCCTGCCTGCCACGGGACTGCTTCTGAGCACGGAGGCACGCCTACAAGCAAGTTGAGATGGGCTTTGCCTAAGAGTGAGGGAAGTGTCGAGTGGAACAAGGGAACTGCTGCACAGCTTCCCTCGCAGGCAGATTCCCTCCTGGGGCGCTTAGTTCTCTTGCTTTAGTGCCCTGCTTTGTTTGGAGACTGTTTGCGGACAGCAGCACACACAGCGGGAAGGTGCGCGCTGGCCAGCTCCAAGTCCGGCAGATAGAAGCGCAAGCGAGGCACCGGCTCGCAGTTTGTCCCGGGCATGGGAAGCAGCATGCTGCATGCCCAGAACACATCTCGCACTGTCCTGCCTGCCACGGGGCTGTTTCTGAGCACGGAGGCACGCCTACAAGCCAGCTGAGATGGGCTTTGCCTAAGAGTGAGGGAAGTGGCGAGTGGAACAAGGGAACTGCTGCACAGCTTCCCTCGCAGGCAGATTCCCTCCTGGGACGCTTACTTCTCATGCCTTAGTGCCCTGCTTTGTTTGGAGGCTGTTTGCGGACAGCAGCACACACAGCGGGAAGGTGCGCTCTGATCGGCTCCAAGTCTCGGCAGATAGAAGCGCAAGCGAGGCACCGGCTCGCAGTTTGTCCCGGGCATGGGAAGCAGCATGCTGCATGCCAAGAACACATCTCGCACTGTCCTGCCTGCCACAGGGCTGTTTCTGAGCACGGAGGCACGCCTACAAGCAAGTTGAGATGGGCTTTGCCTAAGAGTGAGGGAAGTGTCGAGTGGAACAAGGGAACTGCTGCACAGCTTCCCTCGCAGGCAGATTCCCTCCTGGGGCGCTTAGTTCTCTTGCTTTAGTGCCCTGCTTTGTTTGGAGACTGTTTGCGGACAGCAGCACACACAGCGGGAAGGTGCGCTCTGATCGGCTCCAAGTCCGGCAGATAGAAGCGCAAGCGAGGCACCGGCTCGCAGTTTGTCCCGGGCATGGGAAGCAGCATGCTGCTTGCCCAGAACACATCCCCCTGTATCCTGCCTGCCACGGGACTGCTTCTGAGCACGGAGGCACGCCTACAAGCCAGCTGAGATGGGCTTTGCCTAAGAGTCAGGGAAGTGGCGAGTGGAACAAGGGATGTGCTGCACAGCTTCCCTCGCAGGCAGATTCCCTCCTGGGGCGCTTAGTTCTCTTACTTTAGTGCCCTGCTTTGTTTGGAGACTGTTTGCGGACAGCAGCACACACAGCGGGAAGGTCCGCTCTGATCGGCTCCAAGTCCGGCAGATAGAAGCGCAAGCGATGCACCGGCTCGCAGTTTGTCCCGGGCGTGGGAAGCAGCATGCTGCGTGCCCAGAACACATCCCCCTGTATCCTGCCTGCCACGGGACTGCTTCTGAGCACGGAGGCACGCCTACAAGCCAGCTGAGATGGGCTTTGCCTAAGAGTCAGGGAAGTGGCGAGTGGAACAAGGGATGTGCTGCACAGCTTCCCTCGCAGGCAGATTCCCTCCTGGGACGCTTAGTTCTCTTGCCTTAGTGCCCTGCTTTGTTTGGAGACTGTTTGCGGACAGCAGCACACACAGCGGGAAGGTGCGCGCTGGCCAGCTCCAAGTCTCGGCAGATAGAAGCGCAAGCGAGGCACCGGCTCGCAGTTTGTCCCGGGCATGGGAAGCAGCATGCTGCATGCCCAGAACACATCTCGCACTGTCCTGCCTGCCACAGGGCTGTTTCTGAGCGCGGAGGCACGCCTACAAGCCAGCTGAGATGGGCTTTGCCTAAGAGTCAGGGAAGTGGCGAGCGGAACAAGGGATGTGCTGCACAGCTTCCCTCGCAGGCAGATTCCCTCCTGGGACGCTTACTTCTCTTGCCTTAGTGCCCTGCTTTTTTTGGAGGCTGTTTGCGGACAGCAGCACACACAGCGGGAAGGTGCGCGCTGGCCAGCTCCAAGTCTCGGCAGATAGAAGCGCAAGCGAGGCACCGGCTCGCAGTTTGTCCCGGGCATGGGAAGCAGCATGCTGCGTGCCCAGAACACATCCCCCTGTATCCTGCCTGCCACGGGACTGCTTCTGAGCACGGAGGCACGCCTACAAGCCAGCTGAGATGGGCTTTGCCTAAGAGTGAGGGAAGTGTCGAGTGGAACAAGGGATGTGCTGCACAGCTTCCCTCGCAGGCAGATTCCCTCCTGGGACGCTTACTTCTCATGCCTTAGTGCCCTGCTTTGTTTGGAGGCTGTTTGCGGACAGCAGCACACACAGCGGGAAGGTGCGCTCTGATCGGCTCCAAGTCTCGGCAGATAGAAGCGCAAGCGAGGCACCGGCTCGCAGTTTGTCCCGGGCATGGGAAGCAGCATGCTGCATGCCCAGAACACATCTCTCACTGTCCTGCCTGCCACAGGGCTGTTTCTGAGCACGGAGGCACGCCTACAAGCAAGTTGAGATGGGCTTTGCCTAAGAGTGAGGGAAGTGTCGAGTGGAACAAGGGAACTGCTGAACAGCTTCCCTCGCAGGCAGATTCCCTCCTGGGACGCTTAGTTCTCTTGCCTTAGTGCCCTGCTTTGTTTGGAGACTGTTTGCGGACAGCAGCACACACAGCGGGAAGGTGCGCTCTGATCGGCTCCAAGTCCGGCAGATAGAAGCGCAAGCGAGGCACCGGCTCGCAGTTTGTCCCGGGCATGGGAAGCAGCATGCTGCGTGCCCAGAACACATCCCCCTGTATCCTGCCTGCCACGGGACTGCTTCTGAGCACGGAGGCACGCCTACAAGCCAGCTGAGATGGGCTTTGCCTAAGAGTCAGGGAAGTGGCGAGTGGAACAAGGGATGTGCTGCACAGCTTCCCTCGCAGGCAGATTCCCTCCTGGGACGCTTAGTTCTCTTGCCTTAGTGCCCTGCTTTGTTTGGAGGCTGTTTGCGGACAGCAGCACACACAGCGGGAAGGTGCGCTCTGATCGGCTCCAAGTCCGGCAGATAGAAGCGCAAGCGAGGCACCGGCTCGCAGTTTGTCCCGGGCATGGGAAGCAGCATGCTGCGTGCCCAGAACACATCTCGCACTGTCCTGCCTGCCACGGGACTGCTTCTGAGCACGGAGGCACGCCTACAAGCAAGTTGAGATGGGCTTTGCCTAAGAGTGAGGGAAGTGTCGAGTGGAACAAGGGAACTGCTGAACAGCTTCCCTCGCAGGCAGATTCCCTCCTGGGGCGCTTAGTTCTCTTGCTTTAGTGCCCTGCTTTGTTTGGAGACTGTTTGCGGACAGCAGCACACACAGCGGGAAGGTGCGCGCTGGCCAGCTCCAAGTCCGGCAGATAGAAGCGCAAGCGAGGCACCGGCTCGCAGTTTGTCCCGGGCATGGGAAGCAGCATGCTGCGTGCCCAGAACACATCTCGCACTGTCCTGCCTGCCACGGGACTGCTTCTGAGCACGGAGGCACGCCTACAAGCAAGTTGAGATGGGCTTTGCCTAAGAGTGAGGGAAGTGTCGAGTGGAACAAGGGAACTGCTGCACAGCTTCCCTCGCAGGCAGATTCCCTCCTGGGACGCTTACTTCTCATGCCTTAGTGCCCTGCTTTGTTTGGAGGCTGTTTGCGGACAGCAGCACACACAGCGGGAAGGTGCGCTCTGATCGGCTCCAAGTCTCGGCAGATAGAAGCGCAAGCGAGGCACCGGCTCGCAGTTTGTCCCGGGCATGGGAAGCAGCATGCTGCATGCCAAGAACACATCTCGCACTGTCCTGCCTGCCACAGGGCTGTTTCTGAGCACGGAGGCACGCCTACAAGCAAGTTGAGATGGGCTTTGCCTAAGAGTGAGGGAAGTGTCGAGTGGAACAAGGGAACTGCTGCACAGCTTCCCTCGCAGGCAGATTCCCTCCTGGGGCGCTTAGTTCTCTTGCTTTAGTGCCCTGCTTTGTTTGGAGACTGTTTGCGGACAGCAGCACACACAGCGGGAAGGTGCGCTCTGATCGGCTCCAAGTCCGGCAGATAGAAGCGCAAGCGAGGCACCGGCTCGCAGTTTGTCCCGGGCATGGGAAGCAGCATGCTGCATGCCCAGAACACATCCCCCTGTATCCTGCCTGCCACGGGACTGCTTCTGAGCACGGAGGCACGCCTACAAGCCAGCTGAGATGGGCTTTGCCTAAGAGTCAGGGAAGTGGCGAGTGGAACAAGGGATGTGCTGCACAGCTTCCCTCGCAGGCAGATTCCCTCCTGGGGCGCTTAGTTCTCTTACTTTAGTGCCCTGCTTTGTTTGGAGACTGTTTGCGGACAGCAGCACACACAGCGGGAAGGTCCGCTCTGATCGGCTCCAAGTCCGGCAGATAGAAGCGCAAGCGAGGCACCGGCTCGCAGTTTGTCCCGGGCATGGGAAGCAGCATGCTGCGTGCCCAGAACACATCCCCCTGTATCCTGCCTGCCACGGGACTGCTTCTGAGCACGGAGGCACGCCTACAAGCCAGCTGAGATGGGCTTTGCCTAAGAGTCAGGGAAGTGGCGAGTGGAACAAGGGATGTGCTGCACAGCTTCCCTCGCAGGCAGATTCCCTCCTGGGACGCTTAGTTCTCTTGCCTTAGTGCCCTGCTTTGTTTGGAGACTGTTTGCGGACAGCAGCACACACAGCGGGAAGGTGCGCGCTGGCCAGCTCCAAGTCTCGGCAGATAGAAGCGCAAGCGAGGCACCGGCTCGCAGTTTGTCCCGGGCATGGGAAGCAGCATGCTGCATGCCCAGAACACATCTCGCACTGTCCTGCCTGCCACAGGGCTGTTTCTGAGCACGGAGGCACGCCTACAAGCCAGCTGAGATGGGCTTTGCCTAAGAGTCAGGGAAGTGGCGAGCGGAACAAGGGATGTGCTGCACAGCTTCCCTCGCAGGCAGATTCCCTCCTGGGACGCTTACTTCTCTTGCCTTAGTGCCCTGCTTTTTTTGGAGGCTGTTTGCGGACAGCAGCACACACAGCGGGAAGGTGCGCGCTGGCCAGCTCCAAGTCTCGGCAGATAGAAGCGCAAGCGAGGCACCGGCTCGCAGTTTGTCCCGGGCATGGGAAGCAGCATGCTGCGTGCCCAGAACACATCCCCCTGTATCCTGCCTGCCACGGGACTGCTTCTGAGCACGGAGGCACGTCTACAAGCCAGCTGAGATGGGCTTTGCCTAAGAGTGAGGGAAGTGTCGAGTGGAACAAGGGATGTGCTGCACAGCTTCCCTCGCAGGCAGATTCCCTCCTGGGACGCTTACTTCTCATGCCTTAGTGCCCTGCTTTGTTTGGAGGCTGTTTGCGGACAGCAGCACACACAGCGGGAAGGTGCGCTCTGATCGGCTCCAAGTCTCGGCAGATAGAAGCGCAAGCGAGGCACCGGCTCGCAGTTTGTCCCGGGCATGGGAAGCAGCATGCTGCATGCCCAGAACACATCTCTCACTGTCCTGCCTGCCACAGGGCTGTTTCTGAGCACGGAGGCACGCCTACAAGCAAGTTGAGATGGGCTTTGCCTAAGAGTGAGGGAAGTGTCGAGTGGAACAAGGGAACTGCTGAACAGCTTCCCTCGCAGGCAGATTCCCTCCTGGGACGCTTAGTTCTCTTGCCTTAGTGCCCTGCTTTGTTTGGAGACTGTTTGCGGACAGCAGCACACACAGCGGGAAGGTGCGCTCTGATCGGCTCCAAGTCCGGCAGATAGAAGCGCAAGCGAGGCACCGGCTCGCAGTTTGTCCCGGGCATGGGAAGCAGCATGCTGCGTGCCCAGAACACATCCCCCTGTATCCTGCCTGCCACGGGACTGCTTCTGAGCACGGAGGCACGCCTACAAGCCAGCTGAGATGGGCTTTGCCTAAGAGTCAGGGAAGTGGCGAGTGGAACAAGGGATGTGCTGCACAGCTTCCCTCGCAGGCAGATTCCCTCCTGGGATGCTTAGTTCTCTTGCCTTAGTGCCCTGCTTTGTTTGGAGGCTGTTTGCGGACAGCAGCACACACAGCGGGAAGGTGCGCTCTGATCGGCTCCAAGTCTCGGCAGATAGAAGCGCAAGCGAGGCACCGGCTCGCAGTTTGTCCCGGGCATGGGAAGCAGCATGCTGCGTGCCCAGAACACATCTCGCACTGTCCTGCCTGCCACAGGACTGCTTCTGAGCACGGAGGCACACCTACAAGCAAGTTGAGATGGACTTTGCCTAAGAGTGAGGGAAGTGTCGAGTGGAACAAGTGAACTGCTGAACAGCTTCCCTCGCAGGCAGATTCCCTCCTGGGGCGCTTAGTTCTCTTGCTTTAGTGCCCTGCTTTGTTTGGAGGCTGTTTGCGGACAGCAGCACACACAGCGGGAAGGTGCGCGCTGGCCAGCTCCAAGTCTCGGCAGATAGAAGCGCAAGCGAGGCACCGGCTCGCAGTTTGTCCCGGGCATGGGAAGCAGCATGCTGCATGCCCAGAACACATCTCGCACTGTCCTGCCTGCCACAGGGCTGTTTCTGAGCACGGAGGCAGGCCTACAAGCCAGCTGAGATGGGCTTTGCCTAAGAGTCAGGGAAGTGGCGAGCGGAACAAGGGATGTGCTGCACAGCTTCCCTCGCAGGCAGATTCCCTCCTGGGACGCTTACTTCTCTTGCCTTAGTGCCCTGCTTTGTTTGGAGGCTGTTTGCGGACAGCAGCACACACAGCGGGAAGGTGCGCTCTGATCGGCTCCAAGTCTCGGCAGATAGAAGCGCAAGCGAGGCACCGGCTCGCAGTTTGTCCCGGGCATGGGAAGCAGCATGCTGCATGCCCAGAACACATCTCTCACTGTCCTGCCTGCCACATGGCTGTTTCTGAGCACGGAGGCACGCCTACAAGCAAGTTGAGATGGGCTTTGCCTAAGAGTGAGGGAAGTGTCGAGTGGAACAAGGGAACTGCTGCACAGCTTCCCTCGCAGGCAGATTCCCTCCTGGGACGCTTAGTTCTCTTGCCTTAGTGCCCTGCTTTGTTTGGAGACTGTTTGCGGACAGCAGCACACACAGCGGGAAGGTGCGCGCTGGCCATCTCCAAGTCCGGCAGATAGAAGCGCAAGCGAGGCACCGGCTCGCAGTTTGTCCCGGGCATGGGAAGCAGCATGCTGCGTGCCCAGAACACATCTCGCACTGTCCTGCCTGCCACAGGGCTGTTTCTGAGCACGGAGGCACGCCTACAAGCCAGCTGAGATGGGCTTTGCCTAAGAGTCAGGGAAGTGGCGAGTGGAACAAGGGATGTGCTGCACAGCTTCCCTCGCAGGCAGATTCCCTCCTGGGACGCTTACTTCTCTTGCCTTAGTGCCCTGCTTTGTTTGGAGGCTGTTTGCGGACAGCAGCACACACAGCGGGAAGGTGCGCTCTGATCGGCTCCAAGTCTCGGCAGATAGAAGCGCAAGCGAGGCACCGGCTCGCAGTTTGTCCCGGGCATGGGAAGCAGCATGCTGCGTGCCCAGAACACATCTCGCACTGTCCTGCCTGCCACAGGGCTGTTTCTGAGCACGGAGGCACGCCTACAAGCCAGCTGAGATGGGCTTTGCCTAAGAGTGAGGGAAGTGGCAAGTGGAACAAGGGAACTGCTGCACAGCTTCCCTCGCAGGCAGATTCCCTCCTGGGACGCTTACTTCTCATGCCTTAGTGCCCTGCTTTGTTTGGAGGCTGTTTGCGGACAGCAGCACACACAGCGGGAAGGTGCGCTCTGATCGGCTCCAAGTCTCGGCAGATAGAAGCGCAAGCGAGGCACCGGCTCGCAGTTTGTCCCGGGCATGGGAAGCAGCATGCTGCATGCCAAGAACACATCTCGCACTGTCCTGCCTGCCACAGGGCTGTTTCTGAGCACGGAGGCACACCTACAAGCAAGTTGAGATGGGCTTTGCCTAAGAGTGAGGGAAGTGTCGAGTGGAACAAGGGAACTGCTGCACAGCTTCCCTCGCAGGCAGATTCCCTCCTGGGGTGCTTAGTTCTCTTGCTTTAGTGCCCTGCTTTGTTTGGAGACTCTTTGCGGACAGCAGCACACACAGCGGGAAGGTGCGCGCTGGCCAGCTCCAAGTCTCGGCAGATAGAAGCGCAAGCGAGGCACCGGCTCGCAGTTTGTCCCGGGCATGGGAAGCAGCATGCTGCGTGCCCAGAACACATCCCCCTGTATCCTGCCTGCCACGGGACTGCTTCTGAGCACGGAGGCACGCCTACAAGCCAGCTGAGATGGGCTTTGCCTAAGAGTCAGGGAAGTGTCGAGTGGAACAAGGGATGTGCTGCACAGCTTCCCTCGCAGGCAGATTCCCTCCTGGGACGCTTACTTCTCTTGCCTTAGTGCCCTGCTTTGTTTGGAGACTGTTTGCGGACAGCAGCACACACAGCGGGAAGGTGCGCGCTGGCCATCTCCAAGTCTGGCAGATAGAAGCGCAAGCGAGGCACCGGCTCGCAGTTTGTCCCGGGCATGGGAAGCAGCATGCTGCGTGCCCAGAACACATCTCGCACTGTCCTGCCTGCCACAGGGCTGTTTCTGAGCACGGAGGCACGCCTACAAGCCAGCTGAGATGGGCTTTGCCTAAGAGTCAGGGAAGTGGCGAGTGGAACAAGGGATGTGCTGCACAGCTTCCCTCGCAGGCAGATTCCCTCCTGGGACGCTTACTTCTCTTGCCTTAGTGCCCTGCTTTTTTTGGAGGCTGTTTGCGGACAGCAGCACACACAGCGGGAAGGTGCGCTCTGATCGGCTCCAAGTCTCGGCAGATAGAAGCGCAAGCGAGGCACCGGCTCGCAGTTTGTCCCGGGCATGGGAAGCAGCATGCTGCGTGCCCAGAACACATCCCCCTGTATCCTGCCTGCCACGGGACTGCTTCTGAGCACGGAGGCACGCCTACAAGCAAGTTGAGATGGGCTTTGCCTAAGAGTGAGGGAAGTGTCGAGTGGAACAAGGGAACTGCTGCACAGCTTCCCTCGCAGGCAGATTCCCTCCTGGGGCGCTTAGTTCTCTTGCTTTAGTGCCCTGCTTTGTTTGGAGACTGTTTGCGGACAGCAGCACACACAGCGGGAAGGTGCGCGCTGGCCAGCTCCAAGTCCGGCAGATAGAAGCGCAAGCGAGGCACCTGCTCGCAGTTTGTCCCGGGCATGGGAAGCAGCATGCTGCATGCCCAGAACACATCTCGCACTGTCCTGCCTGCCACAGGGCTGTTTCTGAGCACGGAGGCACGCCTACAAGCCAGCTGAGATGGGCTTTGCCTAAGAGTGAGGGAAGTGGCGAGTGGAACAAGGGAACTGCTGCACAGCTTCCCTCGCAGGCAGATTCCCTCCTGGGACGCTTACTTCTCATGCCTTAGTGCCCTGCTTTGTTTGGAGGCTGTTTGCGGACAGCAGCACACACAGCGGGAAGGTGCGCTCTGATCGGCTCCAAGTCTCGGCAGATAGAAGCGCAAGCGAGGCACCGGCTCGCAGTTTGTCCCGGGCATGGGAAGCAGCATGCTGCATGCCCAGAACACATCCCCCTGTGTCCTGCCTGCCACGGGACTGCTTCTGAGCACGGAGGCACGCCTACAAGCCAGCTGAGATGGGCTTTGCCTAAGAGTCAGGGAAGTGGCGAGTGGAACAAGGGATGTGCTGCACAGCTTCCCTCGCAGGCAGATTCCCTCCTGGGACGCTTAGTTCTCTTGCCTTAGTGCCCTGCTTTGTTTGGAGACTGTTTGCGGACAGCAGCACACACAGCGGGAAGGTGCGCGCTGGCCAGCTCCAAGTCCGGCAGATAGAAGCGCAAGCGAGGCACCTGCTCGCAGTTTGTCCCGGGCATGGGAAGCAGCATGCTGCATGCCCAGAACACATCTCGCACTGTCCTGCCTGCCACAGGGCTGTTTCTGAGCACGGAGGCACGCCTACAAGCCAGCTGAGATGGGCTTTGCCTAAGAGTGAGGGAAGTGGCGAGTGGAACAAGGGAACTGCTGCACAGGTTCCCTCGCAGGCAGATTCCCTCCTGGGACGCTTAGTTCTCTTGCCTTAGTGCCCTGCTTTGTTTGGAGGCTGTTTGCGGACAGCAGCACACACAGCGGGAAGGTGCGCTCTGATCGGCTCCAAGTCTCGGCAGATAGAAGCGCAAGCGAGGCACCGGCTCGCAGTTTGTCCCGGGCATGGGAAGCAGCATGCTGCGTGCCAAGAACACATCTCGCACTGTCCTGCCTGCCACAGGGCTGTTTCTGAGCACGGAGGCACGCCTACAAGCAAGTTGAGATGGGCTTTGCCTAAGAGTGAGGGAAGTGTCGAGTGGAACAAGGGAACTGCTGCACAGCTTCCCTCGCAGCAGATTCCCTCCTGGGGCGCTTAGTTCTCTTGCTTTAGTGCCCTGCTTTGTTTGGAGACTGTTTGCGGACAGCAGCACACACAGCGGGAAGGTGCGCTCTGATCGGCTCCAAGTCCGGCAGATAGAAGCGCAAGCGAGGCACCGGCTCGCAGTTTGTCCCGGGCATGGGAAGCAGCATGCTGCGTGCCCAGAACACATCCCCCTGTATCCTGCCTGCCACGGGACTGCTTCTGAGCACGGAGGCACGCCTACAAGCCAGCTGAGATGGGCTTTGCCTAAGAGTCAGGGAAGTGGCGAGTGGAACAAGGGATGTGCTGCACAGCTTCCCTCGCAGGCAGATTCCCTCCTGGGACGCTTAGTTCTCTTGCCTTAGTGCCCTGCTTTGTTTGGAGACTGTTTGCGGACAGCAGCACACACAGCGGGAAGGTGCGCGCTGGCCAGCTCCAAGTCCGGCAGATAGAAGCGCAAGCGAGGCACCGGCTCGCAGTTTGTCCCGGGCATGGGAAGCAGCATGCTGCGTGCCCAGAACACATCTCGCACTGTCCTGCCTGCCACAGGGCTGTTTCTGAGCACGGAGGCACGCCTACAAGCCAGCTGAGATGGGCTTTGCCTAAGAGTCAGGGAAGTGGCGAGTGGAACAAGGGATGTGCTGCACAGCTTCCCTCGCAGGCAGATTCCCTCCTGGGACGCTTACTTCTCTTGCCTTAGTGCCCTGCTTTTTTTGGAGGCTGTTTGCGGACAGCAGCACACACAGCGGGAAGGTGCGCTCTGATCGGCTCCAAGTCTCGGCAGATAGAAGCGCAAGCGAGGCACCGGCTCGCAGTTTGTCCCGGGCATGGGAAGCAGCATGCTGCGTGCCCAGAACACATCCCCCTGTATCCTGCCTGCCACGGGACTGCTTCTGAGCACGGAGGCACGCCTACAAGCAAGTTGAGATGGGCTTTGCCTAAGAGTGAGGGAAGTGTCGAGTGGAACAAGGGAACTGCTGCACAGCTTCCCTCGCAGGCAGATTCCCTCCTGGGGCGCTTAGTTCTCTTGCTTTAGTGCCCTGCTTTGTTTGGAGACTGTTTGCGGACAGCAGCACACACAGCGGGAAGGTGCGCGCTGGCCAGCTCCAAGTCCGGCAGATAGAAGCGCAAGCGAGGCACCTGCTCGCAGTTTGTCCCGGGCATGGGAAGCAGCATGCTGCATGCCCAGAACACATCTCGCACTGTCCTGCCTGCCACAGGGCTGTTTCTGAGCACGGAGGCACGCCTACAAGCCAGCTGAGATGGGCTTTGCCTAAGAGTGAGGGAAGTGGCGAGTGGAACAAGGGAACTGCTGCACAGCTTCCCTCGCAGGCAGATTCCCTCCTGGGACGCTTACTTCTCATGCCTTAGTGCCCTGCTTTGTTTGGAGGCTGTTTGCGGACAGCAGCACACACAGCGGGAAGGTGCGCTCTGATCGGCTCCAAGTCTCGGCAGATAGAAGCGCAAGCGAGGCACCGGCTCGCAGTTTGTCCCGGGCATGGGAAGCAGCATGCTGCGTGCCCAGAACACATCTCGCACTGTCCTGCCTGCCACAGGGCTGTTTCTGAGCACGGAGGCACGCCTACAAGCCAGCTGAGATGGGCTTTGCCTAAGAGTCAGGGAAGTGGCGAGCGGAACAAGGGATGTGCTGCACAGCTTCCCTCGCAGGCAGATTCCCTCCTGGGACGCTTAGTTCTCTTGCCTTAGTGCCCTGCTTTGTTTGGAGGCTGTTTGCGGACAGCAGCACACACAGCGGGAAGGTGCGCTCTGATCGGCTCCAAGTCTCGGCACATAGAAGCGCAAGCGAGGCACCGGCTCGCAGTTTGTCCCGGGCATGGGAAGCAGCATGCTGCGTGCCCAGAACACATCTCGCACTGTCCTGCCTGCCACAGGGCTGTTTCTGAGCACGGAGGCACGCCTACAAGCAAGTTGAGATGGGCTTTGCCTAAGAGTGAGGGAAGTGTCGAGTGGAACAAGGGAACTGCTGCACAGCTTCCCTCGCAGGCAGATTCCCTCCTGGGGCGCTTAGTTCTCTTGCTTTAGTGCCCTGCTTTGTTTGGAGACTGTTTGCGGACAGCAGCACACACAGCGGGAAGGTGCGCTCTGATCGGCTCCAAGTCCGGCAGATAGAAGCGCAAGCGAGGCACCGGCTCGCAGTTTGTCCCGGGCATGGGAAGCAGCATGCTGCTTGCCCAGAACACATCCCCCTGTATCCTGCCTGCCACGGGACTGCTTCTGAGCACGGAGGCACGCCTACAAGCCAGCTGAGATGGGCTTTGCCTAAGAGTCAGGGAAGTGGCGAGTGGAACAAGGGATGTGCTGCACAGCTTCCCTCGCAGGCAGATTCCCTCCTGGGACGCTTACTTCTCTTGCCTTAGCGCCCTGCTTTGTTTGGAGGCTGTTTGCGGACAGCAGCACACACAGCGGGAAGGTGCGCTCTGATCGGCTCCAAGTCTCGGCAGATAGAAGCGCAAGCGAGGCACCGGCTCGCAGTTTGTCCCGGGCATGGGAAGCAGCATGCTGCGTGCCCAGAACACATCTCGCACTGTCCTGCCTGCCACGGGACTGCTTCTGAGCACGGAGGCACGCCTACAAGCAAGTTGAGATGGGCTTTGCCTAAGAGTGAGGGAAGTGTCGAGTGGAACAAGGGAACTGCTGCACAGCTTCCCTCGCAGGCAGATTCCCTCCTGGGGCGCTTAGTTCTCTTGCTTTAGTGCCCTGCTTTGTTTGGAGACTGTTTGCGGACAGCAGCACACACAGCGGGAAGGTGCGCGCTGGCCAGCTCCAAGTCCGGCAGATAGAAGCGCAAGCGAGGCACCTGCTCGCAGTTTGTCCCGGGCATGGGAAGCAGCATGCTGCATGCCCAGAACACATCTCGCACTGTCCTGCCTGCCACAGGGCTGTTTCTGAGCACGGAGGCACGCCTACAAGCCAGCTGAGATGGGCTTTGCCTAAGAGTGAGGGAAGTGGCGAGTGGAACAAGGGAACTGCTGCACAGCTTCCCTCGCAGGCAGATTCCCTCCTGGGACGCTTACTTCTCATGCCTTAGTGCCCTGCTTTGTTTGGAGGCTGTTTGCGGACAGCAGCACACACAGCGGGAAGGTGCGCTCTGATCGGCTCCAAGTCTCGGCAGATAGAAGCGCAAGCGAGGCACCGGCTCGCAGTTTGTCCCGGGCATGGGAAGCAGCATGCTGCATGCCAAGAACACATCTCGCACTGTCCTGCCTGCCACAGGGCTGTTTCTGAGCACGGAGGCACGCCTACAAGCAAGTTGAGATGGGCTTTGCCTAAGAGTGAGGGAAGTGTCGAGTGGAACAAGGGAACTGCTGCACAGCTTCCCTCGCAGGCAGATTCCCTCCTGGGGCACTTAGTTCTCTTGCTTTAGTGCCCTGCTTTGTTTGGAGACTGTTTGCGGACAGCAGCACACACAGCGGGAAGGTGCGCTCTGATCGGCTCCAAGTCCGGCAGATAGAAGCGCAAGCGAGGCACCGGCTCGCAGTTTGTCCCGGGCATGGGAAGCAGCATGCTGCTTGCCCAGAACACATCCCCCTGTATCCTGCCTGCCACGGGACTGCTTCTGAGCACGGAGGCACGCCTACAAGCCAGCTGAGATGGGCTTTGCCTAAGAGTCAGGGAAGTGGCGAGTGGAACAAGGGATGTGCTGCACAGCTTCCCTCGCAGGCAGATTCCCTCCTGGAACGCTTACTTCTCTTGCCTTAGTGCCCTGCTTTGTTTGGAGACTGTTTGCGGACAGCAGCACACACAGCGGGAAGGTGCGCGCTGGCCAGCTCCAAGTCCGGCAGATAGAAGCGCAAGCGAGGCACCGGCTCGCAGTTTGTCCCGGGCATGGGAAGCAGCATGCTGCATGCCCAGAACACATCTCGCACTGTCCTGCCTGCCACAGGGCTGTTTCTGAGCACGGAGGCACGCCTACAAGCCAGCTGAGATGGGCTTTGCCTAAGAGTCAGGGAAGTGGCGAGCGGAACAAGGGATGTGCTGCACAGCTTCCCTCGCAGGCAGATTCCCTCCTGGGACGCTTACTTCTCTTGCCTTAGTGCCCTGCTTTTTTTGGAGGCTGTTTGCGGACAGCAGCACACACAGCGGGAAGGTGCGCGCTGGCCAGCTCCAAGTCTCGGCAGATAGAAGCGCAAGCGAGGCACCGGCTCGCAGTTTGTCCCGGGTATGGGAAGCAGCATGCTGCGTGCCCAGAACACATCCCCCTGTATCCTGCCTGCCACGGGACTGCTTCTGAGCACGGAGGCACGTCTACAAGCCAGCTGAGATGGGCTTTGCCTAAGAGTGAGGGAAGTGTCGAGTGGAACAAGGGATGTGCTGCACAGCTTCCCTCGCAGGCAGATTCCCTCCTGGGACGCTTACTTCTCATGCCTTAGTGCCCTGCTTTGTTTGGAGGCTGTTTGCGGACAGCAGCACACACAGCGGGAAGGTGCGCTCTGATCGGCTCCAAGTCTCGGCAGATAGAAGCGCAAGCGAGGCACCGGCTCGCAGTTTGTCCCGGGCATGGGAAGCAGCATGCTGCATGCCCAGAACACATCTCTCACTGTCCTGCCTGCCACAGGGCTGTTTCTGAGCACGGAGGCACGCCTACAAGCAAGTTGAGATGGGCTTTGCCTAAGAGTGAGGGAAGTGTCGAGTGGAACAAGGGAACTGCTGCACAGCTTCCCTCGCAGGCAGATTCCCTCCTGGGGCACTTAGTTCTCTTGCCTTAGTGCCCTGCTTTGTTTGGAGGCTGTTTGCGGACAGCAGCACACACAGCGGGAAGGTGCGCGCTGGCCAGCTCCAAGTCTCGGCAGATAGAAGCGCAAGCGAGGCACCGGCTCGCAGTTTGTCCCGGGCATGGGAAGCAGCATGCTGCATGCCCAGAACACATCTCTCACTGTCCTGCCTGCCACAGGGCTGTTTCTGAGCACAGAGGCAGGCCTACAAGCCAGCTGAGATGGGCTTTGCCTAAGAGTCAGGGAAGTGGCGAGCGGAACAAGGGATGTGCTGCACAGCTTCCCTCGCAGGCAGATTCCCTCCTGGGACGCTTACTTCTCTTGCCTTAGTGCCCTGCTTTGTTTGGAGGCTGTTTGCGGACAGCAGCACACACAGCGGGAAGGTGCGCTCTGATCGGCTCCAAGTCTCGGCAGATAGAAGCGCAAGCGAGGCACCGGCTCGCAGTTTGTCCCGGGCATGGGAAGCAGCATGCTGCGTGCCCAGAACACATCTCGCACTGTCCTGCCTGCCACAGGGCTGTTTCTGAGCACGGAGGCACGCCTACAAGCAAGTTGAGATGGGCTTTGCCTAAGAGTGAGGGAAGTGGCGAGTGGAACAAGGGAACTGCTGCACAGCTTCCCTCGCAGGCAGATTCCCTCCTGGGGCACTTAGTTCTCTTGCTTTAGTGCCCTGCTTTGTTTGGAGACTGTTTGCGGACAGCAGCACACACAGCGGGAAGGTGCGCGCTGGCCAGCTCCAAGTCTCGGCAGATAGAAGCGCAAGCGAGGCACCGGCTCGCAGTTTGTCCCGGGCATGGGAAGCAGCATGCTGCATGCCCAGAACACATCTCTCACTGTCCTGCCTGCCACAGGGCTGTTTCTGAGCACAGAGGCACGCCTACAAGCCAGCTGAGATGGGCTTTGCCTAAGAATCAGGGAAGTGGCGAGCGGAACAAGGGATGTGCTGCACAGCTTCCCTCGCAGGCAGATTCCCTCCTGGGACGCTTACTTCTCTTGCCTTAGTGCCCTGCTTTGTTTGGAGGCTGTTTGCGGACAGCAGCACACACAGCGGGAAGGTGCGCTCTGATCGGCTCCAAGTCTCGGCAGATAGAAGCGCAAGCGAGGCACCGGCTCGCAGTTTGTCCCGGGCATGGGAAGCAGCATGCTGCGTGCCCAGAACACATCTCGCACTGTCCTGCCTGCCACAGGGCTGTTTCTGAGCACGGAGGCACGCCTACAAGCAAGTTGAGATGGGCTTTGCCTAAGAGTGAGGGAAGTGGCGAGTGGAACAAGGGAACTGCTGCACAGCTTCCCTCGCAGGCAGATTCCCTCCTGGGGCACTTAGTTCTCTTGCTTTAGTGCCCTGCTTTGTTTGGAGACTGTTTGCGGACAGCAGCACACACAGCGGGAAGGTGCGCGCTGGCCAGCTCCAAGTCTCGGCAGATAGAAGCGCAAGCGAGGCACCGGCTCGCAGTTTGTCCCGGGCATGGGAAGCAGCATGCTGCGTGCCCAGAACACATCTCGCACTGTCCTGCCTGCCACAGGGCTGTTTCTGAGCACGGAGGCACGCCTACAAGCCAGCTGAGATGGGCTTTGCCTAAGAGTCAGGGAAGTGGCGAGCGGAACAAGGGAACTGCTGCACAGCTTCCCTCGCAGGCAGATTCCCTCCTGGGACGCTTACTTCTCTTGCCTTAGTGCCCTGCTTTGTTTGGAGCCTGTTTGCGGACAGCAGCACACACAGCGGGAAGGTCCGCTCTGATCGGCTCCAAGTCTCGGCAGATAGAAGCGCAAGCGAGGCACCGGCTCGCAGTTTGTCCCGGGCATGGGAAGCAGCATGCTGCGTGCCCAGAACACATCCCCCTGTATCCTGCCTGCCACGGGACTGCTTCTGAGCACGGAGGCACGCCTACAAGCCAGCTGAGATGGGCTTTGCCTAAGAGTCAGGGAAGTGGCGAGTGGAACAAGGGATGTGCTGCACAGCTTCCCTCGCAGGCAGATTCCCTCCTGGGACGCTTACTTCTCTTGCCTTAGTGCCCTGCTTTGTTTGGAGACTGTTTGCGGACAGCAGCACACACAGCGGGAAGGTGCGCGCTGGCCATCTCCAAGTCCGGCAGATAGAAGCGCAAGCGAGGCACCGGCTCGCAGTTTGTCCCGGGCATGGGAAGTAGCATGCTGCGTGCCCAGAACACATCTCGCACTGTCCTGCCTGCCACAGGGCTGTTTCTGAGCACGGAGGCACGCCTACAAGCCAGCTGAGATGGGCTTTGCCTAAGAGTCAGGGAAGTGGCGAGTGGAACAAGGGATGTGCTGCACAGCTTCCCTCGCAGGCAGATTCCCTCCTGGGACGCTTACTTCTCTTGCCTTAGTGCCCTGCTTTTTTTGGAGGCTGTTTGCGGACAGCAGCACACACAGCGGGAAGGTGCGCTCTGATCGGCTCCAAGTCTCGGCAGATAGAAGCGCAAGCGAGGCACCGGCTCGCAGTTTGTCCCGGGCATGGGAAGCAGCATGCTGCGTGCCCAGAACACATCTCGCACTGTCCTGCCTGCCACGGGACTGCTTCTGAGCACGGAGGCACGCCTACAAGCAAGTTGAGATGGGCTTTGCCTAAGAGTGAGGGAAGTGTCGAGTGGAACAAGGGAACTGCTGCACAGCTTCCCTCGCAGGCAGATTCCCTCCTGGGGCGCTTAGTTCTCTTGCTTTAGTGCCCTGCTTTGTTTGGAGACTGTTTGCGGACAGCAGCACACACAGCGGGAAGGTGCGCGCTGGCCAGCTCCAAGTCCGGCAGATAGAAGCGCAAGCGAGGCACCTGCTCGCAGTTTGTCCCGGGCATGGGAAGCAGCATGCTGCATGCCCAGAACACATCTCGCACTGTCCTGCCTGCCACAGGGCTGTTTCTGAGCACGGAGGCACGCCTACAAGCCAGCTGAGATGGGCTTTGCCTAAGAGTGAGGGAAGTGGCGAGTGGAACAAGGGAACTGCTGCACAGCTTCCCTCGCAGGCAGATTCCCTCCTGGGACGCTTACTTCTCATGCCTTAGTGCCCTGCTTTGTTTGGAGACTGTTTGCGGACAGCAGCACACACAGCGGGAAGGTGCGCTCTGATCGGCTCCAAGTCTCGGCAGATAGAAGCGCAAGCGAGGCACCGGCTCGCAGTTTGTCCCGGGCATGGGAAGCAGCATGCTGCATGCCCAGAACACATCTCGCACTGTCCTGCCTGCCACAGGGCTGTTTCTGAGCACGGAGGCACGCCTACAAGCAAGTTGAGATGGGCTTTGCCTAAGAGTGAGGGAAGTGTCGAGTGGAACAAGGGAACTGCTGCACAGCTTCCCTCGCAGGCAGATTCCCTCCTGGGGCGCTTAGTTCTCTTGCTTTAGTGCCCTGCTTTGTTTGGAGACTGTTTGCGGACAGCAGCACACACAGCGGGAAGGTGCGCTCTGATCGGCTCCAAGTCCGGCAGATAGAAGCGCAAGCGAGGCACCGGCTCGCAGTTTGTCCCGGGCATGGGAAGCAGCATGCTGCTTGCCCAGAACACATCCCCCTGTATCCTGCCTGCCACGGGACTGCTTCTGAGCACGGAGGCACGCCTACAAGCCAGCTGAGATGGGCTTTGCCTAAGAGTCAGGGAAGTGTCGAGTGGAACAAGGGATGTGCTGCACAGCTTCCCTCGCAGGCAGATTCCCTCCTGGGACGCTTACTTCTCATGCCTTAGTGCCCTGCTTTGTTTGGAGGCTGTTTGCGGACAGCAGCACACACAGCGGGAAGGTGCGCTCTGATCGGCTCCAAGTCTCGGCACATAGAAGCGCAAGCGAGGCACCGGCTCGCAGTTTGTCCCGGGCATGGGAAGCAGCATGCTGCGTGCCCAGAACACATCTCGCACTGTCCTGCCTGCCACAGGGCTGTTTCTGAGCACGGAGGCACGCCTACAAGCCAGCTGAGATGGGCTTTGCCTAAGAGTCAGGGAAGTGGCGAGCGGAACAAGGGAACTGCTGCACAGCTTCCCTCGCAGGCAGATTCCCTCCTGGGGCGCTTAGTTCTCTTGCCTTAGTGCCCTGCTTTGTTTGGAGACTGTTTGCGGACAGCAGCACACACAGCGGGAAGGTGCGCTCTGATCGGCTCCAAGTCCGGCAGATAGAAGCGCAAGCGAGGCACCGGCTCGCAGTTTGTCCCGGGCATGGGAAGCAGCATGCTGCTTGCCCAGAACACATCCCCCTGTATCCTGCCTGCCACGGGACTGCTTCTGAGCACGGAGGCACGCCTACAAGCCAGCTGAGATGGGCTTTGCCTAAGAGTGAGGGAAGTGTCGAGTGGAACAAGGGATGTGCTGCACAGCTTCCCTCGCAGGCAGATTCCCTCCTGGGACGCTTACTTCTCTTGCCTTAGCGCCCTGCTTTGTTTGGAGGCTGTTTGCGGACAGCAGCACACACAGCGGGAAGGTGCGCTCTGATCGGCTCCAAGTCTCGGCAGATAGAAGCGCAAGCGAGGCACCGGCTCGCAGTTTGTCCCGGGCATGGGAAGCAGCATGCTGCGTGCCCAGAACACATCTCGCACTGTCCTGCCTGCCACGGGACTGCTTCTGAGCACGGAGGCACGCCTACAAGCAAGTTTAGATGGGCTTTGCCTAAGAGTGAGGGAAGTGTCGAGTGGAACAAGGGAACTGCTGCACAGCTTCCCTCGCAGGCAGATTCCCTCCTGGGGCGCTTAGTTCTCTTGCTTTAGTGCCCTGCTTTGTTTGGAGACTGTTTGCGGACAGCAGCACACACAGCGGGAAGGTGCGCTCTGATCGGCTCCAAGTCTCGGCAGATAGAAGCGCAAGCGAGGCACCGGCTCGCAGTTTGTCCCGGGCATGGGAAGCAGCATGCTGCGTGCCCTGAACACATCTCGCACTGTCCTGCCTGCCACAGGACTGCTTCTGAGCACGGAGGCACACCTACAAGCAAGTTGAGATGGGCTTTGCCTAAGAGTGAGGGAAGTGTCGAGTGGAACAAGGGAACTGCTGAACAGCTTCCCTCGCAGGCAGATTCCCTCCTGGGGCGCTTAGTTCTCTTGCTTTAGTGCCCTGCTTTGTTTGGAGGCTGTTTGCGGACAGCAGCACACACAGCGGGAAGGTGCGCTCTGATCGGCTCCAAGTCTCGGCAGATAGAAGCGCAAGCGAGGCACCGGCTCGCAGTTTGTCCCGGGCATGGGAAGCAGCATGCTGCATGCCCAGAACACATCTCTCACTGTCCTGCCTGCCACAGGGCTGTTTCTGAGCACGGAGGCAGGCCTACAAGCCAGCTGAGATGGGCTTTGCCTAAGAGTGAGGGAAGTGTCGAGTGGAACAAGGGAACTGCTGAACAGCTTCCCTCGCAGGCAGATTCCCTCCTGGGACGCTTACTTCTCTTGCCTTAGTGCCCTGCTTTGTTTGGAGACTGTTTGCGGACAGCAGCACACACAGCGGGAAGGTGCGCTCTGATCGGCTCCAAGTCCGGCAGATAGAAGCGCAAGCGAGGCACCGGCTCGCAGTTTGTCCCGGGCATGGGAAGCAGCATGCTGCGTGCCCAGAACACATCCCCCTGTATCCTGCCTGCCACGGGACTGCTTCTGAGCACGGAGGCACGCCTACAAGCCAGCTGAGATGGGCTTTGCCTAAGAGTCAGGGAAGTGGCGAGTGGAACAAGGGATGTGCTGCACAGCTTCCCTCGCAGGCAGATTCCCTCCTGGGACGCTTACTTCTCTTGCCTTAGTGCCCTGCTTTGTTTGGAGGCTGTTTGCGGACAGCAGCACACACAGCGGGAAGGTGCGCTCTGATCGGCTCCAAGTCTCGGCAGATAGAAGCGCAAGCGAGGCACCGGCTCGCAGTTTGTCCCGGGCATGGGAAGCAGCATGCTGCATGCCCAGAGCACATCTCGCACTGTCCTGCCTGCCACAGGGCTGTTTCTGAGCACGGAGGCAGGCCTACAAGCCAGCTGAGATGGGCTTTGCCTAAGAGTCAGGGAAGTGGCGAGCGGAACAAGGGATGTGCTGCACAGCTTCCCTCGCAGGCAGATTCCCTCCTGGGACGCTTACTTCTCTTGCCTTAGTGCCCTGCTTTGTTTGGAGGCTGTTTGCGGACAGCAGCACACACAGCGGGAAGGTGCGCTCTGATCGGCTCCAAGTCTCGGCAGATAGAAGCGCAAGCGAGGCACCGGCTCGCAGTTTGTCCCGGGCATGGGAAGCAGCATGCTGCGTGCCCAGAACACATCCCCCTGTATCCTGCCTGCCACGGGACTGCTTCTGAGCACGGAGGCACGCCTACAAGCCAGCTGAGATGGGCTTTGCCTAAGAGTGAGGGAAGTGGTGAGTGGAACAAGGGATGTGCTGCACAGCTTCCCTCGCAGGCAGATTCCCTCCTGGGACGCTTACTTCTCTTGCCTTAGTGCCCTGCTTTGTTTGGAGGCTGTTTGCGGACAGCAGCACACACAGCGGGAAGGTGCGCTCTGATCGGCTCCAAGTCCGGCAGATAGAAGCGCAAGCGAGGCACCGGCTCGCAGTTTGTCCCGGGCATGGGAAGCAGCATGCTGCATGCCCAGAACACATCTCGCACTGTCCTGCCTGCCACAGGGCTGTTTCTGAGCACGGAGGCACGCCTACAAGCAAGTTGAGATGGGCTTTGCCTAAGAGTGAGGGAAGTGTCGAGTGGAACAAGGGAACTGCTGCACAGCTTCCCTCGCAGGCAGATTCCCTCCTGGGGCGCTTAGTTCTCTTGCTTTAGTGCCCTGCTTTGTTTGGAGACTGTTTGCGGACAGCAGCACACACAGCGGGAAGGTGCGCTCTGATCGGCTCCAAGTCCGGCAGATAGAAGCGCAAGCGAGGCACCGGCTCGCAGTTTGTCCCGGGCATGGGAAGCAGCATGCTGCTTGCCCAGAACACATCCCCCTGTATCCTGCCTGCCACGGGACTGCTTCTGAGCACGGAGGCACGTCTACAAGCCAGCTGAGATGGGCTTTGCCTAAGAGTGAGGGAAGTGTCGAGTGGAACAAGGGATGTGCTGCACAGCTTCCCTCGCAGGCAGATTCCCTCCTGGGACGCTTACTTCTCATGCCTTAGTGCCCTGCTTTGTTTGGAGGCTGTTTGCGGACAGCAGCACACACAGCGGGAAGGTGCGCTCTGATCGGCTCCAAGTCTCGGCAGATAGAAGCGCAAGCGAGGCACCGGCTCGCAGTTTGTCCTGGGCATGGGAAGCAGCATGCTGCGTGCCCAGAACACATCCCCCTGTATCCTGCCTGCCACGGGACTGCTTCTGAGCACGGAGGCACGCCTACAAGCCAGCTGAGATGGGCTTTGCCTAAGAGTCAGGGAAGTGGCGAGTGGAACAAGGGATGTGCTGCACAGCTTCCCTCGCAGGCAGATTCCCTCCTGGAACGCTTAGTTCTCTTGCCTTAGTGCCCTGCTTTGTTTGGAGACTGTTTGCGGACAGCAGCACACACAGCGGGAAGGTGCGCGCTGGCCAGCTCCAAGTCTCGGCAGATAGAAGCGCAAGCGAGGCACCGGCTCGCAGTTTGTCCCGGGCATGGGAAGCAGCATGCTGCGTGCCCAGAACACATCCCCCTGTATCCTGCCTGCCACGGGACTGCTTCTGAGCACGGAGGCACGCCTACAAGCCAGCTGAGATGGGCTTTGCCTAAGAGTCAGGGAAGTGTCGAGTAGAACAAGGGATGTGCTGCACAGCTTCCCTCGCAGGCAGATTCCCTCCTGGGACGCTTACTTCTCATGCCTTAGTGCCCTGCTTTGTTTGGAGGCTGTTTGCGGACAGCAGCACACACAGCGGGAAGGTGCGCTCTGATCGGCTCCAAGTCTCGGCACATAGAAGCGCAAGCGAGGCACCGGCTCGCAGTTTGTCCCGGGCATGGGAAGCAGCATGCTGCGTGCCCAGAACACATCTCGCACTGTCCTGCCTGCCACAGGGCTGTTTCTGAGCACGGAGGCACGCCTACAAGCAAGTTGAGATGGGCTTTGCCTAAGAGTGAGGGAAGTGTCGAGTGGAACAAGGGAACTGCTGCACAGCTTCCCTCGCAGGCAGATTCCCTCCTGGGGCGCTTAGTTCTCTTGCTTTAGTGCCCTGCTTTGTTTGGAGACTGTTTGCGGACAGCAGCACACACAGCGGGAAGGTGCGCTCTGATCGGCTCCAAGTCCGGCAGATAGAAGCGCAAGCGAGGCACCGGCTCGCAGTTTGTCCCGGGCATGGGAAGCAGCATGCTGCTTGCCCAGAACACATCCCCCTGTATCCTGCCTGCCACGGGACTGCTTCTGAGCACGGAGGCACGCCTACAAGCCAGCTGAGATGGGCTTTGCCTAAGAGTCAGGGAAGTGTCGAGTGGAACAAGGGATGTGCTGCACAGCTTCCCTCGCAGGCAGATTCCCTCCTGGGACGCTTACTTCTCTTGCCTTAGCGCCCTGCTTTGTTTGGAGGCTGTTTGCGGACAGCAGCACACACAGCGGGAAGGTGCGCTCTGATCGGCTCCAAGTCTCGGCAGATAGAAGCGCAAGCGAGGCACCGGCTCGCAGTTTGTCCCGGGCATGGGAAGCAGCATGCTGCGTGCCCAGAACACATCTCGCACTGTCCTGCCTGCCACGGGACTGCTTCTGAGCACGGAGGCACGCCTACAAGCAAGTTTAGATGGGCTTTGCCTAAGAGTGAGGGAAGTGTCGAGTGGAACAAGGGATGTGCTGCACAGCTTCCCTCGCAGGCAGATTCCCTCCTGGGGCGCTTAGTTCTCTTGCTTTAGTGCCCTGCTTTGTTTGGAGACTGTTTGCGGACAGCAGCACACACAGCGGGAAGGTGCGCGCTGGCCAGCTCCAAGTCTCGGCAGATAGAAGCGCAAGCGAGGCACCTGCTCGCAGTTTGTCCCGGGCATGGGAAGCAGCATGCTGCATGCCCAGAACACATCTCGCACTGTCCTGCCTGCCACAGGGCTGTTTCTGAGCACGGAGGCACGCCTACAAGCCAGCTGAGATGGGCTTTGCCTAAGAGTGAGGGAAGTGGCGAGTGGAACAAGGGAACTGCTGCACAGCTTCCCTCGCAGGCAGATTCCCTCCTGGGACGCTTACTTCTCATGCCTTAGTGCCCTGCTTTGTTTGGAGGCTGTTTGCGGACAGCAGCACACACAGCGGGAAGGTGCGCTCTGATCGGCTCCAAGTCTCGGCAGATAGAAGCGCAAGCGAGGCACCGGCTCGCAGTTTGTCCCGGGCATGGGAAGCAGCATGCTGCATGCCAAGAACACATCTCGCACTGTCCTGCCTGCCACAGGGCTGTTTCTGAGCACGGAGGCACGCCTACAAGCAAGTTGAGATGGGCTTTGCCTAAGAGTGAGGGAAGTGTCGAGTGGAACAAGGGAACTGCTGCACAGCTTCCCTCGCAGGCAGATTCCCTCCTGGGGCGCTTAGTTCTCTTGCTTTAGTGCCCTGCTTTGTTTGGAGACTGTTTGCGGACAGCAGCACACACAGCGGGAAGGTGCGCTCTGATCGGCTCCAAGTCTCGGCAGATAGAAGCGCAAGCGAGGCACCGGCTCGCAGTTTGTCCCGGGCATGGGAAGCAGCATGCTGCTTGCCCAGAACACATCCCCCTGTATCCTGCCTGCCACGGGACTGCTTCTGAGCACGGAGGCACGCCTACAAGCCAGCTGAGATGGGCTTTGCCTAAGAGTCAGGGAAGTGGCGAGTGGAACAAGGGATGTGCTGCACAGCTTCCCTCGCAGGCAGATTCCCTCCTGGGACGCTTACTTCTCTTGCCTTAGCGCCCTGCTTTGTTTGGAGGCTGTTTGCGGACAGCAGCACACACAGCGGGAAGGTGCGCTCTGATCGGCTCCAAGTCTCGGCAGATAGAAGCGCAAGCGAGGCACCGGCTCGCAGTTTGTCCCGGGCATGGGAAGCAGCATGCTGCGTGCCCAGAACACATCTCGCACTGTCCTGCCTGCCACGGGACTGCTTCTGAGCACGGAGGCACGCCTACAAGCAAGTTGAGATGGGCTTTGCCTAAGAGTCAGGGAAGTGGCGAGTGGAACAAGGGATGTGCTGCACAGCTTCCCTCGCAGGCAGATTCCCTCCTGGGACGCTTACTTCTCTTGCCTTAGTGCCCTGCTTTGTTTGGAGACTGTTTGCGGACAGCAGCACACACAGCGGGAAGGTGCGCGCTGGCCAGCTCCAAGTCCGGCAGATAGAAGCGCAAGCGAGGCACCGGCTCGCAGTTTGTCCCGGGCATGGGAAGCAGCATGCTGCATGCCCAGAACACATCTCGCACTGTCCTGCCTGCCACAGGGCTGTTTCTGAGCACGGAGGCACGCCTACAAGCCAGCTGAGATGGGCTTTGCCTAAGAGTCAGGGAAGTGGCGAGCGGAACAAGGGATGTGCTGCACAGCTTCCCTCGCAGGCAGATTCCCTCCTGGGACGCTTACTTCTCTTGCCTTAGTGCCCTGCTTTTTTTGGAGGCTGTTTGCGGACAGCAGCACACACAGCGGGAAGGTGCGCGCTGGCCAGCTCCAAGTCTCGGCAGATAGAAGCGCAAGCGAGGCACCGGCTCGCAGTTTGTCCCGGGCATGGGAAGCAGCATGCTGCGTGCCCAGAACACATCCCCCTGTATCCTGCCTGCCACGGGACTGCTTCTGAGCACGGAGGCACGTCTACAAGCCAGCTGAGATGGGCTTTGCCTAAGAGTCAGGGAAGTGGCGAGTGGAACAAGGGATGTGCTGCACAGCTTCCCTCGCAGGCAGATTCCCTCCTGGGACGCTTACTTCTCATGCCTTAGTGCCCTGCTTTGTTTGGAGGCTGTTTGCGGACAGCAGCACACACAGCGGGAAGGTGCGCTCTGATCGGCTCCAAGTCTCGGCAGATAGAAGCGCAAGCGAGGCACCGGCTCGCAGTTTGTCCCGGGCATGGGAAGCAGCATGCTGCATGCCCAGAACACATCTCTCACTGTCCTGCCTGCCACAGGGCTGTTTCTGAGCACGGAGGCACGCCTACAAGCAAGTTGAGATGGGCTTTGCCTAAGAGTGAGGGAAGTGTCGAGTGGAACAAGGGAACTGCTGAACAGCTTCCCTCGCAGGCAGATTCCCTCCTGGGACGCTTACTTCTCTTGCCTTAGTGCCCTGCTTTGTTTGGAGACTGTTTGCGGACAGCAGCACACACAGCGGGAAGGTGCGCTCTGATCGGCTCCAAGTCCGGCAGATAGAAGCGCAAGCGAGGCACCGGCTCGCAGTTTGTCCCGGGCATGGGAAGCAGCATGCTGCGTGCCCAGAACACATCCCCCTGTATCCTGCCTGCCACGGGACTGCTTCTGAGCACGGAGGCACGCCTACAAGCCAGCTGAGATGGGCTTTGCCTAAGAGTCAGGGAAGTGGCGAGTGGAACAAGGAATGTGCTGCACAGCTTCCCTCGCAGGCAGATTCCCTCCTGGGACGCTTACTTCTCTTGCCTTAGTGCCCTGCTTTGTTTGGAGGCTGTTTGCGGACAGCAGCACACACAGCGGGAAGGTGCGCTCTGATCGGCTCCAAGTCTCGGCAGATAGAAGCGCAAGCGAGGCACCGGCTCGCAGTTTGTCCCGGGCATGGGAAGCAGCATGCTGCATGCCCAGAGCACATCTCGCACTGTCCTGCCTGCCACAGGGCTGTTTCTGAGCACGGAGGCACGCCTACAAGCCAGCTGAGATGGGCTTTGCCTAAGAGTCAGGGAAGTGGCGAGCGGAACAAGGGATGTGCTGCACAGCTTCCCTCGCAGGCAGATTCCCTCCTGGGACGCTTACTTCTCTTGCCTTAGTGCCCTGCTTTGTTTGGAGGCTGTTTGCGGACAGCAGCACACACAGCGGGAAGGTGCGCTCTGATCGGCTCCAAGTCTCGGCAGATAGAAGCGCAAGCGAGGCACCGGCTCGCAGTTTGTCCCGGGCATGGGAAGCAGCATGCTGCGTGCCCAGAACACATCCCCCTGTATCCTGCCTGCCACGGGACTGCTTCTGAGCACGGAGGCACGCCTACAAGCCAGCTGAGATGGGCTTTGCCTAAGAGTGAGGGAAGTGGCGAGTGGAACAAGGGATGTGCTGCACAGCTTCCCTCGCAGGCAGATTCCCTCCTGGGACGCTTACTTCTCTTGCCTTAGTGCCCTGCTTTGTTTGGAGGCTGTTTGCGGACAGCAGCACACACAGCGGGAAGGTGCGCTCTGATCGGCTCCAAGTCCGGCAGATAGAAGCGCAAGCGAGGCACCGGCTCGCAGTTTGTCCCGGGCATGGGAAGCAGCATGCTGCATGCCCAGAACACATCTCGCACTGTCCTGCCTGCCACAGGGCTGTTTCTGAGCACGGAGGCACGCCTACAAGCAAGTTGAGATGGGCTTTGCCTAAGAGTGAGGGAAGTGTCGAGTGGAACAAGGGAACTGCTGCACAGCTTCCCTCGCAGGCAGATTCCCTCCTGGGACGCTTACTTCTCTTGCTTTAGTGCCCTGCTTTGTTTGGAGACTGTTTGCGGACAGCAGCACACACAGCGGGAAGGTGCGCTCTGATCGGCTCCAAGTCCGGCAGATAGAAGCGCAAGCGAGGCACCGGCTCGCAGTTTGTCCCGGGCATGGGAAGCAGCATGCTGCTTGCCCAGAACACATCCCCCTGTATCCTGCCTGCCACGGGACTGCTTCTGAGCACGGAGGCACGCCTACAAGCCAGCTGAGATGGGCTTTGCCTAAGAGTCAGGGAAGTGGCGAGTGGAACAAGGGATGTGCTGCACAGCTTCCCTCGCAGGCAGATTCCCTCCTGGGACGCTTACTTCTCTTGCCTTAGCGCCCTGCTTTGTTTGGAGGCTGTTTGCGGACAGCAGCACACACAGCGGGAAGGTGCGCTCTGATCGGCTCCAAGTCTCGGCAGATAGAAGCGCAAGCGAGGCACCGGCTCGCAGTTTGTCCCGGGCATGGGAAGCAGCATGCTGCGTGCCCAGAACACATCTCGCACTGTCCTGCCTGCCACGGGACTGCTTCTGAGCACGGAGGCACGCCTACAAGCAAGTTGAGATGGGCTTTGCCTAAGAGTGAGGGAAGTGTCGAGTGGAACAAGTGAACTGCTGCACAGCTTCCCTCGCAGGCAGATTCCCTCCTGGGGCGCTTAGTTCTCTTGCTTTAGTGCCCTGCTTTGTTTGGAGACTGTTTGCGGACAGCAGCACACACAGCGGGAAGGTGCGCGCTGGCCAGCTCCAAGTCCGGCAGATAGAAGCGCAAGCGAGGCACCTGCTCGCAGTTTGTCCCGGGCATGGGAAGCAGCATGCTGCATGCCCAGAACACATCTCGCACTGTCCTGCCTGCCACAGGGCTGTTTCTGAGCACGGAGGCACGCCTACAAGCCAGCTGAGATGGGCTTTGCCTAAGAGTGAGGGAAGTGTCGAGTGGAACAAGGGAACTGCTGCACAGCTTCCCTCGCAGGCAGATTCCCTCCTGGGACGCTTACTTCTCATGCCTTAGTGCCCTGCTTTGTTTGGAGGCTGTTTGCGGACAGCAGCACACACAGCGGGAAGGTGCGCTCTGATCGGCTCCAAGTCTCGGCACATAGAAGCGCAAGCGAGGCACCGGCTCGCAGTTTGTCCCGGGCATGGGAAGCAGCATGCTGCATGCCAAGAACACATCTCGCACTGTCCTGCCTGCCACAGGGCTGTTTCTGAGCACGGAGGCACGCCTACAAGCAAGTTGAGATGGGCTTTGCCTAAGAGTGAGGGAAGTGTCGAGTGGAACAAGGGAACTGCTGCACAGCTTCCCTCGCAGGCAGATTCCCTCCTGGGGCACTTAGTTCTCTTGCTTTAGTGCCCTGCTTTGTTTGGAGACTGTTTGCGGACAGCAGCACACACAGCGGGAAGGTGCGCTCTGATCGGCTCCAAGTCCGGCAGATAGAAGCGCAAGCGAGGCACCGGCTCGCAGTTTGTCCCGGGCATGGGAAGCAGCATGCTGCATGCCCAGAACACATCTCTCACTGTCCTGCCTGCCACAGGGCTGTTTCTGAGCACGGAGGCACGCCTACAAGCAAGTTGAGATGGGCTTTGCCTAAGAGTGAGGGAAGTGTCGAGTGGAACAAGGGAACTGCTGCACAGCTTCCCTCGCAGGCAGATTCCCTCCTGGGACGCTTAGTTCTCTTGCCTTAGTGCCCTGCTTTGTTTGGAGACTGTTTGCGGACAGCAGCACACACAGCGGGAAGGTGCGCGCTGGCCATCTCCAAGTCCGGCAGATAGAAGCGCAAGCGAGGCACCGGCTCGCAGTTTGTCCCGGGCATGGGAAGCAGCATGCTGCGTGCCCAGAACACATCTCGCACTGTCCTGCCTGCCACAGGGCTGTTTCTGAGCACGGAGGCACGCCTACAAGCCAGCTGAGATGGGTTTTGCCTAAGAGTCAGGGAAGTGGCGAGTGGAACAAGGGATGTGCTGCACAGCTTCCCTCGCAGGCAGATTCCCTCCTGGGACGCTTACTTCTCTTGCCTTAGTGCCCTGCTTTGTTTGGAGGCTGTTTGCGGACAGCAGCACACACAGCGGGAAGGTGCGCTCTGATCGGCTCCAAGTCTCGGCAGATAGAAGCGCAAGCGAGGCACCGGCTCGCAGTTTGTCCCGGGCATGGGAAGCAGCATGCTGCGTGCCCAGAACACATCTCGCACTGTCCTGCCTGCCACAGGGCTGTTTCTGAGCACGGAGGCACGCCTACAAGCCAGCTGAGATGGGCTTTGCCTAAGAGTCAGGGAAGTGGCGAGTGGAACAAGGGATGTGCTGCACAGCTTCCCTCGCAGGCAGATTCCCTCCTGGGACGCTTACTTCTCATGCCTTAGTGCCCTGCTTTGTTTGGAGGCTGTTTGCGGACAGCAGCACACACAGCGGGAAGGTGCGCTCTGATCGGCTCCAAGTCTCGGCAGATAGAAGCGCAAGCGAGGCACCGGCTCGCAGTTTGTCCCGGGCATGGGAAGCAGCATGCTGCATGCCAAGAACACATCTCGCACTGTCCTGCCTGCCACAGGGCTGTTTCTGAGCACGGAGGCACGCCTACAAGCAAGTTGAGATGGGCTTTGCCTAAGAGTGAGGGAAGTGTCGAGTGGAACAAGGGAACTGCTGCACAGCTTCCCTCGCAGGCAGATTCCCTCCTGGGGCGCTTAGTTCTCTTGCTTTAGTGCCCTGCTTTGTTTGGAGACTGTTTGCGGACAGCAGCACACACAGCGGGAAGGTGCGCTCTGATCGGCTCCAAGTCCGGCAGATAGAAGCGCAAGCGAGGCACCGCCTCGCAGTTTGTCCCGGGCATGGGAAGCAGCATGCTGCTTGCCCAGAACACATCCCCCTGTATCCTGCCTGCCACGGGACTGCTTCTGAGCACGGAGGCACGCCTACAAGCCAGCTGAGATGGGCTTTGCCTAAGAGTCAGGGAAGTGGCGAGTGGAACAAGGGATGTGCTGCACAGCTTCCCTCGCAGGCAGATTCCCTCCTGGGACGCTTACTTCTCTTGCCTTAGTGCCCTGCTTTGTTTGGAGGCTGTTTGCGGACAGCAGCACACACAGCGGGAAGGTGCGCTCTGATCGGCTCCAAGTCTCGGCAGATAGAAGCGCAAGCGATGCACCGGCTCGCAGTTTGTCCCGGGCATGGGAAGCAGCATGCTGCGTGCCCAGAACACATCCCCCTGTATCCTGCCTGCCACGGGACTGCTTCTGAGCACGGAGGCTCGCCTACAAGCCAGCTGAGATGGGCTTTGCCTAAGAGTGAGGGAAGTGTCGAGTGGAACAAGGGATGTGCTGCACAGCTTCCCTCGCAGGCAGATTCCCTCCTGGGACGCTTACTTCTCATGCCTTAGTGCCCTGCTTTGTTTGGAGGCTGTTTGCGGACAGCAGCACACACAGCGGGAAGGTGCGCTCTGATCGGCTCCAAGTCCGGCAGATAGAAGCGCAAGCGAGGCACCGGCTCGCAGTTTGTCCCGGGCATGGGAAGCAGCATGCTGCTTGCCCAGAACACATCCCCCTGTATCCTGCCTGCCACGGGACTGCTTCTGAGCACGGAGGCACGCCTACAAGCCAGCTGAGATGGGCTTTGCCTAAGAGTCAGGGAAGTGGCGAGTGGAACAAGGGATGTGCTGCACAGCTTCCCTCGCAGGCAGATTCCCTCCTGGGACGCTTAGTTCTCTTGCCTTAGTGCCCTGCTTTGTTTGGAGACTGTTTGCGGACAGCAGCACACACAGCGGGAAGGTGCGCTCTGATCGGCTCCAAGTCCGGCAGATAGAAGCGCAAGCGAGGCACCGGCTCGCAGTTTGTCCCGGGCATGGGAAGCAGCATGCTGCGTGCCCAGAACACATCTCGCACTGTCCTGCCTGCCACAGGACTGCTTCTGAGCACGGAGGCACGCCTACAAGCAAGTTGAGATGGGCTTTGCCTAAGAGTGAGGGAAGTGTCGAGTGGAACAAGGGAACTGCTGAACAGCTTCCCTCGCAGGCAGATTCCCTCCTGGGGCGCTTAGTTCTCTTGCTTTAGTGCCCTGCTTTGTTTGGAGGCTGTTTGCGGACAGCAGCACACACAGCGGGAAGGTGCGCGCTGGCCAGCTCCAAGTCCGGCAGATAGAAGCGCAAGCGATGCACCGGCTCGCAGTTTGTCCCGGGCATGGGAAGCAGCATGCTGCATGCCCAGAACACATCTCGCACTGTCCTGCCTGCCACAGGGCTGTTTCTGAGCACAGAGGCACGCCTACAAGCCAGCTGAGATGGGCTTTGCCTAAGAGTCAGGGAAGTGGCGAGCGGAACAAGGGATGTGCTGCACAGCTTCCCTCGCAGGCAGATTCCCTCCTGGGACGCTTACTTCTCATGCCTTAGTGCCCTGCTTTGTTTGGAGGCTGTTTGCGGACAGCAGCACACACAGCGGGAAGGTGCGCTCTGATCGGCTCCAAGTCTCGGCAGATAGAAGCGCAAGCGAGGCACCGGCTCGCAGTTTGTCCCGGGCATGGGAAGCAGCATGCTGCGTGCCCAGAACACATCCCCCTGTATCCTGCCTGCCACGGGACTGCTTCTGAGCACGGAGGCTCGCCTACAAGCCAGCTGAGATGGGCTTTGCCTAAGAGTCAGGGAAGTGTCGAGTGGAACAAGGGATGTGCTGCACAGCTTCCCTCGCAGGCAGATTCCCTCTTGGGACGCTTAGTTCTCTTGCCTTAGTGCCCTGCTTTGTTTGGAGGCTGTTTGCGGACAGCAGCACACACAGCGGGAAGGTGCGCTCTGATCGGCTCCAAGTCTCGGCAGATAGAAGCGCAAGCGAGGCACCGGCTCGCAGTTTGTCCCGGGCATGGGAAGCAGCATGCTGCGTGCCCAGAACACATCCCCCTGTATCCTGCCTGCCACGGGACTGCTTCTGAGCACGGAGGCACGTCTACAAGCCAGCTGAGATGGGCTTTGCCTAAGAGTCAGGGAAGTGGCGAGCGGAACAAGGGATGTGCTGCACAGCTTCCCTCGCAGGCAGATTCCCTCCTGGGACGCTTACTTCTCATGCCTTAGTGCCCTGCTTTGTTTGGAGGCTGTTTGCGGACAGCAGCACACACAGCGGGAAGGTGCGCTCTGATCGGCTCCAAGTCTCGGCAGATAGAAGCGCAAGCGAGGCACCGGCTCGCAGTTTGTCCCGGGCATGGGAAGCAGCATGCTGCGTGCCCAGAATACATCCCCCTGTATCCTGCCTGCCACGGGACTGCTTCTGAGCACGGAGGCTCGCCTACAAGCCAGCTGAGATGGGCTTTGCCTAAGAGTCAGGGAAGTGGCGAGCGGAACAAGGGATGTGCTGCACAGCTTCCCTCGCAGGCAGATTCCCTCCTGGGACGCTTACTTCTCTTGCCTTAGTGCCCTGCTTTGTTTGGAGACTGTTTGCGGACAGCAGCACACACAGCAGGAAGGTGCGCTCTGATCGGCTCCAAGTCTCGGCAGATAGAAGCGCAAGCGAGGCACCGGCTCGCAGTTTGTCCCGGGCATGGGAAGCAGCATGCTGCGTGCCCAGAACACATCTCGCACTGTCCTGCCTGCCACAGGGCTGTTTCTGAGCACGGAGGCACGCCTACAAGCAAGTTGAGATGGGCTTTGCCTAAGAGTGAGGGAAGTGTCGAGTGGAACAAGGGAACTGCTGCACAGCTTCCCTCGCAGGCAGATTCCCTCCTGGGGCGCTTAGTTCTCTTGCTTTAGTGCCCTGCTTTGTTTGGAGACTGTTTGCGGACAGCAGCACACACAGCAGGAAGGTGCGCTCTGATCGGCTCCAAGTCCGGCAGATAGAAGCGCAAGCGAGGCACCGGCTCGCAGTTTGTCCCGGGCATGGGAAGCAGCATGCTGCGTGCCCAGAACACATCTCGCACTGTCCTGCCTGCCACAGGGCTGTTTCTGAGCACGGAGGCACGCCTACAAGCCAGCTGAGATGGGCTTTGCCTAAGAGTCAGGGAAGTGGCGAGTGGAACAAGGGATGTGCTGCACAGCTTCCCTCGCAGGCAGATTCCCTCCTGGGACGCTTACTTCTCTTGCCTTAGTGCCCTGCTTTGTTTGGAGGCTGTTTGCGGACAGCAGCACACACAGCGGGAAGGTGCGCTCTGATCGGCTCCAAGTCTCGGCAGATAGAAGCGCAAGCGAGGCACCGGCTCGCAGTTTGTCCCGGGCATGGGAAGCAGCATGCTGCGTGCCCAGAACACATCTCGCACTGTCCTGCCTGCCACGGGACTGCTTCTGAGCACGGAGGCACGCCTACAAGCAAGTTGAGATGGGCTTTGCCTAAGAGTGAGGGAAGTGTCGAGTGGAACAAGGGAACTGCTGAACAGCTTCCCTCGCAGGCAGATTCCCTCCTGGGGCGCTTAGTTCTCTTGCTTTAGTGCCCTGCTTTGTTTGGAGACTGTTTGCGGACAGCAGCACACACAGCGGGAAGGTGCGCGCTGGCCAGCTCCAAGTCCGGCAGATAGAAGCGCAAGCGAGGCACCGGCTCGCAGTTTGTCCCGGGCATGGGAAGCAGCATGCTGCATGCCCAGAACACATCTCGCACTGTCCTGCCTGCCACAGGGCTGTTTCTGAGCACGGAGGCACGCCTACAAGCCAGCTGAGATGGGCTTTGCCTAAGAGTCAGGGAAGTGGCGAGCGGAACAAGGGATGTGCTGCACAGCTTCCCTCGCAGGCAGATTCCCTCCTGGGACGCTTACTTCTCTTGCCTTAGTGCCCTGCTTTGTTTGGAGGCTGTTTGCGGACAGCAGCACACACAGCGGGAAGGTGCGCTCTGATCGGCTCCAAGTCTCGGCAGATAGAAGCGCAAGCGAGGCACCGGCTCGCAGTTTGTCCCGGGCATGGGAAGCAGCATGCTGCGTGCCCAGAACACATCCCCCTGTATCCTGCCTGCCACGGGACTGCTTCTGAGCACGGAGGCACGCCTACAAGCCAGCTGAGATGGGCTTTGCCTAAGAGTGAGGGAAGTGTCGAGTGGAACAAGGGATGTGCTGCACAGCTTCCCTCGCAGGCAGATTCCCTCCTGGGACGCTTACTTCTCATGCCTTAGTGCCCTGCTTTGTGTGGAGGCTGTTTGCGGACAGCAGCACACACAGCGGGAAGGTGCGCTCTGATCGGCTCCAAGTCTCGGCAGATAGAAGCGCAAGCGAGGCACCGGCTCGCAGTTTGTCCCGGGCATGGGAAGCAGCATGCTGCTTGCCCAGAACACATCCCCCTGTATCCTGCCTGCCACGGGACTGCTTCTGAGCACGGAGGCACGCCTACAAGCCAGCTGAGATGGGCTTTGCCTAAGAGTCAGGGAAGTGTCGAGTGGAACAAGGGATGTGCTGCACAGCTTCCCTCGCAGGCAGATTCCGTCCTGGGACGCTTACTTCTCTTGCCTTAGTGCCCTGCTTTGTTTGGAGGCTGTTTGCGGACAGCAGCACACACAGCGGGAAGGTGCGCTCTGATCGGCTCCAAGTCTCGGCAGATAGAAGCGCAAGCGAGGCACCGGCTCGCAGTTTGTCCCGGGCATGGGAAGCAGCATGCTACGTGCCCAGAACACATCTCGCACTGTCCTGCCTGCCACAGGGCTGTTTCTGAGCACGGAGGCACGCCTACAAGCAAGTTGAGATGGGCTTTGCCTAAGAGTGAGGGAAGTGTCGAGTGGAACAAGGGAACTGCTGCACAGCTTCCCTCGCAGGCAGATTCCCTCCTGGGGCGCTTAGTTCTCTTGCTTTAGTGCCCTGCTTTGTTTGGAGACTGTTTGCGGACAGCAGCACACACAGCGGGAAGGTGCGCTCTGATCGGCTCCAAGTCCGGCAGATAGAAGCGCAAGCGAGGCACCGGCTCGCAGTTTGTCCCGGGCATGGGAAGCAGCATGCTGCTTGCCCAGAACACATCCCCCTGTATCCTGCCTGCCACGGGACTGCTTCTGAGCACGGAGGCACGCCTACAAGCCAGCTGAGATGGGCTTTGCCTAAGAGTCAGGGAAGTGTCGAGTGGAACAAGGGATGTGCTGCACAGCTTCCCTCGCAGGCAGATTCCCTCCTGGGACGCTTACTTCTCTTGCCTTAGCGCCCTGCTTTGTTTGGAGGCTGTTTGCGGACAGCAGCACACACAGCGGGAAGGTGCGCTCTGATCGGCTCCAAGTCTCGGCAGATAGAAGCGCAAGCGAGGCACCGGCTCGCAGTTTGTCCCGGGCATGGGAAGCAGCATGCTGCGTGCCCAGAACACATCTCGCACTGTCCTGCCTGCCACGGGACTGCTTCTGAGCACGGAGGCACGCCTACAAGCAAGTTGAGATGGGCTTTGCCTAAGAGTGAGGGAAGTGGCGAGTGGAACAAGGGAACTGCTGCACAGCTTCCCTCGCAGGCAGATTCCCTCCTGGGGCGCTTAGTTCTCTTGCTTTAGTGCCCTGCTTTGTTTGGAGACTGTTTGCGGACAGCAGCACACACAGCGGGAAGGTGCGCGCTGGCCAGCTCCAAGTCTCGGCAGATAGAAGCGCAAGCGAGGCACCTGCTCGCAGTTTGTCCCGGGCATGGGAAGCAGCATGCTGCATGCCCAGAACACATCTCGCACTGTCCTGCCTGCCACAGGGCTGTTTCTGAGCACGGAGGCACGCCTACAAGCCAGCTGAGATGGGCTTTGCCTAAGAGTGAGGGAAGTGGCGAGTGGAACAAGGGAACTGCTGCACAGCTTCCCTCGCAGGCAGATTCCCTCCTGGGACGCTTACTTCTCATGCCTTAGTGCCCTGCTTTGTTTGGAGGCTGTTTGCGGACAGCAGCACACACAGCGGGAAGGTGCGCTCTGATCGGCTCCAAGTCTCGGCAGATAGAAGCGCAAGCGAGGCACCGGCTCGCAGTTTGTCCCGGGCATGGGAAGCAGCATGCTGCATGCCAAGAACACATCTCGCACTGTCCTGCCTGCCACAGGGCTGTTTCTGAGCACGGAGGCACGCCTACAAGCAAGTTGAGATGGGCTTTGCCTAAGAGTGAGGGAAGTGTCGAGTGGAACAAGGGAACTGCTGCACAGCTTCCCTCGCAGGCAGATTCCCTCCTGGGGCGCTTAGTTCTCTTGCTTTAGTGCCCTGCTTTGTTTGGAGACTGTTTGCGGACAGCAGCACACACAGCGGGAAGGTGCGCTCTGATCGGCTCCAAGTCTCGGCAGATAGAAGCGCAAGCGAGGCACCGGCTCGCAGTTTGTCCCGGGCATGGGAAGCAGCATGCTGCTTGCCCAGAACACATCCCCCTGTATCCTGCCTGCCACGGGACTGCTTCTGAGCACGGAGGCACGCCTACAAGCCAGCTGAGATGGGCTTTGCCTAAGAGTCAGGGAAGTGGCGAGTGGAACAAGGGATGTGCTGCACAGCTTCCCTCGCAGGCAGATTCCCTCCTGGGACGCTTACTTCTCTTGCCTTAGCGCCCTGCTTTGTTTGGAGGCTGTTTGCGGACAGCAGCACACACAGCGGGAAGGTGCGCTCTGATCGGCTCCAAGTCTCGGCAGATAGAAGCGCAAGCGAGGCACCGGCTCGCAGTTTGTCCCGGGCATGGGAAGCAGCATGCTGCGTGCCCAGAACACATCTCGCACTGTCCTGCCTGCCACGGGACTGCTTCTGAGCACGGAGGCACGCCTACAAGCAAGTTGAGATGGGCTTTGCCTAAGAGTCAGGGAAGTGGCGAGTGGAACAAGGGATGTGCTGCACAGCTTCCCTCGCAGGCAGATTCCCTCCTGGGACGCTTACTTCTCTTGCCTTAGTGCCCTGCTTTGTTTGGAGACTGTTTGCGGACAGCAGCACACACAGCGGGAAGGTGCGCGCTGGCCAGCTCCAAGTCCGGCAGATAGAAGCGCAAGCGAGGCACCGGCTCGCAGTTTGTCCCGGGCATGGGAAGCAGCATGCTGCATGCCCAGAACACATCTCGCACTGTCCTGCCTGCCACAGGGCTGTTTCTGAGCACGGAGGCACGCCTACAAGCCAGCTGAGATGGGCTTTGCCTAAGAGTCAGGGAAGTGGCGAGCGGAACAAGGGATGTGCTGCACAGCTTCCCTCGCAGGCAGATTCCCTCCTGGGACGCTTACTTCTCTTGCCTTAGTGCCCTGCTTTTTTTGGAGGCTGTTTGCGGACAGCAGCACACACAGCGGGAAGGTGCGCGCTGGCCAGCTCCAAGTCTCGGCAGATAGAAGCGCAAGCGAGGCACCGGCTCGCAGTTTGTCCCGGGCATGGGAAGCAGCATGCTGCGTGCCCAGAACACATCCCCCTGTATCCTGCCTGCCACGGGACTGCTTCTGAGCACGGAGGCACGTCTACAAGCCAGCTGAGATGGGCTTTGCCTAAGAGTCAGGGAAGTGGCGAGTGGAACAAGGGATGTGCTGCACAGCTTCCCTCGCAGGCAGATTCCCTCCTGGGACGCTTACTTCTCATGCCTTAGTGCCCTGCTTTGTTTGGAGGCTGTTTGCGGACAGCAGCACACACAGCGGGAAGGTGCGCTCTGATCGGCTCCAAGTCTCGGCAGATAGAAGCGCAAGCGAGGCACCGGCTCGCAGTTTGTCCCGGGCATGGGAAGCAGCATGCTGCATGCCCAGAACACATCTCTCACTGTCCTGCCTGCCACAGGGCTGTTTCTGAGCACGGAGGCACGCCTACAAGCAAGTTGAGATGGGCTTTGCCTAAGAGTGAGGGAAGTGTCGAGTGGAACAAGGGAACTGCTGAACAGCTTCCCTCGCAGGCAGATTCCCTCCTGGGACGCTTAGTTCTCTTGCCTTAGTGCCCTGCTTTGTTTGGAGACTGTTTGCGGACAGCAGCACACACAGCGGGAAGGTGCGCTCTGATCGGCTCCAAGTCCGGCAGATAGAAGCGCAAGCGAGGCACCGGCTCGCAGTTTGTCCCGGGCATGGGAAGCAGCATGCTGCGTGCCCAGAACACATCCCCCTGTATCCTGCCTGCCACGGGACTGCTTCTGAGCACGGAGGCACGCCTACAAGCCAGCTGAGATGGGCTTTGCCTAAGAGTCAGGGAAGTGGCGAGTGGAACAAGGGATGTGCTGCACAGCTTCCCTCGCAGGCAGATTCCCTCCTGGGACGCTTACTTCTCTTGCCTTAGTGCCCTGCTTTGTTTGGAGGCTGTTTGCGGACAGCAGCACACACAGCGGGAAGGTGCGCTCTGATCGGCTCCAAGTCTCGGCAGATAGAAGCGCAAGCGAGGCACCGGCTCGCAGTTTGTCCCGGGCATGGGAAGCAGCATGCTGCATGCCCAGAGCACATCTCGCACTGTCCTGCCTGCCACAGGGCTGTTTCTGAGCACGGAGGCAGGCCTACAAGCCAGCTGAGATGGGCTTTGCCTAAGAGTCAGGGAAGTGGCGAGCGGAACAAGGGATGTGCTGCACAGCTTCCCTCGCAGGCAGATTCCCTCCTGGGACGCTTACTTCTCTTGCCTTAGTGCCCTGCTTTGTTTGGAGGCTGTTTGCGGACAGCAGCACACACAGCGGGAAGGTGCGCTCTGATCGGCTCCAAGTCTCGGCAGATAGAAGCGCAAGCGAGGCACCGGCTCGCAGTTTGTCCCGGGCATGGGAAGCAGCATGCTGCGTGCCCAGAACACATCCCCCTGTATCCTGCCTGCCACGGGACTGCTTCTGAGCACGGAGGCACGCCTACAAGCCAGCTGAGATGGGCTTTGCCTAAGAGTGAGGGAAGTGGCGAGTGGAACAAGGGATGTGCTGCACAGCTTCCCTCGCAGGCAGATTCCCTCCTGGGACGCTTACTTCTCTTGCCTTAGTGCCCTGCTTTGTTTGGAGGCTGTTTGCGGACAGCAGCACACACAGCGGGAAGGTGCGCTCTGATCGGCTCCAAGTCCGGCAGATAGAAGCGCAAGCGAGGCACCGGCTCGCAGTTTGTCCCGGGCATGGGAAGCAGCATGCTGCATGCCCAGAACACATCTCGCACTGTCCTGCCTGCCACAGGGCTGTTTCTGAGCACGGAGGCACGCCTACAAGCCAGCTGAGATGGGCTTTGCCTAAGAGTGAGGGAAGTGGCGAGTGGAACAAGGGAACTGCTGCACAGCTTCCCTCGCAGGCAGATTCCCTCCTGGGACGCTTACTTCTCTTGCTTTAGTGCCCTGCTTTGTTTGGAGACTGTTTGCGGACAGCAGCACACACAGCGGGAAGGTGCGCTCTGATCGGCTCCAAGTCCGGCAGATAGAAGCGCAAGCGAGGCACCGGCTCGCAGTTTGTCCCGGGCATGGGAAGCAGCATGCTGCTTGCCCAGAACACATCCCCCTGTATCCTGCCTGCCACGGGACTGCTTCTGAGCACGGAGGCACGCCTACAAGCCAGCTGAGATGGGCTTTGCCTAAGAGTCAGGGAAGTGGCGAGTGGAACAAGGGATGTGCTGCACAGCTTCCCTCGCAGGCAGATTCCCTCCTGGGACGCTTACTTCTCTTGCCTTAGCGCCCTGCTTTGTTTGGAGGCTGTTTGCGGACAGCAGCACACACAGCGGGAAGGTGCGCTCTGATCGGCTCCAAGTCTCGGCACATAGAAGCGCAAGCGAGGCACCGGCTCGCAGTTTGTCCCGGGCATGGGAAGCAGCATGCTGCGTGCCCAGAACACATCTCGCACTGTCCTGCCTGCCACGGGACTGCTTCTGAGCACGGAGGCACGCCTACAAGCAAGTTGAGATGGGCTTTGCCTAAGAGTGAGGGAAGTGTCGAGTGGAACAAGTGAACTGCTGCACAGCTTCCCTCGCAGGCAGATTCCCTCCTGGGGCGCTTAGTTCTCTTGCTTTAGTGCCCTGCTTTGTTTGGAGACTGTTTGCGGACAGCAGCACACACAGCGGGAAGGTGCGCGCTGGCCAGCTCCAAGTCCGGCAGATAGAAGCGCAAGCGAGGCACCTGCTCGCAGTTTGTCCCGGGCATGGGAAGCAGCATGCTGCATGCCCAGAACACATCTCGCACTGTCCTGCCTGCCACAGGGCTGTTTCTGAGCACGGAGGCACGCCTACAAGCCAGCTGAGATGGGCTTTGCCTAAGAGTGAGGGAAGTGTCGAGTGGAACAAGGGAACTGCTGCACAGCTTCCCTCGCAGGCAGATTCCCTCCTGGGACGCTTACTTCTCATGCCTTAGTGCCCTGCTTTGTTTGGAGGCTGTTTGCGGACAGCAGCACACACAGCGGGAAGGTGCGCTCTGATCGGCTCCAAGTCTCGGCACATAGAAGCGCAAGCGAGGCACCGGCTCGCAGTTTGTCCCGGGCATGGGAAGCAGCATGCTGCATGCCAAGAACACATCTCGCACTGTCCTGCCTGCCACAGGGCTGTTTCTGAGCACGGAGGCACGCCTACAAGCAAGTTGAGATGGGCTTTGCCTAAGAGTGAGGGAAGTGTCGAGTGGAACAAGGGAACTGCTGCACAGCTTCCCTCGCAGGCAGATTCCCTCCTGGGGCACTTAGTTCTCTTGCTTTAGTGCCCTGCTTTGTTTGGAGACTGTTTGCGGACAGCAGCACACACAGCGGGAAGGTGCGCTCTGATCGGCTCCAAGTCCGGCAGATAGAAGCGCAAGCGAGGCACCGGCTCGCAGTTTGTCCCGGGCATGGGAAGCAGCATGCTGCATGCCCAGAACACATCTCTCACTGTCCTGCCTGCCACAGGGCTGTTTCTGAGCACGGAGGCACGCCTACAAGCAAGTTGAGATGGGCTTTGCCTAAGAGTGAGGGAAGTGTCGAGTGGAACAAGGGAACTGCTGCACAGCTTCCCTCGCAGGCAGATTCCCTCCTGGGACGCTTAGTTCTCTTGCCTTAGTGCCCTGCTTTGTTTGGAGACTGTTTGCGGACAGCAGCACACACAGCGGGAAGGTGCGCGCTGGCCATCTCCAAGTCCGGCAGATAGAAGCGCAAGCGAGGCACCGGCTCGCAGTTTGTCCCGGGCATGGGAAGCAGCATGCTGCGTGCCCAGAACACATCTCGCACTGTCCTGCCTGCCACAGGGCTGTTTCTGAGCACGGAGGCACGCCTACAAGCCAGCTGAGATGGGTTTTGCCTAAGAGTCAGGGAAGTGGCGAGTGGAACAAGGGATGTGCTGCACAGCTTCCCTCGCAGGCAGATTCCCTCCTGGGACGCTTACTTCTCTTGCCTTAGTGCCCTGCTTTGTTTGGAGGCTGTTTGCGGACAGCAGCACACACAGCGGGAAGGTGCGCTCTGATCGGCTCCAAGTCTCGGCAGATAGAAGCGCAAGCGAGGCACCGGCTCGCAGTTTGTCCCGGGCATGGGAAGCAGCATGCTGCGTGCCCAGAACACATCTCGCACTGTCCTGCCTGCCACAGGGCTGTTTCTGAGCACGGAGGCACGCCTACAAGCCAGCTGAGATGGGCTTTGCCTAAGAGTCAGGGAAGTGGCGAGTGGAACAAGGGATGTGCTGCACAGCTTCCCTCGCAGGCAGATTCCCTCCTGGGACGCTTACTTCTCATGCCTTAGTGCCCTGCTTTGTTTGGAGGCTGTTTGCGGACAGCAGCACACACAGCGGGAAGGTGCGCTCTGATCGGCTCCAAGTCTCGGCAGATAGAAGCGCAAGCGAGGCACCGGCTCGCAGTTTGTCCCGGGCATGGGAAGCAGCATGCTGCATGCCAAGAACACATCTCGCACTGTCCTGCCTGCCACAGGGCTGTTTCTGAGCACGGAGGCACGCCTACAAGCAAGTTGAGATGGGCTTTGCCTAAGAGTGAGGGAAGTGTCGAGTGGAACAAGGGAACTGCTGCACAGCTTCCCTCGCAGGCAGATTCCCTCCTGGGGCACTTAGTTCTCTTGCTTTAGTGCCCTGCTTTGTTTGGAGACTGTTTGCGGACAGCAGCACACACAGCGGGAAGGTGCGCTCTGATCGGCTCCAAGTCCGGCAGATAGAAGCGCAAGCGAGGCACCGGCTCGCAGTTTGTCCCGGGCATGGGAAGCAGCATGCTGCATGCCCAGAACACATCTCTCACTGTCCTGCCTGCCACAGGGCTGTTTCTGAGCACGGAGGCACGCCTACAAGCAAGTTGAGATGGGCTTTGCCTAAGAGTGAGGGAAGTGTCGAGTGGAACAAGGGAACTGCTGCACAGCTTCCCTCGCAGGCAGATTCCCTCCTGGGACGCTTAGTTCTCTTGCCTTAGTGCCCTGCTTTGTTTGGAGACTGTTTGCGGACAGCAGCACACACAGCGGGAAGGTGCGCGCTGGCCATCTCCAAGTCCGGCAGATAGAAGCGCAAGCGAGGCACCGGCTCGCAGTTTGTCCCGGGCATGGGAAGCAGCATGCTGCGTGCCCAGAACACATCTCGCACTGTCCTGCCTGCCACAGGGCTGTTTCTGAGCACGGAGGCACGCCTACAAGCCAGCTGAGATGGGTTTTGCCTAAGAGTCAGGGAAGTGGCGAGTGGAACAAGGGATGTGCTGCACAGCTTCCCTCGCAGGCAGATTCCCTCCTGGGACGCTTACTTCTCTTGCCTTAGTGCCCTGCTTTGTTTGGAGGCTGTTTGCGGACAGCAGCACACACAGCGGGAAGGTGCGCTCTGATCGGCTCCAAGTCTCGGCAGATAGAAGCGCAAGCGAGGCACCGGCTCGCAGTTTGTCCCGGGCATGGGAAGCAGCATGCTGCGTGCCCAGAACACATCTCGCACTGTCCTGCCTGCCACAGGGCTGTTTCTGAGCACGGAGGCACGCCTACAAGCCAGCTGAGATGGGCTTTGCCTAAGAGTCAGGGAAGTGGCGAGTGGAACAAGGGATGTGCTGCACAGCTTCCCTCGCAGGCAGATTCCCTCCTGGGACGCTTACTTCTCATGCCTTAGTGCCCTGCTTTGTTTGGAGGCTGTTTGCGGACAGCAGCACACACAGCGGGAAGGTGCGCTCTGATCGGCTCCAAGTCTCGGCAGATAGAAGCGCAAGCGAGGCACCGGCTCGCAGTTTGTCCCGGGCATGGGAAGCAGCATGCTGCATGCCAAGAACACATCTCGCACTGTCCTGCCTGCCACAGGGCTGTTTCTGAGCACGGAGGCACGCCTACAAGCAAGTTGAGATGGGCTTTGCCTAAGAGTGAGGGAAGTGTCGAGTGGAACAAGGGAACTGCTGCACAGCTTCCCTCGCAGGCAGATTCCCTCCTGGGGCGCTTAGTTCTCTTGCTTTAGTGCCCTGCTTTGTTTGGAGACTGTTTGCGGACAGCAGCACACACAGCGGGAAGGTGCGCTCTGATCGGCTCCAAGTCCGGCAGATAGAAGCGCAAGCGAGGCACCGCCTCGCAGTTTGTCCCGGGCATGGGAAGCAGCATGCTGCTTGCCCAGAACACATCCCCCTGTATCCTGCCTGCCACGGGACTGCTTCTGAGCACGGAGGCACGCCTACAAGCCAGCTGAGATGGGCTTTGCCTAAGAGTCAGGGAAGTGGCGAGTGGAACAAGGGATGTGCTGCACAGCTTCCCTCGCAGGCAGATTCCCTCCTGGGACGCTTACTTCTCTTGCCTTAGTGCCCTGCTTTGTTTGGAGGCTGTTTGCGGACAGCAGCACACACAGCGGGAAGGTGCGCTCTGATCGGCTCCAAGTCTCGGCAGATAGAAGCGCAAGCGATGCACCGGCTCGCAGTTTGTCCCGGGCATGGGAAGCAGCTTGCTGCGTGCCCAGAACACATCCCCCTGTATCCTGCCTGCCACGGGACTGCTTCTGAGCACGGAGGCTCGCCTACAAGCCAGCTGAGATGGGCTTTGCCTAAGAGTGAGGGAAGTGTCGAGTGGAACAAGGGATGTGCTGCACAGCTTCCCTCGCAGGCAGATTCCCTCCTGGGACGCTTACTTCTCATGCCTTAGTGCCCTGCTTTGTTTGGAGGCTGTTTGCGGACAGCAGCACACACAGCGGGAAGGTGCGCTCTGATCGGCTCCAAGTCCGGCAGATAGAAGCGCAAGCGAGGCACCGGCTCGCAGTTTGTCCCGGGCATGGGAAGCAGCATGCTGCTTGCCCAGAACACATCCCCCTGTATCCTGCCTGCCACGGGACTGCTTCTGAGCACGGAGGCACGCCTACAAGCCAGCTGAGATGGGCTTTGCCTAAGAGTCAGGGAAGTGGCGAGTGGAACAAGGGATGTGCTGCACAGCTTCCCTCGCAGGCAGATTCCCTCCTGGGACGCTTAGTTCTCTTGCCTTAGTGCCCTGCTTTGTTTGGAGACTGTTTGCGGACAGCAGCACACACAGCGGGAAGGTGCGCTCTGATCGGCTCCAAGTCTCGGCAGATAGAAGCGCAAGCGAGGCAGCGGCTCGCAATTTGTCCCGGGCATGGGAAGCAGCATGCTGCGTGCCCAGAACACATCTCGCACTGTCCTGCCTGCCACAGGACTGCTTCTGAGCACGGAGGCACGCCTACAAGCAAGTTGAGATGGGCTTTGCCTAAGAGTGAGGGAAGTGTCGAGTGGAACAAGGGAACTGCTGAACAGCTTCCCTCGCAGGTAGATTCCCTCCTGGGGCGCTTAGTTCTCTTGCTTTAGTGCCCTGCTTTGTTTGGAGGCTGTTTGCGGACAGCAGCACACACAGCGGGAAGGTGCGCGCTGGCCAGCTCCAAGTCCGGCAGATAGAAGCGCAAGCGATGCACCGGCTCGCAGTTTGTCCCGGGCATGGGAAGCAGCATGCTGCATGCCCAGAACACATCTCGCACTGTCCTGCCTGCCACAGGGCTGTTTCTGAGCACAGAGGCACGCCTACAAGCCAGCTGAGATGGGCTTTGCCTAAGAGTCAGGGAAGTGGCGAGCGGAACAAGGGATGTGCTGCACAGCTTCCCTCGCAGGCAGATTCCCTCCTGGGACGCTTAGTTCTCATGCCTTAGTGCCCTGCTTTGTTTGGAGGCTGTTTGCGGACAGCAGCACACACAGCGGGAAGGTGCGCTCTGATCGGCTCCAAGTCTCGGCAGATAGAAGCGCAAGCGAGGCACCGGCTCGCAGTTTGTCCCGGGCATGGGAAGCAGCATGCTGCGTGCCCAGAAGACATCCCCCTGTATCCTGCCTGCCACGGGACTGCTTCTGAGCACGGAGGCTCGCCTACAAGCCAGCTGAGATGGGCTTTGCCTAAGAGTCAGGGAAGTGTCGAGTGGAACAAGGGATGTGCTGCACAGCTTCCCTCGCAGGCAGATTCCCTCTTGGGACGCTTAGTTCTCTTGCCTTAGTGCCCTGCTTTGTTTGGAGGCTGTTTGCGGACAGCAGCACACACAGCGGGAAGGTGCGCTCTGATCGGCTCCAAGTCTCGGCAGATAGAAGCGCAAGCGAGGCACCGGCTCGCAGTTTGTCCCGGGCATGGGAAGCAGCATGCTGCGTGCCCAGAACACATCCCCCTGTATCCTGCCTGCCACGGGACTGCTTCTGAGCACGGAGGCACGTCTACAAGCCAGCTGAGATGGGCTTTGCCTAAGAGTCAGGGAAGTGGCGAGCGGAACAAGGGATGTGCTGCACAGCTTCCCTCGCAGGCAGATTCCCTCCTGGGACGCTTACTTCTCATGCCTTAGTGCCCTGCTTTGTTTGGAGGCTGTTTGCGGACAGCAGCACACACAGCGGGAAGGTGCGCTCTGATCGGCTCCAAGTCTCGGCAGATAGAAGCGCAAGCGAGGCACCGGCTCGCAGTTTGTCCCGGGCATGGGAAGCAGCATGCTGCGTGCCCAGAACACATCCCCCTGTATCCTGCCTGCCACGGGACTGCTTCTGAGCACGGAGGCTCGCCTACAAGCCAGCTGAGATGGGCTTTGCCTAAGAGTCAGGGAAGTGGCGAGCGGAACAAGGGATGTGCTGCACAGCTTCCCTCGCAGGCAGATTCCCTCCTGGGACGCTTACTTCTCTTGCCTTAGTGCCCTGCTTTGTTTGGAGGCTGTTTGCGGACAGCAGCACACACAGCGGGAAGGTGCGCTCTGATCGGCTCCAAGTCTCGGCAGATAGAAGCGCAAGCGAGGCACCGGCTCGCAGTTTGTCCCGGGCATGGGAAGCAGCATGCTGCGTGCCCAGAACACATCCCCCTGTATCCTGCCTGCCACGGGACTGCTTCTGAGCACGGAGGCACGCCTACAAGCCAGCTGAGATGGGCTTTGCCTAAGAGTGAGGGAAGTGGCGAGTGGAACAAGGGATGTGCTGCACAGCTTCCCTCGCAGGCAGATTCCCTCCTGGGACGCTTACTTCTCTTGCCTTAGTGCCCTGCTTTGTTTGGAGGCTGTTTGCGGACAGCAGCACACACAGCGGGAAGGTGCGCTCTGATCGGCTCCAAGTCCGGCAGATAGAAGCGCAAGCGAGGCACCGGCTCGCAGTTTGTCCCGGGCATGGGAAGCAGCATGCTGCATGCCCAGAACACATCTCGCACTGTCCTGCCTGCCACAGGGCTGTTTCTGAGCACGGAGGCACGCCTACAAGCAAGTTGAGATGGGCTTTGCCTAAGAGTGAGGGAAGTGTCGAGTGGAACAAGGGAACTGCTGCACAGCTTCCCTCGCAGGCAGATTCCCTCCTGGGACGCTTACTTCTCATGCCTTAGTGCCCTGCTTTGTTTGGAGGCTGTTTGCGGACAGCAGCACACACAGCGGGAAGGTGCGCTCTGATCGGCTCCAAGTCTCGGCAGATAGAAGCGCAAGCGAGGCACCGGCTCGCAGTTTGTCCCGGGCATGGGAAGCAGCATGCTGCGTGCCCAGAATACATCCCCCTGTATCCTGCCTGCCACGGGACTGCTTCTGAGCACGGAGGCTCGCCTACAAGCCAGCTGAGATGGGCTTTGCCTAAGAGTCAGGGAAGTGGCGAGCGGAACAAGGGATGTGCTGCACAGCTTCCCTCGCAGGCAGATTCCCTCCTGGGACGCTTACTTCTCTTGCCTTAGTGCCCTGCTTTGTTTGGAGGCTGTTTGCGGACAGCAGCACACACAGCGGGAAGGTGCGCTCTGATCGGCTCCAAGTCTCGGCAGATAGAAGCGCAAGCGAGGCACCGGCTCGCAGTTTGTCCCGGGCATGGGAAGCAGCATGCTGCGTGCCCAGAACACATCCCCCTGTATCCTGCCTGCCACGGGACTGCTTCTGAGCACGGAGGCACGCCTACAAGCCAGCTGAGATGGGCTTTGCCTAAGAGTGAGGGAAGTGGCGAGTGGAACAAGGGATGTGCTGCACAGCTTCCCTCGCAGGCAGATTCCCTCCTGGGACGCTTACTTCTCTTGCCTCAGTGCCCTGCTTTGTTTGGAGGCTGTTTGCGGACAGCAGCACACACAGCGGGAAGGTGCGCTCTGATCGGCTCCAAGTCCGGCAGATAGAAGCGCAAGCGAGGCACCGGCTCGCAGTTTGTCCCGGGCATGGGAAGCAGCATGCTGCATGCCCAGAACACATCTCGCACTGTCCTGCCTGCCACAGGGCTGTTTCTGAGCACGGAGGCACGCCTACAAGCAAGTTGAGATGGGCTTTGCCTAAGAGTGAGGGAAGTGTCGAGTGGAACAAGGGAACTGCTGCACAGCTTCCCTCGCAGGCAGATTCCCTCCTGGGACGCTTACTTCTCTTGCTTTAGTGCCCTGCTTTGTTTGGAGACTGTTTGCGGACAGCAGCACACACAGCGGGAAGGTGCGCTCTGATCGGCTCCAAGTCCGGCAGATAGAAGCGCAAGCGAGGCACCGGCTCGCAGTTTGTCCCGGGCATGGGAAGCAGCATGCTGCTTGCCCAGAACACATCCCCCTGTATCCTGCCTGCCACGGGACTGCTTCTGAGCACGGAGGCACGCCTACAAGCCAGCTGAGATGGGCTTTGCCTAAGAGTCAGGGAAGTGGCGAGTGGAACAAGGGATGTGCTGCACAGCTTCCCTCGCAGGCAGATTCCCTCCTGGGACGCTTACTTCTCTTGCCTTAGCGCCCTGCTTTGTTTGGAGGCTGTTTGCGGACAGCAGCACACACAGCGGGAAGGTGCGCTCTGATCGGCTCCAAGTCTCGGCAGATAGAAGCGCAAGCGAGGCACCGGCTCGCAGTTTGTCCCGGGCATGGGAAGCAGCATGCTGCGTGCCCAGAACACATCTCGCACTGTCCTGCCTGCCACGGGACTGCTTCTGAGCACGGAGGCACGCCTACAAGCAAGTTGAGATGGGCTTTGCCTAAGAGTGAGGGAAGTGTCGAGTGGAACAAGTGAACTGCTGCACAGCTTCCCTCGCAGGCAGATTCCCTCCTGGGGCGCTTAGTTCTCTTGCTTTAGTGCCCTGCTTTGTTTGGAGACTGTTTGCGGACAGCAGCACACACAGCGGGAAGGTGCGCGCTGGCCAGCTCCAAGTCCGGCAGATAGAAGCGCAAGCGAGGCACCTGCTCGCAGTTTGTCCCGGGCATGGGAAGCAGCATGCTGCATGCCCAGAACACATCTCGCACTGTCCTGCCTGCCACAGGGCTGTTTCTGAGCACGGAGGCACGCCTACAAGCCAGCTGAGATGGGCTTTGCCTAAGAGTGAGGGAAGTGTCGAGTGGAACAAGGGAACTGCTGCACAGCTTCCCTCGCAGGCAGATTCCCTCCTGGGACGCTTACTTCTCATGCCTTAGTGCCCTGCTTTGTTTGGAGGCTGTTTGCGGACAGCAGCACACACAGCGGGAAGGTGCGCTCTGATCGGCTCCAAGTCTCGGCAGATAGAAGCGCAAGCGAGGCACCGGCTCGCAGTTTGTCCCGGGCATGGGAAGCAGCATGCTGCATGCCAAGAACACATCTCGCACTGTCCTGCCTGCCACAGGGCTGTTTCTGAGCACGGAGGCACGCCTACAAGCAAGTTGAGATGGGCTTTGCCTAAGAGTGAGGGAAGTGTCGAGTGGAACAAGGGAACTGCTGCACAGCTTCCCTCGCAGGCAGATTCCCTCCTGGGGCACTTAGTTCTCTTGCTTTAGTGCCCTGCTTTGTTTGGAGACTGTTTGCGGACAGCAGCACACACAGCGGGAAGGTGCGCTCTGATCGGCTCCAAGTCCGGCAGATAGAAGCGCAAGCGAGGCACCGGCTCGCAGTTTGTCCCGGGCATGGGAAGCAGCATGCTGCATGCCCAGAACACATCTCTCACTGTCCTGCCTGCCACAGGGCTGTTTCTGAGCACGGAGGCACGCCTACAAGCAAGTTGAGATGGGCTTTGCCTAAGAGTGAGGGAAGTGTCGAGTGGAACAAGGGAACTGCTGCACAGCTTCCCTCGCAGGCAGATTCCCTCCTGGGACGCTTAGTTCTCTTGCCTTAGTGCCCTGCTTTGTTTGGAGACTGTTTGCGGACAGCAGCACACACAGCGGGAAGGTGCGCGCTGGCCATCTCCAAGTCCGGCAGATAGAAGCGCAAGCGAGGCACCGGCTCGCAGTTTGTCCCGGGCATGGGAAGCAGCATGCTGCGTGCCCAGAACACATCTCGCACTGTCCTGCCTGCCACAGGGCTGTTTCTGAGCACGGAGGCACGCCTACAAGCCAGCTGAGATGGGTTTTGCCTAAGAGTCAGGGAAGTGGCGAGTGGAACAAGGGATGTGCTGCACAGCTTCCCTCGCAGGCAGATTCCCTCCTGGGACGCTTACTTCTCTTGCCTTAGTGCCCTGCTTTGTTTGGAGGCTGTTTGCGGACAGCAGCACACACAGCGGGAAGGTGCGCTCTGATCGGCTCCAAGTCTCGGCAGATAGAAGCGCAAGCGAGGCACCGGCTCGCAGTTTGTCCCGGGCATGGGAAGCAGCATGCTGCGTGCCCAGAACACATCTCGCACTGTCCTGCCTGCCACAGGGCTGTTTCTGAGCACGGAGGCACGCCTACAAGCCAGCTGAGATGGGCTTTGCCTAAGAGTCAGGGAAGTGGCGAGTGGAACAAGGGATGTGCTGCACAGCTTCCCTCGCAGGCAGATTCCCTCCTGGGACGCTTACTTCTCATGCCTTAGTGCCCTGCTTTGTTTGGAGGCTGTTTGCGGACAGCAGCACACACAGCGGGAAGGTGCGCTCTGATCGGCTCCAAGTCTCGGCAGATAGAAGCGCAAGCGAGGCACCGGCTCGCAGTTTGTCCCGGGCATGGGAAGCAGCATGCTGCGTGCCCAGAACACATCTCGCACTGTCCTGCCTGCCACAGGGCTGTTTCTGAGCACAGAGGCACGCCTACAAGCCAGCTGAGATGGGCTTTGCCTAAGAGTCAGGGAAGTGGCGAGCGGAACAAGGGATGTGCTGCACAGCTTCCCTCGCAGGCAGATTCCCTCCTGGGACGCTTACTTCTCATGCCTTAGTGCCCTGCTTTGTTTGGAGGCTGTTTGCGGACAGCAGCACACACAGCGGGAAGGTGCGCTCTGATCGGCTCCAAGTCTCGGCAGATAGAAGCGCAAGCGAGGCAGCGGCTCGCAGTTTGTCCCGGGCATGGGAAGCAGCATGCTGCGTGCCCAGAAGACATCCCCCTGTATCCTGCCTGCCACGGGACTGCTTCTGAGCACGGAGGCTCGCCTACAAGCCAGCTGAGATGGGCTTTGCCTAAGAGTCAGGGAAGTGTCGAGTGGAACAAGGGATGTGCTGCACAGCTTCCCTCGCAGGCAGATTCCCTCTTGGGACGCTTAGTTCTCTTGCCTTAGTGCCCTGCTTTGTTTGGAGGCTGTTTGCGGACAGCAGCACACACAGCGGGAAGGTGCGCTCTGATCGGCTCCAAGTCTCGGCAGATAGAAGCGCAAGCGAGGCACCGGCTCGCAGTTTGTCCCGGGCATGGGAAGCAGCATGCTGCGTGCCCAGAACACATCCCCCTGTATCCTGCCTGCCACGGGACTGCTTCTGAGCACGGAGGCACGTCTACAAGCCAGCTGAGATGGGCTTTGCCTAAGAGTCAGGGAAGTGGCGAGCGGAACAAGGGATGTGCTGCACAGCTTCCCTCGCAGGCAGATTCCCTCCTGGGACGCTTACTTCTCATGCCTTAGTGCCCTGCTTTGTTTGGAGGCTGTTTGCGGACAGCAGCACACACAGCGGGAAGGTGCGCTCTGATCGGCTCCAAGTCTCGGCAGATAGAAGCGCAAGCGAGGCACCGGCTCGCAGTTTGTCCCGGGCATGGGAAGCAGCATGCTGCGTGCCCAGAATACATCCCCCTGTATCCTGCCTGCCACGGGACTGCTTCTGAGCACGGAGGCTCGCCTACAAGCCAGCTGAGATGGGCTTTGCCTAAGAGTCAGGGAAGTGGCGAGCGGAACAAGGGATGTGCTGCACAGCTTCCCTCGCAGGCAGATTCCCTCCTGGGACGCTTACTTCTCTTGCCTTAGTGCCCTGCTTTGTTTGGAGGCTGTTTGCGGACAGCAGCACACACAGCGGGAAGGTGCGCTCTGATCGGCTCCAAGTCTCGGCAGATAGAAGCGCAAGCGAGGCACCGGCTCGCAGTTTGTCCCGGGCATGGGAAGCAGCATGCTGCGTGCCCAGAACACATCTCGCACTGTCCTGCCTGCCACAGGGCTGTTTCTGAGCACGGAGGCACGCCTACAAGCAAGTTGAGATGGGCTTTGCCTAAGAGTGAGGGAAGTGTCGAGTGGAACAAGGGAACTGCTGCACAGCTTCCCTCGCAGGCAGATTCCCTCCTGGGGCGCTTAGTTCTCTTGCTTTAGTGCCCTGCTTTGTTTGGAGACTGTTTGCGGACAGCAGCACACACAGCGGGAAGGTGCGCTCTGATCGGCTCCAAGTCCGGCAGATAGAAGCGCAAGCGAGGCACCGGCTCGCAGTTTGTCCCGGGCATGGGAAGCAGCATGCTGCGTGCCCAGAACACATCTCGCACTGTCCTGCCTGCCACAGGGCTGTTTCTGAGCACGGAGGCACGCCTACAAGCCAGCTGAGATGGGCTTTGCCTAAGAGTCAGGGAAGTGGCGAGTGGAACAAGGGATGTGCTGCACAGCTTCCCTCGCAGGCAGATTCCCTCCTGGGACGCTTACTTCTCTTGCCTTAGTGCCCTGCTTTGTTTGGAGGCTGTTTGCGGACAGCAGCACACACAGCGGGAAGGTGCGCTCTGATCGGCTCCAAGTCTCGGCAGATAGAAGCGCAAGCGAGGCACCGGCTCGCAGTTTGTCCCGGGCATGGGAAGCAGCATGCTGCGTGCCCAGAACACATCTCGCACTGTCCTGCCTGCCACGGGACTGCTTCTGAGCACGGAGGCACGCCTACAAGCAAGTTGAGATGGGCTTTGCCTAAGAGTGAGGGAAGTGTCGAGTGGAACAAGGGAACTGCTGAACAGCTTCCCTCGCAGGCAGATTCCCTCCTGGGGCGCTTAGTTCTCTTGCTTTAGTGCCCTGCTTTGTTTGGAGACTGTTTGCGGACAGCAGCACACACAGCGGGAAGGTGCGCGCTGGCCAGCTCCAAGTCCGGCAGATAGAAGCGCAAGCGAGGCACCGGCTCGCAGTTTGTCCCGGGCATGGGAAGCAGCATGCTGCATGCCCAGAACACATCTCGCACTGTCCTGCCTGCCACAGGGCTGTTTCTGAGCACGGAGGCACGCCTACAAGCCAGCTGAGATGGGCTTTGCCTAAGAGTCAGGGAAGTGGCGAGCGGAACAAGGGATGTGCTGCACAGCTTCCCTCGCAGGCAGATTCCCTCCTGGGACGCTTACTTCTCTTGCCTTAGTGCCCTGCTTTGTTTGGAGGCTGTTTGCGGACAGCAGCACACACAGCGGGAAGGTGCGCTCTGATCGGCTCCAAGTCTCGGCAGATAGAAGCGCAAGCGAGGCACCGGCTCGCAGTTTGTCCCGGGCATGGGAAGCAGCATGCTGCGTGCCCAGAACACATCCCCCTGTATCCTGCCTGCCACGGGACTGCTTCTGAGCACGGAGGCACGCCTACAAGCCAGCTGAGATGGGCTTTGCCTAAGAGTGAGGGAAGTGTCGAGTGGAACAAGGGATGTGCTGCACAGCTTCCCTCGCAGGCAGATTCCCTCCTGGGACGCTTACTTCTCATGCCTTAGTGCCCTGCTTTGTGTGGAGGCTGTTTGCGGACAGCAGCACACACAGCGGGAAGGTGCGCTCTGATCGGCTCCAAGTCTCGGCAGATAGAAGCGCAAGCGAGGCACCGGCTCGCAGTTTGTCCCGGGCATGGGAAGCAGCATGCTGCTTGCCCAGAACACATCCCCCTGTATCCTGCCTGCCACGGGACTGCTTCTGAGCACGGAGGCACGCCTACAAGCCAGCTGAGATGGGCTTTGCCTAAGAGTCAGGGAAGTGTCGAGTGGAACAAGGGATGTGCTGCACAGCTTCCCTCGCAGGCAGATTCCCTCCTGGGACGCTTACTTCTCTTGCCTTAGTGCCCTGCTTTGTTTGGAGGCTGTTTGCGGACAGCAGCACACACAGCGGGAAGGTGCGCTCTGATCGGCTCCAAGTCTCGGCAGATAGAAGCGCAAGCGAGGCACCGGCTCGCAGTTTGTCCCGGGCATGGGAAGCAGCATGCTACGTGCCCAGAACACATCTCGCACTGTCCTGCCTGCCACAGGACTGCTTCTGAGCATGGAGGCACGCCTACAAGCAAGTTGAGATGGGCTTTGCCTAAGAGTGAGGGAAGTGTCGAGTGGAACAAGGGAACTGCTGAACAGCTTCCCTCGCAGGCAGATTCCCTCCTGGGACGCTTAGTTCTCTTGCTTTAGTGCCCTGCTTTGTTTGGAGGCTGTTTGCGGACAGCAGCACACACAGCGGGAAGGTGCGCGCTGGACAGCTCCAAGTCCAGCAGATAGAAGCGCAAGCGATGCACCGGCTCGCAGTTTGTCCCGGGCATGGGAAGCAGCATGCTGCATGCCCAGAACACATCTCGCACTGTCCTGCCTGCCACAGGGCTGTTTCTGAGCACGGAGGCACGCCTACAAGCCAGCTGAGATGGGCTTTGCCTAAGAGTCAGGGAAGTGGCGAGCGGAACAAGGGATGTGCTGCACAGCTTCCCTCGCAGGCAGATTCCCTCCTGGGACGCTTAGTTCTCTTGCCTTAGTGCCCTGCTTTGTTTGGAGACTGTTTGCGGACAGCAGCACACACAGCGGGAAGGTGCGCTCTGATCGGCTCCAAGTCTCGGCAGATAGAAGCGCAAGCGAGGCACCGGCTCGCAGTTTGTCCCGGGCATGGGAAGCAGCATGCTGCGTGCCCAGAACACATCCCCCTGTATCCTGCCTGCCACGGGACTGCTTCTGAGCACGGAGGCACGCCTACAAGCCAGCTGAGATGGGCTTTGCCTAAGAGTCAGGGAAGTGGCGAGTGGAACAAGGGATGTGCTGCACAGCTTCCCTCGCAGGCAGATTCCCTCCTGGGACGCTTACTTCTCATGCCTTAGTGCCCTGCTTTGTTTGGAGGCTGTTTGCGGACAGCAGCACACACAGCGGGAAGGTGCGCTCTGATCGGCTCCAAGTCTCGGCAGATAGAAGCGCAAGCGAGGCACCGGCTCGCAGTTTGTCCCGGGCATGGGAAGCAGCATGCTGCGTGCCCAGAACACATCTCGCACTGTCCTGCCTGCCACGGGACTGCTTCTGAGCACGGAGGCACGCCTACAAGCAAGTTGAGATGGGCTTTGCCTAAGAGTGAGGGAAGTGTCGAGTGGAACAAGGGAACTGCTGAACAGCTTCCCTCGCAGGCAGATTCCCTCCTGGGGCGCTTAGTTCTCTTGCTTTAGTGCCCTGCTTTGTTTGGAGACTGTTTGCGGACAGCAGCACACACAGCGGGAAGGTGCGCGCTGGCCAGCTCCAAGTCCGGCAGATAGAAGCGCAAGCGAGGCACCGGCTCGCAGTTTGTCCCGGGCATGGGAAGCAGCATGCTGCATGCCCAGAACACATCTCGCACTGTCCTGCCTGCCACAGGGCTGTTTCTGAGCACGGAGGCACGCCTACAAGCCAGCTGAGATGGGCTTTGCCTAAGAGTCAGGGAAGTGGCGAGCGGAACAAGGGATGTGCTGCACAGCTTCCCTCGCAGGCAGATTCCCTCCTGGGACGCTTACTTCTCTTGCCTTAGTGCCCTGCTTTGTTTGGAGGCTGTTTGCGGACAGCAGCACACACAGCGGGAAGGTGCGCTCTGATCGGCTCCAAGTCTCGGCAGATAGAAGCGCAAGCGAGGCACCGGCTCGCAGTTTGTCCCGGGCATGGGAAGCAGCATGCTGCGTGCCCAGAACACATCCCCCTGTATCCTGCCTGCCACGGGACTGCTTCTGAGCACGGAGGCACGCCTACAAGCCAGCTGAGATGGGCTTTGCCTAAGAGTGAGGGAAGTGTCGAGTGGAACAAGGGATGTGCTGCACAGCTTCCCTCGCAGGCAGATTCCCTCCTGGGACGCTTACTTCTCATGCCTTAGTGCCCTGCTTTGTGTGGAGGCTGTTTGCGGACAGCAGCACACACAGCGGGAAGGTGCGCTCTGATCGGCTCCAAGTCTCGGCAGATAGAAGCGCAAGCGAGGCACCGGCTCGCAGTTTGTCCCGGGCATGGGAAGCAGCATGCTGCTTGCCCAGAACACATCCCCCTGTATCCTGCCTGCCACGGGACTGCTTCTGAGCACGGAGGCACGCCTACAAGCCAGCTGAGATGGGCTTTGCCTAAGAGTCAGGGAAGTGTCGAGTGGAACAAGGGATGTGCTGCACAGCTTCCCTCGCAGGCAGATTCCCTCCTGGGACGCTTACTTCTCTTGCCTTAGTGCCCTGCTTTGTTTGGAGGCTGTTTGCGGACAGCAGCACACACAGCGGGAAGGTGCGCTCTGATCGGCTCCAAGTCTCGGCAGATAGAAGCGCAAGCGAGGCACCGGCTCGCAGTTTGTCCCGGGCATGGGAAGCAGCATGCTACGTGCCCAGAACACATCTCGCACTGTCCTGCCTGCCACAGGACTGCTTCTGAGCATGGAGGCACGCCTACAAGCAAGTTGAGATGGGCTTTGCCTAAGAGTGAGGGAAGTGTCGAGTGGAACAAGGGAACTGCTGAACAGCTTCCCTCGCAGGCAGATTCCCTCCTGGGACGCTTAGTTCTCTTGCTTTAGTGCCCTGCTTTGTTTGGAGGCTGTTTGCGGACAGCAGCACACACAGCGGGAAGGTGCGCGCTGGACAGCTCCAAGTCCAGCAGATAGAAGCGCAAGCGATGCACCGGCTCGCAGTTTGTCCCGGGCATGGGAAGCAGCATGCTGCATGCCCAGAACACATCTCGCACTGTCCTGCCTGCCACAGGGCTGTTTCTGAGCACGGAGGCACGCCTACAAGCCAGCTGAGATGGGCTTTGCCTAAGAGTCAGGGAAGTGGCGAGCGGAACAAGGGATGTGCTGCACAGCTTCCCTCGCAGGCAGATTCCCTCCTGGGACGCTTAGTTCTCTTGCCTTAGTGCCCTGCTTTGTTTGGAGACTGTTTGCGGACAGCAGCACACACAGCGGGAAGGTGCGCTCTGATCGGCTCCAAGTCTCGGCAGATAGAAGCGCAAGCGAGGCACCGGCTCGCAGTTTGTCCCGGGCATGGGAAGCAGCATGCTGCGTGCCCAGAACACATCCCCCTGTATCCTGCCTGCCACGGGACTGCTTCTGAGCACGGAGGCACGCCTACAAGCCAGCTGAGATGGGCTTTGCCTAAGAGTCAGGGAAGTGGCGAGTGGAACAAGGGATGTGCTGCACAGCTTCCCTCGCAGGCAGATTCCCTCCTGGGACGCTTACTTCTCATGCCTTAGTGCCCTGCTTTGTTTGGAGGCTGTTTGCGGACAGCAGCACACACAGCGGGAAGGTGCGCTCTGATCGGCTCCAAGTCTCGGCAGATAGAAGCGCAAGCGAGGCACCGGCTCGCAGTTTGTCCCGGGCATGGGAAGCAGCATGCTGCGTGCCCAGAACACATCTCGCACTGTCCTGCCTGCCACAGGGCTGTTTCTGAGCACGGAGGCACGCCTACAAGCAAGTTGAGATGGGCTTTGCCTAAGAGTGAGGGAAGTGTCGAGTGGAACAAGGGAACTGCTGCACAGCTTCCCTCGCAGGCAGATTCCCTCCTGGGGCGCTTAGTTCTCTTGCTTTAGTGCCCTGCTTTGTTTGGAGACTGTTTGCGGACAGCAGCACACACAGCGGGAAGGTGCGCTCTGATCGGCTCCAAGTCTCGGCAGATAGAAGCGCAAGCGAGGCACCGGCTCGCAGTTTGTCCCGGGCATGGGAAGCAGCATGCTGCGTGCCCAGAACACATCTCGCACTGTCCTGCCTGCCACAGGGCTGTTTCTGAGCACGGAGGCACGCCTACAAGCCAGCTGAGATGGGCTTTGCCTAAGAGTCAGGGAAGTGGCGAGTGGAACAAGGGATGTGCTGCACAGCTTCCCTCGCAGGCAGATTCCCTCCTGGGACGCTTACTTCTCTTGCCTTAGTGCCCTGCTTTGTTTGGAGGCTGTTTGCGGACAGCAGCACACACAGCGGGAAGGTGCGCTCTGATCGGCTCCAAGTCTCGGCAGATAGAAGCGCAAGCGAGGCACCGGCTCGCAGTTTGTCCCGGGCATGGGAAGCAGCATGCTGCGTGCCCAGAACACATCTCGCACTGTCCTGCCTGCCACGGGACTGCTTCTGAGCACGGAGGCACGCCTACAAGCAAGTTGAGATGGGCTTTGCCTAAGAGTGAGGGAAGTGTCGAGTGGAACAAGGGAACTGCTGAACAGCTTCCCTCGCAGGCAGATTCCCTCCTGGGGCGCTTAGTTCTCTTGCTTTAGTGCCCTGCTTTGTTTGGAGACTGTTTGCGGACAGCAGCACACACAGCGGGAAGGTGCGCGCTGGCCAGCTCCAAGTCCGGCAGATAGAAGCGCAAGCGAGGCACCGGCTCGCAGTTTGTCCCGGGCATGGGAAGCAGCATGCTGCATGCCCAGAACACATCTCGCACTGTCCTGCCTGCCACAGGGCTGTTTCTGAGCACGGAGGCACGCCTACAAGCCAGCTGAGATGGGCTTTGCCTAAGAGTCAGGGAAGTGGCGAGCGGAACAAGGGATGTGCTGCACAGCTTCCCTCGCAGGCAGATTCCCTCCTGGGACGCTTACTTCTCTTGCCTTAGTGCCCTGCTTTGTTTGGAGGCTGTTTGCGGACAGCAGCACACACAGCGGGAAGGTGCGCTCTGATCGGCTCCAAGTCTCGGCAGATAGAAGCGCAAGCGAGGCACCGGCTCGCAGTTTGTCCCGGGCATGGGAAGCAGCATGCTGCGTGCCCAGAACACATCCCCCTGTATCCTGCCTGCCACGGGACTGCTTCTGAGCACGGAGGCACGCCTACAAGCCAGCTGAGATGGGCTTTGCCTAAGAGTGAGGGAAGTGTCGAGTGGAACAAGGGATGTGCTGCACAGCTTCCCTCGCAGGCAGATTCCCTCCTGGGACGCTTACTTCTCATGCCTTAGTGCCCTGCTTTGTGTGGAGGCTGTTTGCGGACAGCAGCACACACAGCGGGAAGGTGCGCTCTGATCGGCTCCAAGTCTCGGCAGATAGAAGCGCAAGCGAGGCACCGGCTCGCAGTTTGTCCCGGGCATGGGAAGCAGCATGCTGCTTGCCCAGAACACATCTCGCACTGTCCTGCCTGCCACAGGACTGCTTCTGAGCATGGAGGCACGCCTACAAGCAAGTTGAGATGGGCTTTGCCTAAGAGTGAGGGAAGTGTCGAGTGGAACAAGGGAACTGCTGAACAGCTTCCCTCGCAGGCAGATTCCCTCCTGGGGCGCTTAGTTCTCTTGCTTTAGTGCCCTGCTTTGTTTGGAGGCTGTTTGCGGACAGCAGCACACACAGCGGGAAGGTGCGCGCTGGACAGCTCCAAGTCCAGCAGATAGAAGCGCAAGCGATGCACCGGCTCGCAGTTTGTCCCGGGCATGGGAAGCAGCATGCTGCATGCCCAGAACACATCTCGCACTGTCCTGCCTGCCACAGGGCTGTTTCTGAGCACAGAGGCACGCCTACAAGCCAGCTGAGATGGGCTTTGCCTAAGAGTCAGGGAAGTGGCGAGTGGAACAAGGGAACTGCTGCACAGCTTCCCTCGCAGGCAGATTCCCTCCTGGGACGCTTAGTTCTCTTGCCTTAGTGCCCTGCTTTGTTTGGAGACTGTTTGCGGACAGCAGCACACACAGCGGGAAGGTGCGCTCTGATCGGCTCCAAGTCTCGGCAGATAGAAGCGCAAGCGAGGCACCGGCTCGCAGTTTGTCCCGGGCATGGGAAGCAGCATGCTGCGTGCCCAGAACACATCCCCCTGTATCCTGCCTGCCACGGGACTGCTTCTGAGCACGGAGGCACGCCTACAAGCCAGCTGAGATGGGCTTTGCCTAAGAGTCAGGGAAGTGTCGAGTGGAACAAGGGATGTGCTGCACAGCTTCCCTCGCAGGCAGATTCCCTCCTGGGACGCTTACTTCTCATGCCTTAGTGCCCTGCTTTGTTTGGAGGCTGTTTGCGGACAGCAGCACACACAGCGGGAAGGTGCGCTCTGATCGGCTCCAAGTCTCGGCAGATAGAAGCGCAAGCGAGGCACCGGCTCGCAGTTTGTCCCGGGCATGGGAAGCAGCATGCTGCGTGCCCAGAATACATCCCCCTGTATCCTGCCTGCCACGGGACTGCTTCTGAGCACGGAGGCTCGCCTACAAGCCAGCTGAGATGGGCTTTGCCTAAGAGTCAGGGAAGTGTCGAGTGGAACAAGGGATGTGCTGCACAGATTCCCTCGCAGGCAGATTCCCTCCTGGGACGCTTACTTCTCATGCCTTAGTGCCCTGCTTTGTTTGGAGGCTGTTTGCGGACAGCAGCACACACAGCGGGAAGGTGCGCTCTGATCGGCTCCAAATCTCGGCAGATAGAAGCGCAAGCGATGCACCGGCTCGCAGTTTGTCCCGGGCATGGGAAGCAGCATGCTGCATGCCCAGAACACATCTCGCACTGTCCTGCCTGCCACAGGGCTGTTTCTGAGCACGGAGGCACGCCTACAAGCAAGTTGAGATGGGCTTTGCCTAAGAGTGAGGGAAGTGTCGAGTGGAACAAGGGAACTGCTGCACAGCTTCCCTCGCAGGCAGATTCCCTCCTGGGACGCTTAGTTCTCTTGCCTTAGTGCCCTGCTTTGTTTGGAGACTGTTTGCGGACAGCAGCACACACAGCGGGAAGGTGCGCGCTGGCCATCTCCAAGTCCGGCAGATAGAAGCGCAAGCGAGGCACCGGCTCGCAGTTTGTCCCGGGCATGGGAAGCAGCATGCTGCGTGCCCAGAACACATCTCGCACTGTCCTGCCTGCCACAGGGCTGTTTCTGAGCACGGAGGCACGCCTACAAGCCAGCTGAGATGGGTTTTGCCTAAGAGTCAGGGAAGTGGCGAGTGGAACAAGGGATGTGCTGCACAGCTTCCCTCGCAGGCAGATTCCCTCCTGGGACGCTTACTTCTCTTGCCTTAGTGCCCTGCTTTGTTTGGAGGCTGTTTGCGGACAGCAGCACACACAGCGGGAAGGTGCGCTCTGATCGGCTCCAAGTCTCGGCAGATAGAAGCGCAAGCGAGGCACCGGCTCGCAGTTTGTCCCGGGCATGGGAAGCAGCATGCTGCGTGCCCAGAACACATCTCGCACTGTCCTGCCTGCCACAGGGCTGTTTCTGAGCACGGAGGCACGCCTACAAGCAAGTTGAGATGGGCTTTGCCTAAGAGTCAGGGAAGTGTCGAGTGGAACAAGGGAACTGCTGCACAGCTTCCCTCGCAGGCAGATTCCCTCCTGGGACGCTTAGTTCTCTTGCCTTAGTGCCCTGCTTTGTTTGGAGACTGTTTGCGGACAGCAGCACACACAGCGGGAAGGTGCGCGCTGGCCATCTCCAAGTCCGGCAGATAGAAGCGCAAGCGAGGCACCGGCTCGCAGTTTGTCCCGGGCATGGGAAGCAGCATGCTGCGTGCCCAGAACACATCTCGCACTGTCCTGCCTGCCACAGGGCTGTTTCTGAGCACGGAGGCACGCCTACAAGCCAGCTGAGATGGGCTTTGCCTAAGAGTCAGGGAAGTGGCGAGTGGAACAAGGGATGTGCTGCACAGCTTCCCTGGCAGGCAGATTCCCTCCTGGGACGCTTACTTCTCTTGCCTTAGTGCCCTGCTTTGTTTGGAGGCTGTTTGCGGACAGCAGCACACACAGCGGGAAGGTGCGCTCTGATCGGCTCCAAGTCTCGGCAGATAGAAGCGCAAGCGAGGCACCGGCTCGCAGTTTGTCCCGGGCATGGGAAGCAGCATGCTGCGTGCCCAGAACACATCTCGCACTGTCCTGCCTGCCACAGGGCTGTTTCTGAGCACGGAGGCACGCCTACAAGCCAGCTGAGATGGGCTTTGCCTAAGAGTCAGGGAAGTGGCGAGTGGAACAAGGCATGTGCTGCACAGCTTCCCTCGCAGGCAGATTCCCTCCTGGGACGCTTACTTCTCATGCCTTAGTGCCCTGCTTTGTTTGGAGGCTGTTTGCGGACAGCAGCACACACAGCGGGAAGGTGCGCTCTGATCGGCTCCAAGTCTCGGCAGATAGAAGCGCAAGCGAGGCACCGGCTCGCAGTTTGTCCCGGGCATGGGAAGCAGCATGCTGCATGCCAAGAACACATCTCGCACTGTCCTGCCTGCCACAGGGCTGTTTCTGAGCACGGAGGCACGCCTACAAGCAAGTTGAGATGGGCTTTGCCTAAGAGTGAGGGAAGTGTCGAGTGGAACAAGGGAACTGCTGCACAGCTTCCCTCGCAGGCAGATTCCCTCCTGGGGCGCTTAGTTCTCTTGCTTTAGTGCCCTGCTTTGTTTGGAGACTGTTTGCGGACAGCAGCACACACAGCGGGAAGGTGCGCTCTGATCGGCTCCAAGTCCGGCAGATAGAAGCGCAAGCGAGGCACCGCCTCGCAGTTTGTCCCGGGCATGGGAAGCAGCATGCTGCTTGCCCAGAACACATCCCCCTGTATCCTGCCTGCCACGGGACTGCTTCTGAGCACGGAGGCACGCCTACAAGCCAGCTGAGATGGGCTTTGCCTAAGAGTCAGGGAAGTGGCGAGTGGAACAAGGGATGTGCTGCACAGCTTCCCTCGCAGGCAGATTCCCTCCTGGGACGCTTACTTCTCTTGCCTTAGTGCCCTGCTGTGTTTGGAGGCTGTTTGCGGACAGCAGCACACACAGCGGGAAGGTGCGCTCTGATCGGCTCCAAGTCTCGGCAGATAGAAGCGCAAGCGAGGCAGCGGCTCGCAGTTTGTCCCGGGCATGGGAAGCAGCATGCTGCGTGCCCAGAACACATCCCCCTGTATCCTGCCTGCCACGGGACTGCTTCTGAGCACGGAGGCTCGCCTACAAGCCAGCTGAGATGGGCTTTGCCTAAGAGTGAGGGAAGTGTCGAGTGGAACAAGGGATGTGCTGCACAGCTTCCCTCGCAGGCAGATTCCCTCCTGGGACGCTTACTTCTCATGCCTTAGTGCCCTGCTTTGTTTGGAGGCTGTTTGCGGACAGCAGCACACACAGCGGGAAGGTGCGCTCTGATCGGCTCCAAGTCCGGCAGATAGAAGCGCAAGCGAGGCACCGGCTCGCAGTTTGTCCCGGGCATGGGAAGCAGCATGCTGCTTGCCCAGAACACATCCCCCTGTATCCTGCCTGCCACGGGACTGCTTCTGAGCACGGAGGCACGCCTACAAGCCAGCTGAGATGGGCTTTGCCTAAGAGTCAGGGAAGTGGCGAGTGGAACAAGGGATGTGCTGCACAGCTTCCCTCGCAGGCAGATTCCCTCCTGGGACGCTTACTTCTCATGCCTTAGTGCCCTGCTTTGTTTGGAGGCTGTTTGCGGACAGCAGCACACACAGCGGGAAGGTGCGCTCTGATCGGCTCCAAGTCTCGGCAGATAGAAGCGCAAGCGAGGCAGCGGCTCGCAATTTGTCCCGGGCATGGGAAGCAGCATGCTGCGTGCCCAGAACACATCTCGCACTGTCCTGCCTGCCACAGGACTGCTTCTGAGCACGGAGGCACGCCTACAAGCAAGTTGAGATGGGCTTTGCCTAAGAGTGAGGGAAGTGTCGAGTGGAACAAGGGAACTGCTGAACAGCTTCCCTCGCAGGCAGATTCCCTCCTGGGGCGCTTAGTTCTCTTGCTTTAGTGCCCTGCTTTGTTTGGAGGCTGTTTGCGGACAGCAGCACACACAGCGGGAAGGTGCGCGCTGGCCAGCTCCAAGTCCGGCAGATAGAAGCGCAAGCGATGCACCGGCTCGCAGTTTGTCCCGGGCATGGGAAGCAGCATGCTGCGTGCCCAGAACACATCTCGCACTGTCCTGCCTGCCACAGGGCTGTTTCTGAGCACAGAGGCACGCCTACAAGCCAGCTGAGATGGGCTTTGCCTAAGAGTCAGGGAAGTGGCGAGCGGAACAAGGGATGTGCTGCACAGCTTCCCTCGCAGGCAGATTCCCTCCTGGGACGCTTAGTTCTCTTGCCTTAGTGCCCTGCTTTGTTTGGAGGCTGTTTGCGGACAGCAGCACACACAGCGGGAAGGTGCGCTCTGATCGGCTCCAAGTCTCGGCAGATAGAAGCGCAAGCGAGGCACCGGCTCGCAGTTTGTCCCGGGCATGGGAAGCAGCATGCTGCGTGCCCAGAACACATCCCCCTGTATCCTGCCTGCCACGGGACTGCTTCTGAGCACGGAGGCACGTCTACAAGCCAGCTGAGATGGGCTTTGCCTAAGAGTCAGGGAAGTGGCGAGCGGAACAAGGGATGTGCTGCACAGCTTCCCTCGCAGGCAGATTCCCTCCTGGGACGCTTACTTCTCATGCCTTAGTGCCCTGCTTTGTTTGGAGACTGTTTGCGGACAGCAGCACACACAGCGGGAAGGTGCGCTCTGATCGGCTCCAAGTCTCGGCAGATAGAAGCGCAAGCGAGGCACCGGCTCGCAGTTTGTCCCGGGCATGGGAAGCAGCATGCTGCGTGCCCAGAATACATCCCCCTGTATCCTGCCTGCCACGGGACTGCTTCTGAGCACGGAGGCTCGCCTACAAGCCAGCTGAGATGGGCTTTGCCTAAGAGTCAGGGAAGTGTCGAGTGGAACAAGGGATGTGCTGCACAGCTTCCCTCGCAGGCAGATTCCCTCTTGGGACGCTTAGTTCTCTTGCCTTAGTGCCCTGCTTTGTTTGGAGGCTGTTTGCGGACAGCAGCACACACAGCGGGAAGGTGCGCTCTGATCGGCTCCAAGTCTCGGCAGATAGAAGCGCAAGCGAGGCACCGGCTCGCAGTTTGTCCCGGGCATGGGAAGCAGCATGCTGCGTGCCCAGAACACATCTCGCACTGTCCTGCCTGCCACAGGGCTGTTTCTGAGCACGGAGGCACGCCTACAAGCAAGTTGAGATGGGCTTTGCCTAAGAGTGAGGGAAGTGTCGAGTGGAACAAGGGAACTGCTGCACAGCTTACCTCGCAGGCAGATTCCCTCCTGGGACGCTTAGTTCTCTTGCTTTAGTGCCCTGCTTTGTTTGGAGACTGTTTGCGGACAGCAGCACACACAGCGGGAAGGTGCGCTCTGATCGGCTCCAAGTCCGGCAGATAGAAGCGCAAGCGAGGCACCGGCTCGCAGTTTGTCCCGGGCATGGGAAGCAGCATGCTGCGTGCCCAGAACACATCCCCCTGTATCCTGCCTGCCACGGGACTGCTTCTGAGCACGGAGGCACGTCTACAAGCCAGCTGAGATGGGCTTTGCCTAAGAGTCAGGGAAGTGGCGAGCGGAACAAGGGATGTGCTGCACAGCTTCCCTCGCAGGCAGATTCCCTCCTGGGACGCTTACTTCTCATGCCTTAGTGCCCTGCTTTGTTTGGAGGCTGTTTGCGGACAGCAGCACACACAGCGGGAAGGTGCGCTCTGATCGGCTCCAAGTCTCGGCAGATAGAAGCGCAAGCGAGGCACCGGCTCGCAGTTTGTCCCGGGCATGGGAAGCAGCATGCTGCGTGCCCAGAACACATCTCGCACTGTCCTGCCTGCCACGGGACTGCTTCTGAGCACGGAGGCACGCCTACAAGCAAGTTGAGATGGGCTTTGCCTAAGAGTGAGGGAAGTGTCGAGTGGAACAAGGGAACTGCTGAACAGCTTCCCTCGCAGGCAGATTCCCTCCTGGGGCGCTTAGTTCTCTTGCTTTAGTGCCCTGCTTTGTTTGGAGACTGTTTGCGGACAGCAGCACACACAGCGGGAAGGTGCGCGCTGGCCAGCTCCAAGTCCGGCAGATAGAAGCGCAAGCGAGGCACCGGCTCGCAGTTTGTCCCGGGCATGGGAAGCAGCATGCTGCATGCCCAGAACACATCTCGCACTGTCCTGCCTGCCACAGGGCTGTTTCTGAGCACGGAGGCACGCCTACAAGCCAGCTGAGATGGGCTTTGCCTAAGAGTCAGGGAAGTGTCGAGTGGAACAAGGGATGTGCTGCACAGCTTCCCTCGCAGGCAGATTCCCTCCTGGGACGCTTACTTCTCATGCCTTAGTGCCCTGCTTTGTTTGGAGGCTGTTTGCGGACAGCAGCACACACAGCGGGAAGGTGCGCTCTGATCGGCTCCAAGTCTCGGCAGATAGAAGCGCAAGCGAGGCACCGGCTCGCAGTTTGTCCCGGGCATGGGAAGCAGCATGCTGCGTGCCCAGAATACATCCCCCTGTATCCTGCCTGCCACGGGACTGCTTCTGAGCACGGAGGCTCGCCTACAAGCCAGCTGAGATGGGCTTTGCCTAAGAGTCAGGGAAGTGTCGAGTGGAACAAGGGATGTGCTGCACAGATTCCCTCGCAGGCAGATTCCCTCCTGGGACGCTTACTTCTCATGCCTTAGTGCCCTGCTTTGTTTGGAGGCTGTTTGCGGACAGCAGCACACACAGCGGGAAGGTGCGCTCTGATCGGCTCCAAATCTCGGCAGATAGAAGCGCAAGCGATGCACCGGCTCGCAGTTTGTCCCGGGCATGGGAAGCAGCATGCTGCATGCCCAGAACACATCTCTCACTGTCCTGCCTGCCACAGGGCTGTTTCTGAGCACGGAGGCACGCCTACAAGCAAGTTGAGATGGGCTTTGCCTAAGAGTGAGGGAAGTGGCGAGTGGAACAAGGGAACTGCTGCACAGCTTCCCTCGCAGGCAGATTCCCTCCTGGGACGCTTAGTTCTCTTGCCTTAGTGCCCTGCTTTGTTTGGAGACTGTTTGCGGACAGCAGCACACACAGCGGGAAGGTGCGCGCTGGCCATCTCCAAGTCCGGCAGATAGAAGCGCAAGCGAGGCACCGGCTCGCAGTTTGTCCCGGGCATGGGAAGCAGCATGCTGCGTGCCCAGAACACATCTCGCACTGTCCTGCCTGCCACAGGGCTGTTTCTGAGCACGGAGGCACGCCTACAAGCCAGCTGAGATGGGTTTTGCCTAAGAGTCAGGGAAGTGGCGAGTGGAACAAGGGATGTGCTGCACAGCTTCCCTCGCAGGCAGATTCCCTCCTGGGACGCTTACTTCTCTTGCCTTAGTGCCCTGCTTTGTTTGGAGGCTGTTTGCGGACAGCAGCACACACAGCGGGAAGGTGCGCTCTGATCGGCTCCAAGTCTCGGCAGATAGAAGCGCAAGCGAGGCACCGGCTCGCAGTTTGTCCCGGGCATGGGAAGCAGCATGCTGTGTGCCCAGAACACATCTCGCACTGTCCTGCCTGCCACAGGGCTGTTTCTGAGCACGGAGGCACGCCTACAAGCAAGTTGAGATGGGCTTTGCCTAAGAGTCAGGGAAGTGTCGAGTGGAACAAGGGAACTGCTGCACAGCTTCCCTCGCAGGCAGATTCCCTCCTGGGACGCTTAGTTCTCTTGCCTTAGTGCCCTGCTTTGTTTGGAGACTGTTTGCGGACAGCAGCACACACAGCGGGAAGGTGCGCGCTGGCCATCTCCAAGTCCGGCAGATAGAAGCGCAAGCGAGGCACCGGCTCGCAGTTTGTCCCGGGCATGGGAAGCAGCATGCTGCGTGCCCAGAACACATCTCGCACTGTCCTGCCTGCCACAGGGCTGTTTCTGAGCACGGAGGCACGCCTACAAGCCAGCTGAGATGGGCTTTGCCTAAGAGTCAGGGAAGTGGCGAGTGGAACAAGGGATGTGCTGCACAGCTTCCCTGGCAGGCAGATTCCCTCCTGGGACGCTTAGTTCTCTTGCCTTAGTGCCCTGCTTTGTTTGGAGGCTGTTTGCGGACAGCAGCACACACAGCGGGAAGGTGCGCTCTGATCGGCTCCAAGTCTCGGCAGATAGAAGCGCAAGCGAGGCACCGGCTCGCAGTTTGTCCCGGGCATGGGAAGCAGCATGCTGCGTGCCCAGAACACATCTCGCACTGTCCTGCCTGCCACAGGGCTGTTTCTGAGCACGGAGGCACGCCTACAAGCCAGCTGAGATGGGCTTTGCCTAAGAGTCAGGGAAGTGGCGAGTGGAACAAGGGATGTGCTGCACAGCTTCCCTCGCAGGCAGATTCCCTCCTGGGACGCTTACTTCTCATGCCTTAGTGCCCTGCTTTGTTTGGAGGCTGTTTGCGGACAGCAGCACACACAGCGGGAAGGTGCGCTCTGATCGGCTCCAAGTCTCGGCAGATAGAAGCGCAAGCGAGGCACCGGCTCGCAGTTTGTCCCGGGCATGGGAAGCAGCATGCTGCATGCCAAGAACACATCTCGCACTGTCCTGCCTGCCACAGGGCTGTTTCTGAGCACGGAGGCACGCCTACAAGCAAGTTGAGATGGGCTTTGCCTAAGAGTGAGGGAAGTGTCGAGTGGAACAAGGGAACTGCTGCACAGCTTCCCTCGCAGGCAGATTCCCTCCTGGGGCGCTTAGTTCTCTTGCTTTAGTGCCCTGCTTTGTTTGGAGACTGTTTGCGGACAGCAGCACACACAGCGGGAAGGTGCGCTCTGATCGGCTCCAAGTCCGGCAGATAGAAGCGCAAGCGAGGCACCGCCTCGCAGTTTGTCCCGGGCATGGGAAGCAGCATGCTGCTTGCCCAGAACACATCCCCCTGTATCCTGCCTGCCACGGGACTGCTTCTGAGCACGGAGGCTCGCCTACAAGCCAGCTGAGATGGGCTTTGCCTAAGAGTCAGGGAAGTGGCGAGTGGAACAAGGGATGTGCTGCACAGCTTCCCTCGCAGGCAGATTCCCTCCTGGGACGCTTACTTCTCTTGCCTTAGTGCCCTGCTGTGTTTGGAGGCTGTTTGCGGACAGCAGCACACACAGCGGGAAGGTGCGCTCTGATCGGCTCCAAGTCTCGGCAGATAGAAGCGCAAGCGAGGCAGCGGCTCGCAGTTTGTCCCGGGCATGGGAAGCAGCATGCTGCGTGCCCAGAACACATCCCCCTGTATCCTGCCTGCCACGGGACTGCTTCTGAGCACGGAGGCTCGCCTACAAGCCAGCTGAGATGGGCTTTGCCTAAGAGTGAGGGAAGTGTCGAGTGGAACAAGGGATGTGCTGCACAGCTTCCCTCGCAGGCAGATTCCCTCCTGGGACGCTTACTTCTCATGCCTTAGTGCCCTGCTTTGTTTGGAGGCTGTTTGCGGACAGCAGCACACACAGCGGGAAGGTGCGCTCTGATCGGCTCCAAGTCCGGCAGATAGAAGCGCAAGCGAGGCACCGGCTCGCAGTTTGTCCCGGGCATGGGAAGCAGCATGCTGCTTGCCCAGAACACATCCCCCTGTATCCTGCCTGCCACGGGACTGCTTCTGAGCACGGAGGCACGCCTACAAGCCAGCTGAGATGGGCTTTGCCTAAGAGTCAGGGAAGTGGCGAGTGGAACAAGGGATGTGCTGCACAGCTTCCCTCGCAGGCAGATTCCCTCCTGGGACGCTTACTTCTCTTGCCTTAGTGCCCTGCTTTGTTTGGAGGCTGTTTGCGGACAGCAGCACACACAGCGGGAAGGTGCGCTCTGATCGGCTCCAAGTCTCGGCAGATAGAAGCGCAAGCGAGGCAGCGGCTCGCAATTTGTCCCGGGCATGGGAAGCAGCATGCTGCGTGCCCAGAACACATCTCGCACTGTCCTGCCTGCCACAGGACTGCTTCTGAGCACGGAGGCACGCCTACAAGCAAGTTGAGATGGGCTTTGCCTAAGAGTGAGGGAAGTGTCGAGTGGAACAAGGGAACTGCTGAACAGCTTCCCTCGCAGGCAGATTCCCTCCTGGGGCGCTTAGTTCTCTTGCTTTAGTGCCCTGCTTTGTTTGGAGGCTGTTTGCGGACAGCAGCACACACAGCGGGAAGGTGCGCGCTGGCCAGCTCCAAGTCCGGCAGATAGAAGCGCAAGCGATGCACCGGCTCGCAGTTTGTCCCGGGCATGGGAAGCAGCATGCTGCATGCCCAGAACACATCTCGCACTGTCCTGCCTGCCACAGGGCTGTTTCTGAGCACAGAGGCACGCCTACAAGCCAGCTGAGATGGGCTTTGCCTAAGAGTCAGGGAAGTGGCGAGCGGAACAAGGGATGTGCTGCACAGCTTCCCTCGCAGGCAGATTCCCTCCTGGGACGCTTAGTTCTCTTGCCTTAGTGCCCTGCTTTGTTTGGAGGCTGTTTGCGGACAGCAGCACACACAGCGGGAAGGTGCGCTCTGATCGGCTCCAAGTCTCGGCAGATAGAAGCGCAAGCGAGGCACCGGCTCGCAGTTTGTCCCGGGCATGGGAAGCAGCATGCTGCGTGCCCAGAACACATCCCCCTGTATCCTGCCTGCCACGGGACTGCTTCTGAGCACGGAGGCACGTCTACAAGCCAGCTGAGATGGGCTTTGCCTAAGAGTCAGGGAAGTGGCGAGCGGAACAAGGGATGTGCTGCACAGCTTCCCTCGCAGGCAGATTCCCTCCTGGGACGCTTACTTCTCATGCCTTAGTGCCCTGCTTTGTTTGGAGACTGTTTGCGGACAGCAGCACACACAGCGGGAAGGTGCGCTCTGATCGGCTCCAAGTCTCGGCAGATAGAAGCGCAAGCGAGGCACCGGCTCGCAGTTTGTCCCGGGCATGGGAAGCAGCATGCTGCGTGCCCAGAATACATCCCCCTGTATCCTGCCTGCCACGGGACTGCTTCTGAGCACGGAGGCTCGCCTACAAGCCAGCTGAGATGGGCTTTGCCTAAGAGTCAGGGAAGTGTCGAGTGGAACAAGGGATGTGCTGCACAGCTTCCCTCGCAGGCAGATTCCCTCTTGGGACGCTTAGTTCTCTTGCCTTAGTGCCCTGCTTTGTTTGGAGGCTGTTTGCGGACAGCAGCACACACAGCGGGAAGGTGCGCTCTGATCGGCTCCAAGTCTCGGCAGATAGAAGCGCAAGCGAGGCACCGGCTCGCAGTTTGTCCCGGGCATGGGAAGCAGCATGCTGCGTGCCCAGAACACATCTCGCACTGTCCTGCCTGCCACAGGGCTGTTTCTGAGCACGGAGGCACGCCTACAAGCAAGTTGAGATGGGCTTTGCCTAAGAGTGAGGGAAGTGTCGAGTGGAACAAGGGAACTGCTGCACAGCTTACCTCGCAGGCAGATTCCCTCCTGGGACGCTTAGTTCTCTTGCTTTAGTGCCCTGCTTTGTTTGGAGACTGTTTGCGGACAGCAGCACACACAGCGGGAAGGTGCGCTCTGATCGGCTCCAAGTCCGGCAGATAGAAGCGCAAGCGAGGCACCGGCTCGCAGTTTGTCCCGGGCATGGGAAGCAGCATGCTGCGTGCCCAGAACACATCCCCCTGTATCCTGCCTGCCACGGGACTGCTTCTGAGCACGGAGGCACGTCTACAAGCCAGCTGAGATGGGCTTTGCCTAAGAGTCAGGGAAGTGGCGAGCGGAACAAGGGATGTGCTGCACAGCTTCCCTCGCAGGCAGATTCCCTCCTGGGACGCTTACTTCTCATGCCTTAGTGCCCTGCTTTGTTTGGAGGCTGTTTGCGGACAGCAGCACACACAGCGGGAAGGTGCGCTCTGATCGGCTCCAAGTCTCGGCAGATAGAAGCGCAAGCGAGGCACCGGCTCGCAGTTTGTCCCGGGCATGGGAAGCAGCATGCTGCGTGCCCAGAACACATCTCGCACTGTCCTGCCTGCCACGGGACTGCTTCTGAGCACGGAGGCACGCCTACAAGCAAGTTGAGATGGGCTTTGCCTAAGAGTGAGGGAAGTGTCGAGTGGAACAAGGGAACTGCTGAACAGCTTCCCTCGCAGGCAGATTCCCTCCTGGGGCGCTTAGTTCTCTTGCTTTAGTGCCCTGCTTTGTTTGGAGACTGTTTGCGGACAGCAGCACACACAGCGGGAAGGTGCGCGCTGGCCAGCTCCAAGTCCGGCAGATAGAAGCGCAAGCGAGGCACCGGCTCGCAGTTTGTCCCGGGCATGGGAAGCAGCATGCTGCATGCCCAGAACACATCTCGCACTGTCCTGCCTGCCACAGGGCTGTTTCTGAGCACGGAGGCACGCCTACAAGCCAGCTGAGATGGGCTTTGCCTAAGAGTCAGGGAAGTGGCGAGCGGAACAAGGGATGTGCTGCACAGCTTCCCTCGCAGGCAGATTCCCTCCTGGGACGCTTACTTCTCTTGCCTTAGTGCCCTGCTTTGTTTGGAGGCTGTTTGCGGACAGCAGCACACACAGCGGGAAGGTGCGCTCTGATCGGCTCCAAGTCTCGGCAGATAGAAGCGCAAGCGAGGCACCGGCTCGCAGTTTGTCCCGGGCATGGGAAGCAGCATGCTGCGTGCCCAGAACACATCCCCCTGTATCCTGCCTGCCACGGGACTGCTTCTGAGCACGGAGGCACGCCTACAAGCCAGCTGAGATGGGCTTTGCCTAAGAGTGAGGGAAGTGTCGAGTGGAACAAGGGATGTGCTGCACAGCTTCCCTCGCAGGCAGATTCCCTCCTGGGACGCTTACTTCTCATGCCTTAGTGCCCTGCTTTGTGTGGAGGCTGTTTGCGGACAGCAGCACACACAGCGGGAAGGTGCGCTCTGATCGGCTCCAAGTCTCGGCAGATAGAAGCGCAAGCGAGGCACCGGCTCGCAGTTTGTCCCGGGCATGGGAAGCAGCATGCTGCGTGCCCAGAACACATCTCGCACTGTCCTGCCTGCCACGGGACTGCTTCTGAGCACGGAGGCACGCCTACAAGCCAGCTGAGATGGGCTTTGCCTAAGAGTGAGGGAAGTGTCGAGTGGAACACGGGAACTGCTGCACAGCTTCCCTCGCAGGCAGATTCCCTCCTGGGGCGCTTAGTTCTCTTGCTTTAGTGCCCTGCTTTGTTTGGAGACTGTTTGCGGACAGCAGCACACACAGCGGGAAGGTGCGCGCTGGCCAGCTCCAAGTCCGGCAGATAGAAGCGCAAGCGAGGCACCGGCTCGCAGTTTGTCCCGGGCATGGGAAGCAGCATGCTGCATGCCCAGAACACATCCCCCTGTATCCTGCCTGCCACGGGACTGCTTCTGAGCACGGAGGCACGCCTACAAGCCAGCTGAGATGGGCTTTGCCTAAGAGTCAGGGAAGTGGCGAGCGGAACAAGGGATGTGCTGCACAGCTTCCCTCGCAGGCAGATTCCCTCCTGGGACGCTTACTTCTCATGCCTTAGTGCCCTGCTTTGTTTGGAGGCTGTTTGCGGACAGCAGCACACACAGCGGGAAGGTGCGCTCTGATCGGCTCCAAGTCTCGGCAGATAGAAGCGCAAGCGAGGCACCGGCTCGCAGTTTGTCCCGGGCATGGGAAGCAGCATGCTGCGTGCCCAGAACACATCTCGCACTGTCCTGCCTGCCACGGGACTGCTTCTGAGCACGGAGGCACGCCTACAAGCAAGTTGAGATGGGCTTTGCCTAAGAGTGAGGGAAGTGTCGAGTGGAACAAGGGAACTGCTGAACAGCTTCCCTCGCAGGCAGATTCCCTCCTGGGGCGCTTAGTTCTCTTGCTTTAGTGCCCTGCTTTGTTTGGAGACTGTTTGCGGACAGCAGCACACACAGCGGGAAGGTGCGCGCTGGCCAGCTCCAAGTCCGGCAGATAGAAGCGCAAGCGAGGCACCGGCTCGCAGTTTGTCCCGGGCATGGGAAGCAGCATGCTGCATGCCCAGAACACATCTCGCACTGTCCTGCCTGCCACAGGGCTGTTTCTGAGCACGGAGGCACGCCTACAAGCCAGCTGAGATGGGCTTTGCCTAAGAGTCAGGGAAGTGGCGAGCGGAACAAGGGATGTGCTGCACAGCTTCCCTCGCAGGCAGATTCCCTCCTGGGACGCTTACTTCTCTTGCCTTAGTGCCCTGCTTTGTTTGGAGGCTGTTTGCGGACAGCAGCACACACAGCGGGAAGGTGCGCTCTGATCGGCTCCAAGTCTCGGCAGATAGAAGCGCAAGCGAGGCACCGGCTCGCAGTTTGTCCCGGGCATGGGAAGCAGCATGCTGCTTGCCCAGAACACATCCCCCTGTATCCTGCCTGCCACGGGACTGCTTCTGAGCACGGAGGCACGCCTACAAGCCAGCTGAGATGGGCTTTGCCTAAGAGTGAGGGAAGTGTCGAGTGGAACAAGGGATGTGCTGCACAGCTTCCCTCGCAGGCAGATTCCCTCCTGGGACGCTTACTTCTCATGCCTTAGTGCCCTGCTTTGTGTGGAGGCTGTTTGCGGACAGCAGCACACACAGCGGGAAGGTGCGCTCTGATCGGCTCCAAGTCTCGGCAGATAGAAGCGCAAGCGAGGCACCGGCTCGCAGTTTGTCCCGGGCATGGGAAGCAGCATGCTGCATGCCCAGAACACATCTCGCACTGTCCTGCCTGCCACAGGGCTGTTTCTGAGCACGGAGGCACGCCTACAAGCCAGCTGAGATGGGCTTTGCCTAAGAGTCAGGGAAGTGGCGAGTGGAACAAGGGATGTGCTGCACAGCTTCCCTCGCAGGCAGATTCCCTCCTGGGACGCTTAGTTCTCTTGCCTTAGTGCCCTGCTTTGTTTGGAGACTGTTTGCGGACAGCAGCACACACAGCGGGAAGGTGCGCTCTGATCGGCTCCAAGTCTCGGCAGATAGAAGCGCAAGCGAGGCACCGGCTCGCAGTTTGTCCCGGGCATGGGAAGCAGCATGCTGCGTGCCCAGAACACATCCCCCTGTATCCTGCCTGCCACGGGACTGCTTCTGAGCACGGAGGCACGCCTACAAGCCAGCTGAGATGGGCTTTGCCTAAGAGTGAGGGAAGTGTCGAGTGGAACAAGGGATGTGCTGCACAGCTTCCCTCGCAGGCAGATTCCCTCCTGGGACGCTTACTTCTCATGCCTTAGTGCCCTGCTTTGTTTGGAGGCTGTTTGCGGACAGCAGCACACACAGCGGGAAGGTGCGCTCTGATCGGCTCCAAGTCTCGGCAGATAGAAGCGCAAGCGAGGCACCGGCTCGCAGTTTGTCCCGGGCATGGGAAGCAGCATGCTGCGTGCCCAGAATACATCCCCCTGTATCCTGCCTGCCACGGGACTGCTTCTGAGCACGGAGGCTCGCCTACAAGCCAGCTGAGATGGGCTTTGCCTAAGAGTCAGGGAAGTGGCGAGTGGAACAAGGGATGTGCTGCACAGATTCCCTCGCAGGCAGATTCCCTCCTGGGGCGCTTAGTTCTCATGCCTTAGTGCCCTGCTTTGTTTGGAGGCTGTTTGCGGACAGCAGCACACACAGCGGGAAGGTGCGCTCTGATCGGCTCCAAATCTCGGCAGATAGAAGCGCAAGCGATGCACCGGCTCGCAGTTTGTCCCGGGCATGGGAAGCAGCATGCTGCATGCCCAGAACACATCTCTCACTGTCCTGCCTGCCACAGGGCTGTTTCTGAGCACGGAGGCACGCCTACAAGCAAGTTGAGATGGGCTTTGCCTAAGAGTGAGGGAAGTGTCGAGTGGAACAAGGGAACTGCTGCACAGCTTCCCTCGCAGGCAGATTCCCTCCTGGGACGCTTAGTTCTCTTGCCTTAGTGCCCTGCTTTGTTTGGAGACTGTTTGCGGACAGCAGCACACACAGCGGGAAGGTGCGCGCTGGCCATCTCCAAGTCCGGCAGATAGAAGCGCAAGCGAGGCACCGGCTCGCAGTTTGTCCCGGGCATGGGAAGCAGCATGCTGCGTGCCCAGAACACATCTCGCACTGTCCTGCCTGCCACAGGGCTGTTTCTGAGCGCGGAGGCACGCCTACAAGCCAGCTGAGATGGGCTTTGCCTAAGAGTCAGGGAAGTGGCGAGTGGAACAAGGGAACTGCTGCACAGCTTCCCTCGCAGGCAGATTCCCTCCTGGGACGCTTAGTTCTCTTGCCTTAGTGCCCTGCTTTGTTTGGAGACTGTTTGCGGACAGCAGCACACACAGCGGGAAGGTGCGCTCTGATCGGCTCCAAGTCTCGGCAGATAGAAGCGCAAGCGAGGCACCGGCTCGCAGTTTGTCCCGGGCATGGGAAGCAGCATGCTGCGTGCCCAGAACACATCTCGCACTGTCCTGCCTGCCACGGGACTGCTTCTGAGCACGGAGGCACGCCTACAAGCCAGCTGAGATGGGCTTTGCCTAAGAGTGAGGGAAGTGTCGAGTGGAACAAGGGAACTGCTGAACAGCTTCCCTCGCAGGCAGATTCCCTCCTGGGGCGCTTAGTTCTCTTGCTTTAGTGCCCTGCTTTGTTTGGAGACTGTTTGCGGACAGCAGCACACACAGCGGGAAGGTGCGCGCTGGCCAGCTCCAAGTCCGGCAGATAGAAGCGCAAGCGAGGCACCGGCTCGCAGTTTGTCCCGGGCATGGGAAGCAGCATGCTGCATGCCCAGAACACATCTCGCACTGTCCTGCCTGCCACAGGGCTGTTTCTGAGCACGGAGGCACGCCTACAAGCCAGCTGAGATGGGCTTTGCCTAAGAGTCAGGGAAGTGGCGAGCGGAACAAGGGATGTGCTGCACAGCTTCCCTCGCAGGCAGATTCCCTCCTGGGACGCTTACTTCTCTTGCCTTAGTGCCCTGCTTTGTTTGGAGGCTGTTTGCGGACAGCAGCACACACAGCGGGAAGGTGCGCTCTGATCGGCTCCAAGTCTCGGCAGATAGAAGCGCAAGCGAGGCACCGGCTCGCAGTTTGTCCCGGGCATGGGAAGCAGCATGCTGCATGCCCAGAACACATCTCTCACTGTCCTGCCTGCCACGGGACTGCTTCTGAGCACGGAGGCACGCCTACAAGCCAGCTGAGATGGGCTTTGCCTAAGAGTCAGGGAAGTGGCGAGTGGAACAAGGGATGTGCTGCACAGCTTCCCTCGCAGGCAGATTCCCTCCTGGGACGCTTACTTCTCATGCCTTAGTGCCCTGCTTTGTTTGGAGGCTGTTTGCGGACAGCAGCACACACAGCGGGAAGGTGCGCTCTGATCGGCTCCAAGTCTCGGCAGATAGAAGCGCAAGCGAGGCACCGGCTCGCAGTTTGTCCCGGGCATGGGAAGCAGCATGCTGCATGCCAAGAACACATCTCGCACTGTCCTGCCTGCCACAGGGCTGTTTCTGAGCACGGAGGCACGCCTACAAGCAAGTTGAGATGGGCTTTGCCTAAGAGTGAGGGAAGTGTCGAGTGGAACACGGGAACTGCTGCACAGCTTCCCTCGCAGGCAGATTCTCTCCTGGGGCGCTTAGTTCTCTTGCTTTAGTGCCCTGCTTTGTTTGGAGACTGTTTGCGGACAGCAGCACACACAGCGGGAAGGTGCGCTCTGATCGGCTCCAAGTCCGGCAGATAGAAGCGCAAGCGAGGCACCGGCTCGCAGTTTGTCCCGGGCATGGGAAGCAGCATGCTGCATGCCCAGAACACATCCCCCTGTATCCTGCCTGCCACGGGACTGCTTCTGAGCACGGAGGCACGCCTACAAGCCAGCTGAGATGGGCTTTGCCTAAGAGTCAGGGAAGTGGCGAGCGGAACAAGGGATGTGCTGCACAGCTTCCCTCGCAGGCAGATTCCCTCCTGGGACGCTTACTTCTCATGCCTTAGTGCCCTGCTTTGTTTGGAGGCTGTTTGCGGACAGCAGCACACACAGCGGGAAGGTGCGCTCTGATCGGCTCCAAGTCTCGGCAGATAGAAGCGCAAGCGAGGCACCGGCTCGCAGTTTGTCCCGGGCATGGGAAGCAGCATGCTGCGTGCCCAGAACACATCTCGCACTGTCCTGCCTGCCACGGGACTGCTTCTGAGCACGGAGGCACGCCTACAAGCAAGTTGAGATGGGCTTTGCCTAAGAGTGAGGGAAGTGTCGAGTGGAACAAGGGAACTGCTGAACAGCTTCCCTCGCAGGCAGATTCCCTCCTGGGGCGCTTAGTTCTCTTGCTTTAGTGCCCTGCTTTGTTTGGAGGCTGTTTGCGGACAGCAGCACACACAGCGGGAAGGTGCGCGCTGGCCAGCTCCAAGTCCGGCAGATAGAAGCGCAAGCGAGGCACCGGCTCGCAGTTTGTCCCGGGCATGGGAAGCAGCATGCTGCGTGCCCAGAACACATCTCGCACTGTCCTGCCTGCCACGGGACTGCTTCTGAGCACGGAGGCACGCCTACAAGCAAGTTGAGATGGGCTTTGCCTAAGAGTCAGGGAAGTGGCGAGCCGAACAAGGGATGTGCTGCACAGCTTCCCTCGCAGGCAGATTCCCTCCTGGGACGCTTACTTCTCTTGCCTTAGTGCCCTGCTTTGTTTGGAGGCTGTTTGCGGACAGCAGCACACACAGCGGGAAGGTGCGCTCTGATCGGCTCCAAGTCTCGGCAGATAGAAGCGCAAGCGAGGCACCGGCTCGCAGTTTGTCCCGGGCATGGGAAGCAGCATGCTGCGTGCCCAGAACACATCCCCCTGTATCCTGCCTGCCACGGGACTGCTTCTGAGCACGGAGGCACGTCTACAAGCCAGCTGAGATGGGCTTTGCCTAAGAGTGAGGGAAGTGTCGAGTGGAACAAGGGATGTGCTGCACAGCTTCCCTCGCAGGCAGATTCCCTCCTGGGACGCTTACTTCTCATGCCTTAGTGCCCTGCTTTGTGTGGAGGCTGTTTGCGGACAGCAGCACACACAGCGGGAAGGTGCGCTCTGATCGGCTCCAAGTCCGGCAGATAGAAGCGCAAGCGAGGCACCGGCTCGCAGTTTGTCCCGGGCATGGGAAGCAGCATGCTGCATGCCCAGAACACATCCCCCTGTATCCTGCCTGCCACGGGACTGCTTCTGAGCACGGAGGCACGCCTACAAGCCAGCTGAGATGGGCTTTGCCTAAGAGTCAGGGAAGTGGCGAGCGGAACAAGGGATGTGCTGCACAGCTTCCCTCGCAGGCAGATTCCCTCCTGGGACGCTTACTTCTCATGCCTTAGTGCCCTGCTTTGTTTGGAGGCTGTTTGCGGACAGCAGCACACACAGCGGGAAGGTGCGCTCTGATCGGCTCCAAGTCTCGGCAGATAGAAGCGCAAGCGAGGCACCGGCTCGCAGTTTGTCCCGGGCATGGGAAGCAGCATGCTGCGTGCCCAGAACACATCTCGCACTGTCCTGCCTGCCACGGGACTGCTTCTGAGCACGGAGGCACGCCTACAAGCAAGTTGAGATGGGCTTTGCCTAAGAGTGAGGGAAGTGTCGAGTGGAACAAGGGAACTGCTGAACAGCTTCCCTCGCAGGCAGATTCCCTCCTGGGGCGCTTAGTTCTCTTGCTTTAGTGCCCTGCTTTGTTTGGAGGCTGTTTGCGGACAGCAGCACACACAGCGGGAAGGTGCGCGCTGGCCAGCTCCAAGTCCGGCAGATAGAAGCGCAAGCGAGGCACCGGCTCGCAGTTTGTCCCGGGCATGGGAAGCAGCATGCTGCGTGCCCAGAACACATCTCGCACTGTCCTGCCTGCCACGGGACTGCTTCTGAGCACGGAGGCACGCCTACATGCAAGTTGAGATGGGCTTTGCCTAAGAGTCAGGGAAGTGGCGAGCGGAACAAGGGATGTGCTGCACAGCTTCCCTCGCAGGCAGATTCCCTCCTGGGACGCTTACTTCTCTTGCCTTAGTGCCCTGCTTTGTTTGGAGGCTGTTTGCGGACAGCAGCACACACAGCGGGAAGGTGCGCTCTGATCGGCTCCAAGTCTCGGCAGATAGAAGCGCAAGCGAGGCACCGGCTCGCAGTTTGTCCCGGGCATGGGAAGCAGCATGCTGCGTGCCCAGAACACATCCCCCTGTATCCTGCCTGCCACGGGACTGCTTCTGAGCACGGAGGCACGTCTACAAGCCAGCTGAGATGGGCTTTGCCTAAGAGTGAGGGAAGTGTCGAGTGGAACAAGGGATGTGCTGCACAGCTTCCCTCGCAGGCAGATTCCCTCCTGGGACGCTTACTTCTCATGCCTTAGTGCCCTGCTTTGTGTGGAGGCTGTTTGCGGACAGCAGCACACACAGCGGGAAGGTGCGCTCTGATCGGCTCCAAGTCTCGGCAGATAGAAGCGCAAGCGAGGCACCGGCTCGCAGTTTGTCCCGGGCATGGGAAGCAGCATGCTGCATGCCCAGAACACATCCCCCTGTATCCTGCCTGCCACGGGACTGCTTCTGAGCACGGAGGCACGCCTACAAGCCAGCTGAGATGGGCTTTGCCTAAGAGTCAGGGAAGTGTCGAGTGGAACAAGGGATGTGCTGCACAGCTTCCCTCGCAGGCAGATTCCCTCCTGGGACGCTTACTTCTCTTGCCTTAGTGCCCTGCTTTGTTTGGAGGCTGTTTGCGGACAGCAGCACACACAGCGGGAAGGTGCGCTCTGATCGGCTCCAAGTCTCGGCAGATAGAAGCGCAAGCGAGGCACCGGCTCGCAGTTTGTCCCGGGCATGGGAAGCAGCATGCTACGTGCCCAGAACACATCTCGCACTGTCCTGCCTGCCACAGGACTGCTTCTGAGCACGGAGGCACGCCTACAAGCAAGTTGAGATGGGCTTTGCCTAAGAGTGAGGGAAGTGTCGAGTGGAACAAGGGAACTGCTGAACAGCTTCCCTCGCAGGCAGATTCCCTCCTGGGACGCTTAGTTCTCTTGCCTTAGTGCCCTGCTTTGTTTGGAGACTGTTTGCGGACAGCAGCACACACAGCGGGAAGGTGCGCGCTGGCCATCTCCAAGTCCGGCAGATAGAAGCGCAAGCGAGGCACCGGCTCGCAGTTTGTCCCGGGCATGGGAAGCAGCATGCTGCGTGCCCAGAACACATCTCGCACTGTCCTGCCTGCCACAGGGCTGTTTCTGAGCGCGGAGGCACGCCTACAAGCCAGCTGAGATGGGCTTTGCCTAAGAGTCAGGGAAGTGGCGAGTGGAACAAGGGAACTGCTGCACAGCTTCCCTCGCAGGCAGATTCCCTCCTGGGACGCTTAGTTCTCTTGCCTTAGTGCCCTGCTTTGTTTGGAGGCTGTTTGCAGACAGCAGCACACACAGCGGGAAGGTGCGCTCTGATCGGCTCCAAGTCTCGGCAGATAGAAGCGCAAGCGAGGCACCGGCTCGCAGTTTGTCCCGGGCATGGGAAGCAGCATGCTGCGTGCCCAGAACACATCTCGCACTGTCCTGCCTGCCACGGGACTGCTTCTGAGCACGGAGGCACGCCTACAAGCCAGCTGAGATGGGCTTTGCCTAAGAGTCAGGGAAGTGGCGAGTGGAACAAGGGATGTGCTGCACAGCTTCCCTCGCAGGCAGATTCCCTCCTGGGACGCTTACTTCTCATGCCTTAGTGCCCTGCTTTGTTTGTAGGCTGTTTGCGGACAGCAGCACACACAGCGGGAAGGTGCGCTCTGATCGGCTCCAAGTCTCGGCAGATAGAAGCGCAAGCGAGGCACCGGCTCGCAGTTTGTCCCGGGCATGGGAAGCAGCATGCTGCGTGCCCAGAACACATCTCGCACTGTCCTGCCTGCCACAGGGCTGTTTCTGAGCACGGAGGCACGCCTACAAGCCAGCTGAGATGGGCTTTGCCTAAGAGTGAGGGAAGTGGCGAGTGGAACAAGGGAACTGCTGCACAGCTTCCCTCGCAGGCAGATTCCCTCCTGGGACGCTTAGTTCTCTTGCCTTAGTGCCCTGCTTTGTTTGGAGGCTGTTTGCGGACAGCAGCACACACAGCGGGAAGGTGCGCGCTGGCCATCTCCAAGTCCGGCAGATAGAAGCGCAAGCGAGGCACCGGCTCGCAGTTTGTCCCGGGCATGGGAAGCAGCATGCTGCGTGCCCAGAACACATCTCGCACTGTCCTGCCTGCCACAGGGCTGTTTCTGAGCGCGGAGGCACGCCTACAAGCCAGCTGAGATGGGCTTTGCCTAAGAGTCAGGGAAGTGGCGAGTGGAACAAGGGAACTGCTGCACAGCTTCCCTCGCAGGCAGATTCCCTCCTGGGACGCTTAGTTCTCTTGCCTTAGTGCCCTGCTTTGTTTGGAGGCTGTTTGCAGACAGCAGCACACACAGCGGGAAGGTGCGCTCTGATCGGCTCCAAGTCTCGGCAGATAGAAGCGCAAGCGAGGCACCGGCTCGCAGTTTGTCCCGGGCATGGGAAGCAGCATGCTGCGTGCCCAGAACACATCTCGCACTGTCCTGCCTGCCACGGGACTGCTTCTGAGCACGGAGGCACGCCTACAAGCCAGCTGAGATGGGCTTTGCCTAAGAGTCAGGGAAGTGGCGAGTGGAACAAGGGATGTGCTGCACAGCTTCCCTCGCAGGCAGATTCCCTCCTGGGACGCTTACTTCTCATGCCTTAGTGCCCTGCTTTGTTTGGAGGCTGTTTGCGGACAGCAGCACACACAGCGGGAAGGTGCGCTCTGATCGGCTCCAAGTCTCGGCAGATAGAAGCGCAAGCGAGGCACCGGCTCGCAGTTTGTCCCGGGCATGGGAAGCAGCATGCTGCATGCCCAGAACACATCTCGCACTGTCCTGCCTGCCACAGGGCTGTTTCTGAGCACGGAGGCACGCCTACAAGCAAGTTGAGATGGGCTTTGCCTAAGAGTGAGGGAAGTGTCGAGTGGAACACGGGAACTGCTGCACAGCTTCCCTCGCAGGCAGATTCCCTCCTGGGGCGCTTAGTTCTCTTGCTTTAGTGCCCTGCTTTGTTTGGAGACTGTTTGCGGACAGCAGCACACACAGCGGGAAGGTGCGCTCTGATCGGCTCCAAGTCCGGCAGATAGAAGCGCAAGCGAGGCACCGGCTCGCAGTTTGTCCCGGGCATGGGAAGCAGCATGCTGCTTGCCCAGAACACATCCCCCTGTATCCTGCCTGCCACGGGACTGCTTCTGAGCACGGAGGCACGCCTACAAGCCAGCTGAGATGGGCTTTGCCTAAGAGTCAGGGAAGTGGCGAGTGGAACAAGGGATGTGCTGCACAGCTTCCCTCGCAGGCAGATTCCCTCCTGGGACGCTTACTTCTCTTGCCTTAGTGCCCTGCTTTGTTTGGAGGCTGTTTGCGGACAGCAGCACACACAGCGGGAAGGTGCGCTCTGATCGGCTCCAAGTCTCGGCAGATAGAAGCGCAAGCGAGGCACCGGCTCGCAGTTTGTCCCGGGCATGGGAAGCAGCATGCTGCGTGCCCAGAATACATCCCCCTGTATCCTGCCTGCCACGGGACTGCTTCTGAGCACGGAGGCTCGCCTACAAGCCAGCTGAGATGGGCTTTGCCTAAGAGTCAGGGAAGTGTCGAGTGGAACAAGGGATGTGCTGCACAGCTTCCCTCGCAGGCAGATTCCCTCCTGGGACGCTTACTTCTCATGCCTTAGTGCCCTGCTTTGTTTGGAGGCTGTTTGCGGACAGCAGCACACACAGCGGGAAGGTGCGGTCTGATCGGCTCCAAGTCTCGGCAGATAGAAGCGCAAGCGAGGCACCGGCTCGCAGTTTGTCCCGGGCATGGGAAGCAGCATGCTGCATGCCCAGAACACATCTCTCTCTGTCCTGCCTGCCACAGGGCTGTTTCTGAGCACGGAGGCACGCCTACAAGCAAGTTGAGATGGGCTTTGCCTAAGAGTGAGGGAAGTGTCGAGTGGAACAAGGGAACTGCTGCACAGCTTCCCTCGCAGGCAGATTCCCTCCTGGGACGCTTAGTTCTCTTGCCTTAGTGCCCTGCTTTGTTTGGAGACTGTTTGCGGACAGCAGCACACACAGCGGGAAGGTGCGCTCTGATCGGCTCCAAGTCTGGCAGATAGAAGCGCAAGCAAGGCACCGGCTCGCAGTTTGTCCCGGGCATGGGAAGCAGCATGCTGCGTGCCCAGAACACATCCCCCTGTATCCTGCCTGCCACGGGACTGCTTCTGAGCACGGAGGCACGCCTACAAGCCAGCTGAGATGGGCTTTGCCTAAGAGTCAGGGAAGTGGCGAGTGGAACAAGGGATGTGCTGCACAGCTTCCCAAGCAGGCAGATTCCCTCCTGGGACGCTTACTTCTCTTGCCTTAGTGCCCTGCTTTGTTTGGAGGCTGTTTGCGGACAGCAGCACACACAGCGGGAAGGTGCGCTCTGATCGGCTCCAAGTCTCGGCAGATAGAAGCGCAAGCCAGGCACCGGCTCGCAGTTTGTCCCGGGCATGGGAAGCAGCATGCTGCTTGCCCAGAACACATCCCCCTGTATCCTGCCTGCCACGGGACTGCTTCTGAGCACGGAGGCACGCCTACAAGCCAGCTGAGATGGGCTTTGCCTAAGAGTCAGGGAAGTGGCGAGTGGAACAAGGGAACTGCTGCACAGCTTCCCTCGCAGGCAGATTCCCTCCTGGGACGCTTAGTTCTCTTGCCTTAGTGCCCTGCTTTGTTTGGAGGCTGTTTGCGGACAGCAGCACACACAGCGGGAAGGTGCGCGCTGGCCATCTCCAAGTCCGGCAGATAGAAGCGCAAGCGAGGCACCGGCTCGCAGTTTGTCCCGGGCATGGGAAGCAGCATGCTGCGTGCCCAGAACACATCTCGCACTGTCCTGCCTGCCACAGGGCTGTTTCTGAGCACGGAGGCACGCCTACAAGCCAGCTGAGATGGGCTTTGCCTAAGAGTCAGGGAAGTGGCGAGTGGAACAAGGGATGTGCTGCACAGCTTCCCTCGCAGGCAGATTCCCTCCTGGGACGCTTACTTCTCTTGCCTTAGTGCCCTGCTTTGTTTGGAGGCTGTTTGCGGACAGCAGCACACACAGCGGGAAGGTGCGCTCTGATCGGCTCCAAATCTCGGCAGATAGAAGCGCAAGCGATGCACCGGCTCGCAGTTTGTCCCGGGCATGGGAAGCAGCATGCTGCATGCCCAGAACACATCTCTCACTGTCCTGCCTGCCACAGGGCTGTTTCTGAGCACGGAGGCACGCCTACAAGCAAGTTGAGATGGGCTTTGCCTAAGAGTGAGGGAAGTGTCGAGTGGAACAAGGGAACTGCTGCACAGCTTCCCTCGCAGGCAGATTCCCTCCTGGGACGCTTAGTTCTCTTGCCTTAGTGCCCTGCTTTGTTTGGAGACTGTTTGCGGACAGCAGCACACACAGCGGGAAGGTGCGCGCTGGCCATCTCCAAGTCCGGCAGATAGAAGCGCAAGCGAGGCACCGGCTCGCAGTTTGTCCCGGGCATGGGAAGCAGCATGCTGCGTGCCAAGAACACATCTCGCACTGTCCTGCCTGCCACAGGGCTGTTTCTGAGCGCGGAGGCACGCCTACAAGCCAGCTGAGATGGGCTTTGCCTAAGAGTCAGGGAAGTGGCGAGTGGAACAAGGGAACTGCTGCACAGCTTCCCTCGCAGGCAGATTCCCTCCTGGGACGCTTAGTTCTCTTGCCTTAGTGCCCTGCTTTGTTTGGAGGCTGTTTGCAGACAGCAGCACACACAGCGGGAAGGTGCGCTCTGATCGGCTCCAAGTCTCGGCAGATAGAAGCGCAAGCGAGGCACCGGCTCGCAGTTTGTCCCGGGCATGGGAAGCAGCATGCTGCGTGCCCAGAACACATCTCGCACTGTCCTGCCTGCCACGGGACTGCTTCTGAGCACGGAGGCACGCCTACAAGCCAGCTGAGATGGGCTTTGCCTAAGAGTGAGGGAAGTGTCGAATGGAACAAGGGAACTGCTGAACAGCTTCCCTCGCAGGCAGATTCCCTCCTGGGGCGCTTAGTTCTCTTGCTTTAGTGCCCTGCTTTGTTTGGAGACTGTTTGCGGACAGCAGCACACACAGCGGGAAGGTGCGCTCTGATCGGCTCCAAGTCTCGGCAGATAGAAGCGCAAGCGAGGCACCGGCTCGCAGTTTGTCCCGGGCATGGGAAGCAGCATGCTGCATGCCCAGAACACATCTCTCACTGTCCTGCCTGCCACGGGACTGCTTCTGAGCACGGAGGCACGCCTACAAGCCAGCTGAGATGGGCTTTGCCTAAGAGTCAGGGAAGTGGCGAGTGGAACAAGGGATGTGCTGCACAGCTTCCCTCGCAGGCAGATTCCCTCCTGGGACGCTTACTTCTCCTGCCTTAGTGCCCTGCTTTGTTTGGAGGCTGTTTGCGGACAGCAGCACACACAGCGGGAAGGTGCGCTCTGATCGGCTCCAAGTCTCGGCAGATAGAAGCGCAAGCGAGGCACCGGCTCGCAGTTTGTCCCGGGCATGGGAAGCAGCATGCTGCATGCCAAGAACACATCTCGCACTGTCCTGCCTGCCACAGGGCTGTTTCTGAGCACGGAGGCACGCCTACAAGCAAGTTGAGATGGGCTTTGCCTAAGAGTGAGGGAAGTGTCGAGTGGAACACGGGAACTGCTGCACAGCTTCCCTCGCAGGCAGATTCTCTCCTGGGGCGCTTAGTTCTCTTGCTTTAGTGCCCTGCTTTGTTTGGAGACTGTTTGCGGACAGCAGCACACACAGCGGGAAGGTGCGCTCTGATCGGCTCCAAGTCCGGCAGATAGAAGCGCAAGCGAGGCACCGGCTCGCAGTTTGTCCCGGGCATGGGAAGCAGCATGCTGCATGCCCAGAACACATCCCCCTGTATCCTGCCTGCCACGGGACTGCTTCTGAGCACGGAGGCAGGCCTACAAGCCAGCTGAGATGGGCTTTGCCTAAGAGTCAGGGAAGTGGCGAGCGGAACAAGGGATGTGCTGCACAGCTTCCCTCGCAGGCAGATTCCCTCCTGGGACGCTTACTTCTCATGCCTTAGTGCCCTGCTTTGTTTGGAGGCTGTTTGCGGACAGCAGCACACACAGCGGGAAGGTGCGCTCTGATCGGCTCCAAGTCTCGGCAGATAGAAGCGCAAGCGAGGCACCGGCTCGCAGTTTGTCCCGGGCATGGGAAGCAGCATGCTGCGTGCCCAGAACACATCTCGCACTGTCCTGCCTGCCACGGGACTGCTTCTGAGCACGGAGGCACGCCTACAAGCAAGTTGAGATGGGCTTTGCCTAAGAGTCAGGGAAGTGTCGAGTGGAACAAGGGAACTGCTGAACAGCTTCCCTCGCAGGCAGATTCCCTCCTGGGGCGCTTAGTTCTCTTGCTTTAGTGCCCTGCTTTGTTTGGAGGCTGTTTGCGGACAGCAGCACACACAGCGGGAAGGTGCGCGCTGGCCAGCTCCAAGTCCGGCAGATAGAAGCGCAAGCGAGGCACCGGCTCGCAGTTTGTCCCGGGCATGGGAAGCAGCATGCTGCGTGCCCAGAACACATCTCGCACTGTCCTGCCTGCCACGGGACTGCTTCTGAGCACGGAGGCACGCCTACAAGCAAGTTGAGATGGGCTTTGCCTAAGAGTCAGGGAAGTGGCGAGCGGAACAAGGGATGTGCTGCACAGCTTCCCTCGCAGGCAGATTCCCTCCTGGGACGCTTACTTCTCTTGCCTTAGTGCCCTGCTTTGTTTGGAGGCTGTTTGCGGACAGCAGCACACACAGCGGGAAGGTGCGCTCTGATCGGCTCCAAGTCTCGGCAGATAGAAGCGCAAGCGAGGCACCGGCTCGCAGTTTGTCCCGGGCATGGGAAGCAGCATGCTGCGTGCCCAGAACACATCCCCCTGTATCCTGCCTGCCACGGGACTGCTTCTGAGCACGGAGGCACGTCTACAAGCCAGCTGAGATGGGCTTTGCCTAAGAGTGAGGGAAGTGTCGAGTGGAACAAGGGATGTGCTGCACAGCTTCCCTCGCAGGCAGATTCCCTCCTGGGACGCTTACTTCTCATGCCTTAGTGCCCTGCTTTGTGTGGAGGCTGTTTGCGGACAGCAGCACACACAGCGGGAAGGTGCGCTCTGATCGGCTCCAAGTCCGGCAGATAGAAGCGCAAGCGAGGCACCGGCTCGCAGTTTGTCCCGGGCATGGGAAGCAGCATGCTGCATGCCCAGAACACATCCCCCTGTATCCTGCCTGCCACGGGACTGCTTCTGAGCACGGAGGCACGCCTACAAGCCAGCTGAGATGGGCTTTGCCTAAGAGTCAGGGAAGTGGCGAGCGGAACAAGGGATGTGCTGCACAGCTTCCCTCGCAGGCAGATTCCCTCCTGGGACGCTTACTTCTCATGCCTTAGTGCCCTGCTTTGTTTGGAGGCTGTTTGCGGACAGCAGCACACACAGCGGGAAGGTGCGCTCTGATCGGCTCCAAGTCTCGGCAGATAGAAGCGCAAGCGAGGCACCGGCTCGCAGTTTGTCCCGGGCATGGGAAGCAGCATGCTGCGTGCCCAGAACACATCTCGCACTGTCCTGCCTGCCACGGGACTGCTTCTGAGCACGGAGGCACGCCTACAAGCAAGTTGAGATGGGCTTTGCCTAAGAGTGAGGGAAGTGTCGAGTGGAACAAGGGAACTGCTGAACAGCTTCCCTCGCAGGCAGATTCCCTCCTGGGGCGCTTAGTTCTCTTGCTTTAGTGCCCTGCTTTGTTTGGAGGCTGTTTGCGGACAGCAGCACACACAGCGGGAAGGTGCGCGCTGGCCAGCTCCAAGTCCGGCAGATAGAAGCGCAAGCGAGGCACCGGCTCGCAGTTTGTCCCGGGCATGGGAAGCAGCATGCTGCGTGCCCAGAACACATCCCGCACTGTCCTGCCTGCCACGGGACTGCTTCTGAGCACGGAGGCACGCCTACAAGCAAGTTGAGATGGGCTTTGCCTAAGAGTCAGGGAAGTGGCGAGCGGAACAAGGGATGTGCTGCACAGCTTCCCTCGCAGGCAGATTCCCTCCTGGGACGCTTACTTCTCATGCCTTAGTGCCCTGCTTTGTTTGGAGGCTGTTTGCGGACAGCAGCACACACAGCGGGAAGGTGCGCTCTGATCGGCTCCAAGTCTCGGCAGATAGAAGCGCAAGCGAGGCACCGGCTCGCAGTTTGTCCCGGGCATGGGAAGCAGCATGCTGCGTGCCCAGAACACATCTCGCACTGTCCTGCCTGCCACGGGACTGCTTCTGAGCACGGAGGCACGCCTACAAGCAAGTTGAGATGGGCTTTGCCTAAGAGTGAGGGAAGTGTCGAGTGGAACAAGGGAACTGCTGAACAGCTTCCCTCGCAGGCAGATTCCCTCCTGGGGCGCTTAGTTCTCTTGCTTTAGTGCCCTGCTTTGTTTGGAGGCTGTTTGCGGACAGCAGCACACACAGCGGGAAGGTGCGCGCTGGCCAGCTCCAAGTCCGGCAGATAGAAGCGCAAGCGAGGCACCGGCTCGCAGTTTGTCCCGGGCATGGGAAGCAGCATGCTGCGTGCCCAGAACACATCTCGCACTGTCCTGCCTGCCACGGGACTGCTTCTGAGCACGGAGGCACGCCTACAAGCAAGTTGAGATGGGCTTTGCCTAAGAGTCAGGGAAGTGGCGAGCGGAACAAGGGATGTGCTGCACAGCTTCCCTCGCAGGCAGATTCCCTCCTGGGACGCTTACTTCTCTTGCCTTAGTGCCCTGCTTTGTTTGGAGGCTGTTTGCGGACAGCAGCACACACAGCGGGAAGGTGCGCTCTGATCGGCTCCAAGTCTCGGCAGATAGAAGCGCAAGCGAGGCACCGGCTCGCAGTTTGTCCCGGGCATGGGAAGCAGCATGCTGCGTGCCCAGAACACATCCCCCTGTATCCTGCCTGCCACGGGACTGCTTCTGAGCACGGAGGCACGTCTACAAGCCAGCTGAGATGGGCTTTGCCTAAGAGTGAGGGAAGTGTCGAGTGGAACAAGGGATGTGCTGCACAGCTTCCCTCGCAGGCAGATTCCCTCCTGGGACGCTTACTTCTCATGCCTTAGTGCCCTGCTTTGTGTGGAGGCTGTTTGCGGACAGCAGCACACACAGCGGGAAGGTGCGCTCTGATCGGCTCCAAGTCTCGGCAGATAGAAGCGCAAGCGAGGCACCGGCTCGCAGTTTGTCCCGGGCATGGGAAGCAGCATGCTGCATGCCCAGAACACATCCCCCTGTATCCTGCCTGCCACGGGACTGCTTCTGAGCACGGAGGCACGCCTACAAGCCAGCTGAGATGGGCTTTGCCTAAGAGTCAGGGAAGTGGCGAGTGGAACAAGGGATGTGCTGCACAGCTTCCCTCGCAGGCAGATTCCCTCCTGGGACGCTTACTTCTCTTGCCTTAGTGCCCTGCTTTGTTTGGAGGCTGTTTGCGGACAGCAGCACACACAGCGGGAAGGTGCGCTCTGATCGGCTCCAAGTCTCGGCAGATAGAAGCGCAAGCGAGGCACCGGCTCGCAGTTTGTCCCGGGCATGGGAAGCAGCATGCTACGTGCCCAGAACACATCTCGCACTGTCCTGCCTGCCACAGGACTGCTTCTGAGCACGGAGGCACGCCTACAAGCAAGTTGAGATGGGCTTTGCCTAAGAGTGAGGGAAGTGTCGAGTGGAACAAGGGAACTGCTGAACAGCTTCCCTCGCAGGCAGATTCCCTCCTGGGGCGCTTAGTTCTCTTGCTTTAGTGCCCTGCTTTGTTTGGAGGCTGTTTGCGGACAGCAGCACACACAGCGGGAAGGTGCGCGCTGGCCAGCTCCAAGTCTCGGCAGATAGAAGCGCAAGCGATGCACCGGCTCGCAGTTTGTCCCGGGCATGGGAAGCAGCATGCTGCATGCCCAGAACACATCTCGCACTGTCCTGCCTGCCACAGGGCTGTTTCTGAGCACGGAGGCACGCCTACAAGCCAGCTGAGATGGGCTTTGCCTAAGAGTGAGGGAAGTGGCGAGTGGAACAAGGGAACTGCTGAACAGCTTCCCTCGCAGGCAGATTCCCTCCTGGGACGCTTAGTTCTCTTGCCTTAGTGCCCTGCTTTGTTTGGAGACTGTTTGCGGACAGCAGCACACACAGCGGGAAGGTGCGCGCTGGCCATCTCCAAGTCCGGCAGATAGAAGCGCAAGCGAGGCACCGGCTCGCAGTTTGTCCCGGGCATGGGAAGCAGCATGCTGCGTGCCCAGAACACATCTCGCACTGTCCTGCCTGCCACAGGGCTGTTTCTGAGCACGGAGGCACGCCTACAAGCCAGCTGAGATGGGCTTTGCCTAAGAGTCAGGGAAGTGGCGAGTGGAACAAGGGAACTGCTGCACAGCTTCCCTCGCAGGCAGATTCCCTCCTGGGACGCTTACTTCTCTTGCCTTAGTGCCCTGCTTTGTTTGGAGGCTGTTTGCAGACAGCAGCACACACAGCGGGAAGGTGCGCTCTGATCGGCTCCAAGTCTCGGCAGATAGAAGCGCAAGCGAGGCACCGGCTCGCAGTTTGTCCCGGGCATGGGAAGCAGCATGCTGCGTGCCCAGAACACATCTCGCACTGTCCTGCCTGCCACGGGACTGCTTCTGAGCACGGAGGCACGCCTACAAGCCAGCTGAGATGGGCTTTGCCTAAGAGTCAGGGAAGTGGCGAGTGGAACAAGGGATGTGCTGCACAGCTTCCCTCGCAGGCAGATTCCCTCCTGGGACGCTTACTTCTCATGCCTTAGTGCCCTGCTTTGTTTGGAGGCTGTTTGCGGACAGCAGCACACACAGCGGGAAGGTGCGCTCTGATCGGCTCCAAGTCTCGGCAGATAGAAGCGCAAGCGAGGCACCGGCTCGCAGTTTGTCCCGGGCATGGGAAGCAGCATGCTGCATGCCCAGAACACATCTCGCACTGTCCTGCCTGCCACAGGGCTGTTTCTGAGCACGGAGGCACGCCTACAAGCAAGTTGAGATGGGCTTTGCCTAAGAGTGAGGGAAGTGTCGAGTGGAACACGGGAACTGCTGCACAGCTTCCCTCGCAGGCAGATTCCCTCCTGGGGCGCTTAGTTCTCTTGCTTTAGTGCCCTGCTTTGTTTGGAGACTGTTTGCGGACAGCAGCACACACAGCGGGAAGGTGCGCTCTGATCGGCTCCAAGTCCGGCAGATAGAAGCGCAAGCGAGGCACCGGCTTGCAGTTTGTCCCGGGCATGGGAAGCAGCATGCTGCTTGCCCAGAACACATCCCCCTGTATCCTGCCTGCCACGGGACTGCTTCTGAGCACGGAGGCACGCCTACAAGCCAGCTGAGATGGGCTTTGCCTAAGAGTCAGGGAAGTGGCGAGTGGAACAAGGGATGTGCTGCACAGCTTCCCTCGCAGGCAGATTCCCTCCTGGGACGCTTAGTTCTCTTGCCTTAGTGCCCTGCTTTGTTTGGAGGCTGTTTGCGGACAGCAGCACACACAGCGGGAAGGTGCGCTCTGATCGGCTCCAAGTCTCGGCAGATAGAAGCGCAAGCGAGGCACCGGCTCGCAGTTTGTCCCGGGCATGGGAAGCAGCATGCTGCGTGCCCAGAATACATCCCCCTGTATCCTGCCTGCCACGGGACTGCTTCTGAGCACGGAGGCTCGCCTACAAGCCAGCTGAGATGGGCTTTGCCTAAGAGTCAGGGAAGTGTCGAGTGGAACAAGGGATGTGCTGCACAGCTTCCCTCGCAGGCAGATTCCCTCCTGGGACGCTTACTTCTCATGCCTTAGTGCCCTGCTTTGTTTGGAGGCTGTTTGCGGACAGCAGCACACACAGCGGGAAGGTGCGGTCTGATCGGCTCCAAGTCTCGGCAGATAGAAGCGCAAGCGAGGCACCGGCTCGCAGTTTGTCCCGGGCATGGGAAGCAGCATGCTGCATGCCCAGAACACATCTCTCTCTGTCCTGCCTGCCACAGGGCTGTTTCTGAGCACGGAGGCACGCCTACAAGCAAGTTGAGATGGGCTTTGCCTAAGAGTGAGGGAAGTGTCGAGTGGAACAAGGGAACTGCTGCACAGCTTCCCTCGCAGGCAGATTCCCTCCTGGGACGCTTAGTTCTCTTGCCTTAGTGCCCTGCTTTGTTTGGAGACTGTTTGCGGACAGCAGCACACACAGCGGGAAGGTGCGCTCTGATCGGCTCCAAGTCTGGCAGATAGAAGCGCAAGCGAGGCACCGGCTCGCAGTTTGTCCCGGGCATGGGAAGCAGCATGCTGCGTGCCCAGAACACATCCCCCTGTATCCTGCCTGCCACGGGACTGCTTCTGAGCACGGAGGCACGCCTACAAGCCAGCTGAGATGGGCTTTGCCTAAGAGTCAGGGAAGTGGCGAGTGGAACAAGGGATGTGCTGCACAGCTTCCCAAGCAGGCAGATTCCCTCCTGGGACGCTTACTTCTCTTGCCTTAGTGCCCTGCTTTGTTTGGAGGCTGTTTGCGGACAGCAGCACACACAGCGGGAAGGTGCGCTCTGATCGGCTCCAAGTCCGGCAGATAGAAGCGCAAGCCAGGCACCGGCTCGCAGTTTGTCCCGGGCATGGGAAGCAGCATGCTGCTTGCCCAGAACACATCCCCCTGTATCCTGCCTGCCACGGGACTGCTTCTGAGCACGGAGGCACGCCTACAAGCCAGCTGAGATGGGCTTTGCCTAAGAGTCAGGGAAGTGGCGAGTGGAACAAGGGATGTGCTGCACAGCTTCCCTCGCAGGCAGATTCCCTCCTGGGACGCTTAGTTCTCTTGCCTTAGTGCCCTGCTTTGTTTGGAGGCTGTTTGCGGACAGCAGCACACACAGCGGGAAGGTGCGCGCTGGCCAGCTCCAAGTCCGGCAGATAGAAGCGCAAGCGAGGCACCGCCTCGCAGTTTGTCCCGGGCATGGGAAGCAGCATGCTGCATGCCCAGAACACATCTCGCACTGTCCTGCCTGCCACAGGGCTGTTTCTGAGCACGGAGGCACGCCTACAAGCCAGCTGAGATGGGCTTTGCCTAAGAGTCAGGGAAGTGGCGAGTGGAACAAGGGAACTGCTGCACAGCTTCCCTCGCAGGCAGATTCCCTCCTGGGACGCTTAGTTCTCTTGCCTTAGTGCCCTGCTTTGTTTGGAGGCTGTTTGCGGACAGCAGCACACACAGCGGGAAGGTGCGCGCTGGCCATCTCCAAGTCCGGCAGATAGAAGCGCAAGCGAGGCACCGGCTCGCAGTTTGTCCCGGGCATGGGAAGCAGCATGCTGCGTGCCCAGAACACATCTCGCACTGTCCTGCCTGCCACAGGGCTGTTTCTGAGCACGGAGGCACGCCTACAAGCCAGCTGAGATGGGCTTTGCCTAAGAGTCAGGGAAGTGGCGAGTGGAACAAGGGATGTGCTGCACAGCTTCCCTCGCAGGCAGATTCCCTCCTGGGACGCTTACTTCTCTTGCCTTAGTGCCCTGCTTTGTTTGGAGGCTGTTTGCGGACAGCAGCACACACAGCGGGAAGGTGCGCTCTGATCGGCTCTAAGTCTCGGCAGATAGAAGCGCAAGCGAGGCACCGGCTCGCAGTTTGTCCCGGGCATGGGAAGCAGCATGCTGCGTGCCCAGAACACATCTCGCACTGTCCTGCCTGCCACAGGACTGCTTCTGAGCACGGAGGCACGCCTACAAGCAAGTTGAGATGGGCTTTGCCTAAGAGTGAGGGAAGTGTCGAGTGGAACAAGGGAACTGCTGCACAGCTTCCCTCGCAGGCAGATTCCCTCCTGGGGCGCTTAGTTCTCTTGCTTTAGTGCCCTGCTTTGTTTGGAGACTGTTTGAGGACAGCAGCACACACAGCGGGAAGGTGCGCTCTGATCGGCTCCAAGTCTCGGCAGATAGAAGCGCAAGCGAGGCACCGGCTCGCAGTTTGTCCCGGGCATGGGAAGCAGCATGCTGCTTGCCCAGAACACATCCGCCTGTATCCTGCCTGCCACGGGACTGCTTCTGAGCACGGAGGCACGCCTACAAGCCAGCTGAGATGGGCTTTGCCTAAGAGTCAGGGAAGTGGCGAGTGGAACAAGGGATGTGCTGCATAGCTTCCCAAGCAGGCAGATTCCCTCCTGGGACGCTTAGTTCTCTTGCCTTAGTGCCCTGCTTTGTTTGGAGGCTGTTTGCGGACAGCAGCACACACAGCGGGAAGGTGCGCTCTGATCGGCTCCAAGTCTCGGCAGATAGAAGCGCAAGCGAGGCACCGGCTCGCAGTTTGTCCCGGGCATGGGAAGCAGCATGCTGCGTGCCCAGAATACATCCCCCTGTATCCTGCCTGCCACGGGACTGCTTCTGAGCACGGAGGCTCGCCTACAAGCCAGCTGAGATGGGCTTTGCCTAAGAGTGAGGGAAGTGTCGAGTGGAACAAGGGATGTGCTGCACAGCTTCCCTCGCAGGCAGATTCCCTCCTGGGACGCTTACTTCTCATGCCTTAGTGCCCTGCTTTGTTTGGAGGCTGTTTGCGGACAGCAGCACACACAGCGGGAAGGTGCGGTCTGATCGGCTCCAAGTCTCGGCAGATAGAAGCGCAAGCGAGGCACCGGCTCGCAGTTTGTCCCGGGCATGGGAAGCAGCATGCTGCGTGCCCAGAACACATCTCGCACTGTCCTGCCTGCCACAGGGCTGTTTCTGAGCACGGAGGCACGCCTACAAGCAAGTTGAGATGGGCTTTGCCTAAGAGTGAGGGAAGTGTCGAGTGGAACAAGGGAACTGCTGCACAGCTTCCCTCGCAGGCAGATTCCCTCCTGGGGCGCTTAGTTCTCTTACTTTAGTGCCCTGCTTTGTTTGGAGACTGTTTGCGGACAGCAGCACACACAGCGGGAAGGTGCGCTCTGATCGGCTCCAAGTCTCGGCAGATAGAAGCGCAAGCGAGGCACCGGCTCGCAGTTTGTCCCGGGCATGGGAAGCAGCATGCTGCGTGCCCAGAACACATCTCGCACTGTCCTGCCTGCCACGGGACTGCTTCTGAGCACGGAGGCACGCCTACAAGCAAGTTGAGATGGGCTTTGCCTAAGAGTGAGGGAAGTGTCGAGTGGAACAAGGGATGTGCTGCACAGCTTCCCTCGCAGGCAGATTCCCTCCTGGGACGCTTAGTTCTCTTGCCTTAGTGCCCTGCTTTGTTTGGAGGCTGTTTGCGGACAGCAGCACACACAGCGGGAAGGTGCGCTCTGATCGGCTCCAAGTCCGGCAGATAGAAGCGCAAGCAAGGCACCGGCTCGCAGTTTGTCCCGGGCATGGGAAGCAGCATGCTGCATGCCCAGAACACATCTCTCACTGTCCTGCCTGCCACAGGGCTGTTTCTGAGCACGGAGGCACGCCTACAAGCAAGTTGAGATGGGCTTTGCCTAAGAGTGAGGGAAGTGTCGAGTGGAACAAGGGAACTGCTGCACAGCTTCCCTCGCAGGCAGATTCCCTCCTGGGACGCTTACTTCTCTTGCCTTAGTGCCCTGCTTTGTTTGGAGGCTGTTTGCGGACAGCAGCACACACAGCGGGAAGGTGCGCTCTGATCGGCTCCAAGTCTCGGCAGATAGAAGCGCAAGCGAGGCACCGGCTCGCAGTTTGTCCCGGGCATGGGAAGCAGCATGCTGCGTGCCCAGAACACATCTCGCACTGTCCTGCCTGCCACAGGACTGCTTCTGAGCACGGAGGCACGCCTACAAGCAAGTTGAGATGGGCTTTGCCTAAGAGTGAGGGAAGTGTCGAGTGGAACAAGGGAACTGCTGCACAGCTTCCCTCGCAGGCAGATTCCCTCCTGGGGTGCTTAGTTCTCTTGCTTTAGTGCCCTGCTTTGTTTGGAGACTGTTTGAGGACAGCAGCACACACAGCGGGAAGGTGCGCTCTGATCGGCTCCAAGTCTCGGCAGATAGAAGCGCAAGCGAGGCACCGGCTCGCAGTTTGTCCCGGGCATGGGAAGCAGCATGCTGCATGCCCAGAACACATCTCTCACTGTCCTGCCTGCCACAGGGCTGTTTCTGAGCACGGAGGCACGCCTACAAGCAAGTTGAGATGGGCTTTGCCTAAGAGTCAGGGAAGTGGCGAGTGGAACAAGGGAACTGCTGCACAGCTTCCCTCTCAGGCAGATTCCCTCCTGGGGCGCTTAGTTCTCTTGCCTTAGTGCCCTGCTTTGTTTGGAGGCTGTTTGCGGACAGCAGCACACACAGCGGGAAGGTGCGCTCTGATCGGCTCCAAGTCTCGGCAGATAGAAGCGCAAGCGAGGCACCGGCTCGCAGTTTGTCCCGGGCATGGGAAGCAGCATGCTGCGTGCCCAGAACACATCCCCCTGTATCCTGCCTGCCACAGGACTGCTTCTGAGCACGGAGGCACGCCTACAAGCAAGTTGAGATGGGCTTTGCCTAAGAGTGAGGGAAGTGTCGAGTGGAACAAGGGAACTGCTGCACAGCTTCCCTCGCAGGCAGATTCCCTCCTGGGGCGCTTAGTTCTCTTGCTTTAGTGCCCTGCTTTGTTTGGAGACTGTTTGCGGACAGCAGCACACACAGCGGGAAGGTGCGCTCTGATCGGCTCCAAGTCCGGCAGATAGAAGCGCAAGCGAGGCACCGGCTCGCAGTTTGTCCCGGGCATGGGAAGCAGCATGCTGCTTGCCCAGAACACATCCCCCTGTATCCTGCCTGCCACGGGACTGCTTCTGAGCACGGAGGCACGCCTACAAGCCAGCTGAGATGGGCTTTGCCTAAGAGTCAGGGAAGTGGCGAGTGGAACAAGGGATGTGCTGCACAGCTTCCCTCGCAGGCAGATTCCCTCCTGGGACGCTTAGTTCTCTTGCCTTAGTGCCCTGCTTTGTTTGGAGGCTGTTTGCGGACAGCAGCACACACAGCGGGAAGGTGCGCTCTGATCGGCTCCAAGTCTCGGCAGATAGAAGCGCAAGCGAGGCACCGGCTCGCAGTTTGTCCCGGGCATGGGAAGCAGCATGCTGCGTGCCCAGAATACATCCCCCTGTATCCTGCCTGCCACGGGACTGCTTCTGAGCACGGAGGCTCGCCTACAAGCCAGCTGAGATGGGCTTTGCCTAAGAGTCAGGGAAGTGTCGAGTGGAACAAGGGATGTGCTGCACAGCTTCCCTCGCAGGCAGATTCCCTCCTGGGACGCTTACTTCTCATGCCTTAGTGCCCTGCTTTGTTTGGAGGCTGTTTGCGGACAGCAGCACACACAGCGGGAAGGTGCGGTCTGATCGGCTCCAAGTCTCGGCAGATAGAAGCGCAAGCGAGGCACCGGCTCGCAGTTTGTCCCGGGCATGGGAAGCAGCATGCTGCGTGCCCAGAACACATCTCGCACTGTCCTGCCTGCCACAGGGCTGTTTCTGAGCACGGAGGCACGCCTACAAGCAAGTTGAGATGGGCTTTGCCTAAGAGTGAGGGAAGTGTCGAGTGGAACAAGGGAACTGCTGCACAGCTTCCCTCGCAGGCAGATTCCCTCCTGGGGCGCTTAGTTCTCTTACTTTAGTGCCCTGCTTTGTTTGGAGACTGTTTGCGGACAGCAGCACACACAGCGGGAAGGTGCGCTCTGATCGGCTCCAAGTCTCGGCAGATAGAAGCGCAAGCGAGGCACCGGCTCGCAGTTTGTCCCGGGCATGGGAAGCAGCATGCTGCGTGCCCAGAACACATCTCGCACTGTCCTGCCTGCCACGGGACTGCTTCTGAGCACGGAGGCACGCCTACAAGCAAGTTGAGATGGGCTTTGCCTAAGAGTGAGGGAAGTGTCGAGTGGAACAAGGGATGTGCTGCACAGCTTCCCTCGCAGGCAGATTCCCTCCTGGGACGCTTAGTTCTCTTGCCTTAGTGCCCTGCTTTGTTTGGAGGCTGTTTGCGGACAGCAGCACACACAGCGGGAAGGTGCGCTCTGATCGGCTCCAAGTCCGGCAGATAGAAGCGCAAGCAAGGCACCGGCTCGCAGTTTGTCCCGGGCATGGGAAGCAGCATGCTGCATGCCCAGAACACATCTCTCACTGTCCTGCCTGCCACAGGGCTGTTTCTGAGCACGGAGGCACGCCTACAAGCAAGTTGAGATGGGCTTTGCCTAAGAGTGAGGGAAGTGTCGAGTGGAACAAGGGAACTGCTGCACAGCTTCCCTCGCAGGCAGATTCCCTCCTGGGACGCTTACTTCTCTTGCCTTAGTGCCCTGCTTTGTTTGGAGGCTGTTTGCGGACAGCAGCACACACAGCGGGAAGGTGCGCTCTGATCGGCTCCAAGTCTCGGCAGATAGAAGCGCAAGCGAGGCACCGGCTCGCAGTTTGTCCCGGGCATGGGAAGCAGCATGCTGCGTGCCCAGAACACATCTCGCACTGTCCTGCCTGCCACAGGACTGCTTCTGAGCACGGAGGCACGCCTACAAGCAAGTTGAGATGGGCTTTGCCTAAGAGTGAGGGAAGTGTCGAGTGGAACAAGGGAACTGCTGCACAGCTTCCCTCGCAGGCAGATTCCCTCCTGGGGTGCTTAGTTCTCTTGCTTTAGTGCCCTGCTTTGTTTGGAGACTGTTTGAGGACAGCAGCACACACAGCGGGAAGGTGCGCTCTGATCGGCTCCAAGTCTCGGCAGATAGAAGCGCAAGCGAGGCACCGGCTCGCAGTTTGTCCCGGGCATGGGAAGCAGCATGCTGCATGCCCAGAACACATCTCTCACTGTCCTGCCTGCCACAGGGCTGTTTCTGAGCACGGAGGCACGCCTACAAGCAAGTTGAGATGGGCTTTGCCTAAGAGTCAGGGAAGTGTCGAGTGGAACAAGGGAACTGCTGCACAGCTTCCCTCTCAGGCAGATTCCCTCCTGGGGCGCTTAGTTCTCTTGCCTTAGTGCCCTGCTTTGTTTGGAGGCTGTTTGCGGACAGCAGCACACACAGCGGGAAGGTGCGCTCTGATCGGCTCCAAGTCTCGGCAGATAGAAGCGCAAGCGAGGCACCGGCTCGCAGTTTGTCCCGGGCATGGGAAGCAGCATGCTGCGTGCCCAGAACACATCCCCCTGTATCCTGCCTGCCACAGGGCTGTTTCTGAGCACGGAGGCACGCCTACAAGCAAGTTGAGATGGGCTTTGCCTAAGAGTGAGGGAAGTGTCGAGTGGAACAAGGGAACTGCTGCACAGCTTCCCTCGCAGGCAGATTCCCTCCTGGGGCGCTTAGTTCTCTTGCTTTAGTGCCCTGCTTTGTTTGGAGACTGTTTGCGGACAGCAGCACACACAGCGGGAAGGTGCGCTCTGATCGGCTCCAAGTCCGGCAGATAGAAGCGCAAGCGAGGCACCGGCTCGCAGTTTGTCCCGGGCATGGGAAGCAGCATGCTGCATGCCCAGAACACATCTCTCTCTGTCCTGCCTGCCACGGGACTGCTTCTGAGCACGGAGGCTCGCCTACAAGCCAGCTGAGATGGGCTTTGCCTAAGAGTCAGGGAAGTGGCGAGTGGAACAAGGGATGTGCTGCACAGCTTCCCTCGCAGGCAGATTCCCTCCTGGGACGCTTACTTCTCATGCCTTAGTGCCCTGCTTTGTTTGGAGGCTGTTTGCGGACAGCAGCACACACAGCGGGAAGGTGCGGTCTGATCGGCTCCAAGTCTCGGCAGATAGAAGCGCAAGCGAGGCACCGGCTCGCAGTTTGTCCCGGGCATGGGAAGCAGCATGCTGCGTGCCCAGAACACATCTCGCACTGTCCTGCCTGCCACAGGGCTGTTTCTGAGCACGGAGGCACGCCTACAAGCAAGTTGAGATGGGCTTTGCCTAAGAGTGAGGGAAGTGTCGAGTGGAACAAGGGAACTGCTGCACAGCTTCCCTCGCAGGCAGATTCCCTCCTGGGGCGCTTAGTTCTCTTGCCTTAGTGCCCTGCTTTGTTTGGAGGCTGTTTGCGGACAGCAGCACACACAGCGGGAAGGTGCGCTCTGATCGGCTCCAAGTCTCGGCAGATAGAAGCGCAAGCGAGGCACCGGCTCGCAGTTTGTCCCGGGCATGGGAAGCAGCATGCTGCTTGCCCAGAACACATCTCGCACTGTCCTGTCTGCCACGGGACTGCTTCTGAGCACGGAGGCACGCCTACAAGCCAGCTGAGATGGGCTTTGCCTAAGAGTCAGGGAAGTGGCGAGTGGAACAAGGGAACTGCTGAACAGCTTCCCTCGCAGGCAGATTCCCTCCTGGGACGCTTACTTCTCTTGCCTTAGTGCCCTGCTTTGTTTGGAGGCTGTTTGCGGACAGCAGCACACACAGCGGGAAGGTGCGCTCTGATCGGCTCCAAGTCTCGGCAGATAGAAGCGCAAGCGAGGCACCGGCTCGCAGTTTGTCCCGGGCATGGGAAGCAGCATGCTGCGTGCCCAGAACACATCCCCCTGTATCCTGCCTGCCACGGGACTGCTTCTGAGCACGGAGGCACGCCTACAAGCCAGCTGAGATGGGCTTTGCCTAAGAGTCAGGGAAGTGGCGAGTGGAACAAGGGATGTGCTGCACAGCTTCCCTCGCAGGCAGATTCCCTCCTGGGACGCTTACTTCTCTTGCCTTAGTGCCCTGCTTTGTTTGGAGGCTGTTTGCGGACAGCAGCACACACAGCGGGAAGGTGCGCTCTGATCGGCTCCAAGTCCGGCAGATAGAAGCGCAAGCAAGGCACCGGCTCGCAGTTTGTCCCGGGCATGGGAAGCAGCATGCTGCATGCCCAGAACACATCTCGCACTGTCCTGCCTGCCACAGGGCTGTTTCTGAGCACGGAGGCACGCCTACAAGCAAGTTGAGATGGGCTTTGCCTAAGAGTGAGGGAAGTGTCGAGTGGAACAAGGGAACTGCTGCACAGCTTCCCTCGCAGGCAGATTCCCTCCTGGGGCGCTTAGTTCTCTTGCTTTAGTGCCCTGCTTTGTTTGGAGACTGTTTGCGGACAGCAGCACACACAGCGGGAAGGTGCGCGCTGGCCAGCTCCAAGTCCGGCAGATAGAAGCGCAAGCGATGCACCTGCTCGCAGTTTGTCCCGGGCATGGGAAGCAGCATGCTGCTTGCCCAGAACACATCCCCCTGTATCCTGCCTGCCACGGGACTGCTTCTGAGCACGGAGGCACGTCTACAAGCCAGCTGAGATGGGCTTTGCCTAAGAGTCAGGGAAGTGGCGAGTGGAACAAGGGATGTGCTGCACAGCTTCCCTCGCAGGCAGATTCCCTCCTGGGACGCTTACTTCTCTTGCCTTAGTGCCCTGCTTTGTTTGGAGGCTGTTTGCGGACAGCAGCACACACAGCGGGAAGGTGCGCTCTGATCGGCTCCAAGTCTCGGCAGATAGAAGCGCAAGCGAGGCACCGGCTCGCAGTTTGTCCCGGGCATGGGAAGCAGCATGCTGCATGCCCAGAACACATCTCTCACTGTCCTGCCTGCCACAGGGCTGTTTCTGAGCACGGAGGCACGCCTACAAGCAAGTTGAGATGGGCTTTGCCTAAGAGTCAGGGAAGTGGCGAGTGGAACAAGGGAACTGCTGAACAGCTTCCCTCGCAGGCAGATTCCCTCCTGGGGCGCTTAGTTCTCTTGCCTTAGTGCCCTGCTTTGTTTGGAGGCTGTTTGCGGACAGCAGCACACACAGCGGGAAGGTGCGCTCTGATCGGCTCCAAGTCTCGGCAGATAGAAGCGCAAGCGAGGCACCGGCTCGCAGTTTGTCCCGGGCATGGGAAGCAGCATGCTGCGTGCCCAGAACACATCTCGCACTGTCCTGCCTGCCACGGGACTGCTTCTGAGCACGGAGGCACGCCTACAAGCAAGTTGAGATGGGCTTTGCCTAAGAGTGAGGGAAGTGTCGAGTGGAACAAGGGAACTGCTGAACAGCTTCCCTCGCAGGCAGATTCCCTCCTGGGGCGCTTAGTTCTCTTGCTTTAGTGCCCTGCTTTGTTTGGAGACTGTTTGCGGACAGCAGCACACACAGCGGGAAGGTGCGCGCTGGCCAGCTCCAAGTCCGGCAGATAGAAGCGCAAGCGAGGCACCGGCTCGCAGTTTGTCCCGGGCATGGGAAGCAGCATGCTGCGTGCCCAGAACACATCTCGCACTGTCCTGCCTGCCACGGGACTGCTTCTGAGCACGGAGGCACGCCTACAAGCAAGTTGAGATGGGCTTTGCCTAAGAGTCAGGGAAGTGGCGAGCGGAACAAGGGATGTGCTGCACAGCTTCCCTCGCAGGCAGATTCCCTCCTGGGACGCTTACTTCTCTTGCCTTAGTGCCCTGCTTTGTTTGGAGGCTGTTTGCGGACAGCAGCACACACAGCGGGAAGGTGCGCTCTGATCGGCTCCAAGTCTCGGCAGATAGAAGCGCAAGCGAGGCACCGGCTCGCAGTTTGTCCCGGGCATGGGAAGCAGCATGCTGCGTGCCCAGAACACATCCCCCTGTATCCTGCCTGCCACGGGACTGCTTCTGAGCACGGAGGCACGCCTACAAGCCAGCTGAGATGGGCTTTGCCTAAGAGTGAGGGAAGTGTCGAGTGGAACAAGGGATGTGCTGCACAGCTTCCCTCGCAGGCAGATTCCCTCCTGGGACGCTTAGTTCTCATGCCTTAGTGCCCTGCTTTGTGTGGAGGCTGTTTGCGGACAGCAGCACACACAGCGGGAAGGTGCGCTCTGATCGGCTCCAAGTCTCGGCAGATAGAAGCGCAAGCGAGGCACCGGCTCGCAGTTTGTCCCGGGCATGGGAAGCAGCATGCTGCTTGCCCAGAACACATCCCCCTGTATCCTGCCTGCCACGGGACTGCTTCTGAGCACGGAGGCACGCCTACAAGCCAGCTGAGATGGGCTTTGCCTAAGAGTCAGGGAAGTGGCGAGCGGAACAAGGGATGTGCTGCACAGCTTCCCTCGCAGGCAGATTCCCTCCTGGGACGCTTACTTCTCTTGCCTTAGTGCCCTGCTTTGTTTGGAGGCTGTTTGCGGACAGCAGCACACACAGCGGGAAGGTGCGCTCTGATCGGCTCCAAGTCTCGGCAGATAGAAGCGCAAGCGAGGCACCGGCTCGCAGTTTGTCCCGGGCATGGGAAGCAGCATGCTACGTGCCCAGAACACATCTCGCACTGTCCTGCCTGCCACGGGACTGCTTCTGAGCACGGAGGCACGCCTACAAGCCAGCTGAGATGGGCTTTGCCTAAGAGTGAGGGAAGTGTCGAGTGGAACAAGGGATGTGCTGCACAGCTTCCCTCGCAGGCAGATTCCCTCCTGGGACGCTTAGTTCTCTTGCCTTAGTGCCCTGCTTTGTTTGGAGGCTGTTTGCGGACAGCAGCACACACAGCGGGAAGGTGCGCTCTGATCGGCTCCAAGTCTCGGCAGATAGAAGCGCAAGCGAGGCACCGGCTCGCAGTTTGTCCCGGGCATGGGAAGCAGCATGCTACGTGCCCAGAACACATCTCGCACTGTCCTGCCTGCCACAGGACTGCTTCTGAGCACGGAGGCACGCCTACAAGCAAGTTGAGATGGGCTTTGCCTAAGAGTGAGGGAAGTGTCGAGTGGAACAAGGGAACTGCTGAACAGCTTCCCTCGCAGGCAGATTCCCTCCTGGGGCGCTTAGTTCTCTTGCTTTAGTGCCCTGCTTTGTTTGGAGGCTGTTTGCGGACAGCAGCACACACAGCGGGAAGGTGCGCGCTGGCCAGCTCCAAGTCCAGCAGATAGAAGCGCAAGCGATGCACCGGCTCGCAGTTTGTCCCGGGCATGGGAAGCAGCATGCTGCATGCCCAGAACACATCTCTCACTGTCCTGCCTGCCACAGGGCTGTTTCTGAGCACGGAGGCACGCCTACAAGCAAGTTGAGATGGGCTTTGCCTAAGAGTGAGGGAAGTGGCGAGTGGAACAAGGGAACTGCTGCACAGCTTCCCTCGCAGGCAGATTCCCTCCTGGGACGCTTAGTTCTCTTGCCTTAGTGCCCTGCTTTCTTTGGAGACTGTTTGCGGACAGCAGCACACACAGCGGGAAGGTGCGCGCTGGCCATCTCCAAGTCCGGCAGATAGAAGCGCAAGCGAGGCACCGGCTCGCAGTTTGTCCCGGGCATGGGAAGCAGCATGCTGCGTGCCCAGAACACATCTCGCACTGTCCTGCCTGCCACAGGGCTGTTTCTGAGCGCGGAGGCACGCCTACAAGCCAGCTGAGATGGGCTTTGCCTAAGAGTCAGGGAAGTGGCGAGTGGAACAAGGGAACTGCTGCACAGCTTCCCTCGCAGGCAGATTCCCTCCTGGGGCGCTTAGTTCTCTTGCCTTAGTGCCCTGCTTTGTTTGGAGGCTGTTTGCAGACAGCAGCACACACAGCGGGAAGGTGCGCTCTGATCGGCTCCAAGTCTCGGCAGATAGAAGCGCAAGCGAGGCACCGGCTCGCAGTTTGTCCCGGGCATGGGAAGCAGCATGCTGCGTGCCCAGAACACATCTCGCACTGTCCTGCCTGCCACGGGACTGCTTCTGAGCACGGAGGCACGCCTACAAGCCAGCTGAGATGGGCTTTGCCTAAGAGTCAGGGAAGTGGCGAGTGGAACAAGGGATGTGCTGCACAGCTTCCCTCGCAGGCAGATTCCCTCCTGGGACGCTTACTTCTCATGCCTTAGTGCCCTGCTTTGTTTGGAGGCTGTTTGCGGACAGCAGCACACACAGCGGGAAGGTGCGCTCTGATCGGCTCCAAGTCTCGGCAGATAGAAGCGCAAGCGAGGCACCGGCTCGCAGTTTGTCCCGGGCATGGGAAGCAGCATGCTGCATGCCCAGAACACATCTCGCACTGTCCTGCCTGCCACAGGGCTGTTTCTGAGCACGGAGGCACGCCTACAAGCAAGTTGAGATGGGCTTTGCCTAAGAGTGAGGGAAGTGTCGAGTGGAACACGGGAACTGCTGCACAGCTTCCCTCGCAGGCAGATTCCCTCCTGGGGCGCTTAGTTCTCTTGCTTTAGTGCCCTGCTTTGTTTGGAGACTGTTTGCGGACAGCAGCACACACAGCGGGAAGGTGCGCTCTGATCGGCTCCAAGTCCGGCAGATAGAAGCGCAAGCGAGGCACCGGCTCGCAGTTTGTCCCGGGCATGGGAAGCAGCATGCTGCATGCCCAGAACACATCCCCCTGTATCCTGCCTGCCACGGGACTGCTTCTGAGCACGGAGGCACGCCTACAAGCCAGCTGAGATGGGCTTTGCCTAAGAGTCAGGGAAGTGGCGAGTGGAACAAGGGATGTGCTGCACAGCTTCCCTCGCAGGCAGATTCCCTCCTGGGACGCTTAGTTCTCTTGCCTTAGTGCCCTGCTTTGTTTGGAGGCTGTTTGCGGACAGCAGCACACACAGCGGGAAGGTGCGCTCTGATCGGCTCCAAGTCTCGGCAGATAGAAGCGCAAGCGAGGCACCGGCTCGCAGTTTGTCCCGGGCATGGGAAGCAGCATGCTGCGTGCCCAGAATACATCCCCCTGTATCCTGCCTGCCACGGGACTGCTTCTGAGCACGGAGGCTCGCCTACAAGCCAGCTGAGATGGGCTTTGCCTAAGAGTGAGGGAAGTGTCGAGTGGAACAAGGGATGTGCTGCACAGCTTCCCTCGCAGGCAGATTCCCTCCTGGGACGCTTACTTCTCATGCCTTAGTGCCCTGCTTTGTTTGGAGGCTGTTTGCGGACAGCAGCACACACAGCGGGAAGGTGCGGTCTGATCGGCTCCAAGTCTCGGCAGATAGAAGCGCAAGCGAGGCACCGGCTCGCAGTTTGTCCCGGGCATGGGAAGCAGCATGCTGCATGCCCAGAACACATCTCTCTCTGTCCTGCCTGCCACAGGGCTGTTTCTGAGCACGGAGGCACGCCTACAAGCAAGTTGAGATGGGCTTTGCCTAAGAGTGAGGGAAGTGTCGAGTGGAACAAGGGAACTGCTGCACAGCTTCCCTCGCAGGCAGATTCCCTCCTGGGACGCTTAGTTCTCTTGCCTTAGTGCCCTGCTTTGTTTGGAGACTGCTTGCGGACAGCAGCACACACAGCGGGAAGGTGCGCTCTGATCGGCTCCAAGTCCGGCAGATAGAAGCGCAAGCGAGGCACCGGCTCGCAGTTTGTCCCGGGCATGGGAAGCAGCATGCTGCGTGCCCAGAACACATCCCCCTGTATCCTGCCTGCCATGGGACTGCTTCTGAGCACGGAGGCACGCCTACAAGCCAGCTGAGATGGGCTTTGCCTAAGAGTCAGGGAAGTGGCGAGTGGAACAAGGGATGTGCTGCACAGCTTCCCTCGCAGGCAGATTCCCTCCTGGGACGCTTACTTCTCTTGCCTTAGTGCCCTGCTTTGTTTGGAGGCTGTTTGCGGACAGCAGCACACACAGCGGGAAGGTGCACGCTGGCCAGCTCCAAGTCCGGCAGATAGAAGCGCAAGCGAGGCACCGGCTCGCAGTTTGTCCCGGGCATGGGAAGCAGCATGCTGCGTGCCCAGAACACATCTCGCACTGTCCTGCCTGCCACAGGGCTGTTTCTGAGCACGGAGGCACGCCTACAAGCCAGCTGAGATGGGCTTTGCCTAAGAGTCAGGGAAGTGGCGAGTGGAACAAGGGATGTGCTGCACAGCTTCCCTCGCAGGCAGATTCCCTCCTGGGACGCTTACTTCTCTTGCCTTAGTGCCCTGCTTTGTTTGGAGGCTGTTTGCGGACAGCAGCACACACAGCGGGAAGGTGCGCTCTGATCGGCTCCAAGTCTCGGCAGATAGAAGCGCAAGCGAGGCACCGGCTCGCAGTTTGTCCCGGGCATGGGAAGCAGCATGCTGCGTGCCCAGAACACATCTCGCACTGTCCTGCCTGCCACAGGGCTGTTTCTGAGCACGGAGGCACGCCTACAAGCCAGCTGAGATGGGCTTTGCCTAAGAGTCAGGGAAGTGGCGAGTGGAACAAGGGAACTGCTGCACAGCTTCCCTCGCAGGCAGATTCCCTCCTGGGGCGCTTAGTTCTCTTGCTTTAGTGCCCTGCTTTGTTTGGAGACTGTTTGCGGACAGCAGCACACACAGCGGGAAGGTGCGCTCTGATCGGCTCCAAGTCTCGGCAGATAGAAGCGCAAGCGAGGCACCGGCTCGCAGTTTGTCCCGGGCATGGGAAGCAGCATGCTGCTTGCCCAGAACACATCTCTCACTGTCCTGCCTGCCACAGGGCTGTTTCTGAGCACGGAGGCACGCCTACAAGCCAGCTGAGATGGGCTTTGCCTAAGAGTCAGGGAAGTGTCGAGTGGAACAAGGGAACTGCTGCACAGCTTCCCTCGCAGGCAGATTCCCTCCTGGGACGCTTAGTTCTCTTGCCTTAGTGCCCTGCTTTGTTTGGAGGCTGTTTGCGGACAGCAGCACACACAGCGGGAAGGTGCGCTCTGATCGGCTCCAAGTCTCGGCAGATAGAAGCGCAAGCGAGGCACCGGCTCGCAGTTTGTCCCGGGCATGGGAAGCAGCATGCTGCGTGCCCAGAATACATCCCCCTGTATCCTGCCTGCCACGGGACTGCTTCTGAGCACGGAGGCTCGCCTACAAGCCAGCTGAGATGGGCTTTGCCTAAGAGTGAGGGAAGTGTCGAGTGGAACAAGGGATGTGCTGCACAGCTTCCCTCGCAGGCAGATTCCCTCCTGGGACGCTTACTTCTCATGCCTTAGTGCCCTGCTTTGTTTGGAGGCTGTTTGCGGACAGCAGCACACACAGCGGGAAGGTGCGGTCTGATCGGCTCCAAGTCTCGGCAGATAGAAGCGCAAGCGAGGCACCGGCTCGCAGTTTGTCCCGGGCATGGGAAGCAGCATGCTGCGTGCCCAGAACACATCTCTCTCTGTCCTGCCTGCCACAGGGCTGTTTCTGAGCACGGAGGCACGCCTACAAGCAAGTTGAGATGGGCTTTGCCTAAGAGTGAGGGAAGTGTCGAGTGGAACAAGGGAACTGCTGCACAGCTTCCCTCGCAGGCAGATTCCCTCCTGGGGCGCTTAGTTCTCTTACTTTAGTGCCCTGCTTTGTTTGGAGACTGTTTGCGGACAGCAGCACACACAGCGGGAAGGTGCGCTCTGATCGACTCCAAGTCTCGGCAGATAGAAGCGCAAGCGAGGCACCGGCTCGCAGTTTGTCCCGGGCATGGGAAGCAGCATGCTGCGTGCCCAGAACACATCTCGCACTGTCCTGCCTGCCACGGGACTGCTTCTGAGCACGGAGGCACGCCTACAAGCAAGTTGAGATGGGCTTTGCCTAAGAGTGAGGGAAGTGTCGAGTGGAACAAGGGAACTGCTGAACAGCTTCCCTCGCAGGCAGATTCCCTCCTGGGGCGCTTAGTTCTCTTGCTTTAGTGCCCTGCTTTGTTTGGAGGCTGTTTGCGGACAGCAGCACACACAGCGGGAAGGTGCGCTTTGGCCAGCTCCAAGTCTCGGCAGATAGAAGCGCAAGCGAGGCACCGGCTCGCAGTTTGTCCCGGGCATGGGAAGCAGCATGCTGCATGCCCAGAACACATCTCGCACTGTCCTGCCTGCCACAGGGCTGTTTCTGAGCACGGAGGCACGCCTACAAGCCAGCTGAGATGGGCTTTGCCTAAGAGTCAGGGAAGTGGCGAGCGGAACAAGGGATGTGCTGCACAGCTTCCCTCGCAGGCAGATTCCCTCCTGGGACGCTTACTTCTCTTGCCTTAGTGCCCTGCTTTGTTTGGAGGCTGTTTGCGGACAGCAGCACACACAGCGGGAAGGTGTGCTCTGATCGGCTCCAAGTCTCGGCAGATAGAAGCGCAAGCGAGGCACCGGCTCGCAGTTTGTCCCGGGCATGGGAAGCAGCATGCTGCGTGCCCAGAACACATCCCCCTGTATCCTGCCTGCCACGGGACTGCTTCTGAGCACGGAGGCACGCCTACAAGCCAGCTGAGATGGGCTTTGCCTAAGAGTCAGGGAAGTGGCGAGTGGAACAAGGGATGTGCTGCACAGCTTCCCTCGCAGGCAGATTCCCTCCTGGGACGCTTACTTCTCTTGCCTTAGTGCCCTGCTTTGTTTGGAGGCTGTTTGCGGACAGCAGCACACACAGCGGGAAGGTGCGCTCTGATCGGCTCCAAGTCCGGCAGATAGAAGCGCAAGCAAGGCACCGGCTCGCAGTTTGTCCCGGGCATGGGAAGCAGCATGCTGCATGCCCAGAACACATCTCGCACTGTCCTGCCTGCCACAGGGCTGTTTCTGAGCACGGAGGCACGCCTACAAGCAAGTTGAGATGGGCTTTGCCTAAGAGTGAGGGAAGTGTCGAGTGGAACAAGGGAACTGCTGCACAGCTTCCCTCGCAGGCAGATTCCCTCCTGGGACGCTTACTTCTCTTGCCTTAGTGCCCTGCTTTGTTTGGAGGCTGTTTGCGGACAGCAGCACACACAGCGGGAAGGTGCGCTCTGATCGGCTCCAAGTCTCGGCAGATAGAAGCGCAAGCGAGGCACCGGCTCGCAGTTTGTCCCGGGCATGGGAAGCAGCATGCTGCGTGCCCAGAACACATCTCGCACTGTCCTGCCTGCCACAGGACTGCTTCTGAGCACGGAGGCACGCCTACAAGCAAGTTGAGATGGGCTTTGCCTAAGAGTGAGGGAAGTGTCGAGTGGAACAAGGGAACTGCTGCACAGCTTCCCTCGCAGGCAGATTCCCTCCTGGGGCGCTTAGTTCTCTTGCTTTAGTGCCCTGCTTTGTTTGGAGACTGTTTGAGGACAGCAGCACACACAGCGGGAAGGTGCGCTCTGATCGGCTCCAAGTCTCGGCAGATAGAAGCGCAAGCGAGGCACCGGCTCGCAGTTTGTCCCGGGCATGGGAAGCAGCATGCTGCGTGCCCAGAACACATCTCTCACTGTCCTGCCTGCCACAGGGCTGTTTCTGAGCACGGAGGCACGCCTACAAGCAAGTTGAGATGGGCTTTGCCTAAGAGTGAGGGAAGTGTCGAGTGGAACAAGGGAACTGCTGCACAGCTTCCCTCGCAGGCAGATTCCCTCCTGGGGCGCTTAGTTCTCTTGCTTTAGTGCCCTGCTTTGTTTGGAGACTGTTTGCGGACAGCAGCACACACAGCGGGAAGGTGCGCTCTGATCGGCTCCAAGTCCGGCAGATAGAAGCGCAAGCGAGGCACCGGCTCGCAGTTTGTCCCGGGCATGGGAAGCAGCATGCTGCTTGCCCAGAACACATCCCCCTGTATCCTGCCTGCCACGGGACTGCTTCTGAGCACGGAGGCACGCCTACAAGCCAGCTGAGATGGGCTTTGCCTAAGAGTCAGGGAAGTGGCGAGCGGAACAAGGGATGTGCTGCACAGCTTCCCTCGCAGGCAGATTCCCTCCTGGGGCGCTTAGTTCTCTTGCTTTAGTGCCCTGCTTTGTTTGGAGACTGTTTGCGGACAGCAGCACACACAGCGGGAAGGTGCGCTCTGATCGGCTCCAAGTCTCGGCAGATAGAAGCGCAAGCGAGGCACCGGCTCGCAGTTTGTCCCGGGCATGGGAAGCAGCATGCTGCATGCCCAGAACACATCTCTCACTGTCCTGCCTGCCACAGGGCTGTTTCTGAGCACGGAGGCACGCCTACAAGCAAGTTGAGATGGGCTTTGCCTAAGAGTGAGGGAAGTGTCGAGTGGAACAAGGGAACTGCTGCACAGCTTCCCTCGCAGGCAGATTCCCTCCTGGGACTCTTAGTTCTCTTGCCTTAGTGCCCTGCTTTGTTTGGAGGCTGTTTGCGGACAGCAGCACACACAGCGGGAAGGTGCGCTCTGATCGGCTCCAAGTCTCGGCAGATAGAAGCGCAAGCGAGGCACCGGCTCGCAGTTTGTCCCGGGCATGGGAAGCAGCATGCTGCGTGCCCAGAACACATCCCCCTGTATCCTGCCTGCCACGGGACTGCTTCTGAGCACGGAGGCTCGCCTACAAGCCAGCTGAGATGGGCTTTGCCTAAGAGTCAGGGAAGTGGCGAGTGGAACAAGGGATGTGCTGCACAGCTTCCCTCGCAGGCAGATTCCCTCCTGGGACGCTTACTTCTCATGCCTTAGTGCCCTGCTTTGTTTGGAGGCTGTTTGCGGACAGCAGCACACACAGCGGGAAGGTGCGGTCTGATCGGCTCCAAGTCTCGGCAGATAGAAGCGCAAGCGAGGCACCGGCTCGCAGTTTGTCCCGGGCATGGGAAGCAGCATGCTGCGTGCCCAGAACACATCTCGCACTGTCCTGCCTGCCACAGGGCTGTTTCTGAGCACGGAGGCACGCCTACAAGCAAGTTGAGATGGGCTTTGCCTAAGAGTGAGGGAAGTGTCGAGTGGAAGAAGGGAACTGCTGCACAGCTTCCCTCGCAGGCAGATTCCCTCCTGGGGCGCTTAGTTCTCTTACTTTAGTGCCCTGCTTTGTTTGGAGGCTGTTTGCGGACAGCAGCACACACAGCGGGAAGGTGCGCTCTGATCGGCTCCAAGTCTCGGCAGATAGAAGCGCAAGCGAGGCACCGGCTCGCAGTTTGTCCCGGGCATGGGAAGCAGCATGCTGCGTGCCCAGAACACATCTCGCACTGTCCTGCCTGCCACGGGACTGCTTCTGAGCACGGAGGCACGCCTACAAGCAAGTTGAGATGGGCTTTGCCTAAGAGTGAGGGAAGTGTCGAGTGGAACAAGGGAACTGCTGAACAGCTTCCCTCGCAGGCAGATTCCCTCCTGGGGCGCTTAGTTCTCTTGCTTTAGTGCCCTGCTTTGTTTGGAGGCTGTTTGCGGACAGCAGCACACACAGCGGGAAGGTGCGCGCTGGCCAGCTCCAAGTCTCGGCAGATAGAAGCGCAAGCGATGCACCGGCTCGCAGTTTGTCCCGGGCATGGGAAGCAGCATGCTGCATGCCCAGAACACATCTCGCACTGTCCTGCCTGCCACAGGGCTGTTTCTGAGCACGGAGGCACGCCTACAAGCCAGCTGAGATGGGCTTTGCCTAAGAGTCAGGGAAGTGGCGAGCGGAACAAGGGATGTGCTGCACAGCTTCCCTCGCAGGCAGATTCCCTCCTGGGACGCTTACTTCTCTTGCCTTAGTGCCCTGCTTTGTTTGGAGGCTGTTTGCGGACAGCAGCACACACAGCGGGAAGGTGCGCTCTGATCGGCTCCAAGTCCGGCAGATAGAAGCGCAAGCGAGGCACCGGCTCGCAGTTTGTCCCGGGCATGGGAAGCAGCATGCTGCGTGCCCAGAACACATCCCCCTGTATCCTGCCTGCCATGGGACTGCTTCTGAGCACGGAGGCACGCCTACAAGCCAGCTGAGATGGGCTTTGCCTAAGAGTCAGGGAAGTGGCGAGTGGAACAAGGGATGTGCTGCACAGCTTCCCTCGCAGGCAGATTCCCTCCTGGGACGCTTACTTCTCTTGCCTTAGTGCCCTGCTTTGTTTGGAGGCTGTTTGCGGACAGCAGCACACACAGCGGGAAGGTGCGCTCTGATCGGCTCCAAGTCCGGCAGATAGAAGCGCAAGCGAGGCACCGGCTCGCAGTTTGTCCCGGGCACGGGAAGCAGCATGCTGCTTGCCCAGAACACATCCCCCTGTATCCTGCCTGCCACGGGACTGCTTCTGAGCACGGAGGCACACCTACAAGCCAGCTGAGATGGGCTTTGCCTAAGAGTCAGGGAAGTGGCGAGTGGAACAAGGGATGTGCTGCACAGCTTCCCTCGCAGGCAGATTCCCTCCTGGGACGCTTAGTTCTCTTGCCTTAGTGCCCTGCTTTGTTTGGAGGCTGTTTGCGGACAGCAGCACACACAGCGGGAAGGTGCACGCTGGCCAGCTCCAAGTCCGGCAGATAGAAGCGCAAGCGAGGCACCGGCTCGCAGTTTGTCCCGGGCATGGGAAGCAGCATGCTGCGTGCCCAGAACACATCTCGCACTGTCCTGCCTGCCACAGGGCTGTTTCTGAGCACGGAGGCACGCCTACAAGCCAGCTGAGATGGGCTTTGCCTAAGAGTCAGGGAAGTGGCGAGTGGAACAAGGGATGTGCTGCACAGCTTCCCTCGCAGGCAGATTCCCTCCTGGGACGCTTACTTCTCTTGCCTTAGTGCCCTGCTTTGTTTGGAGGCTGTTTGCGGACAGCAGCACACACAGCGGGAAGGTGCGCTCTGATCGGCTCCAAGTCTCGGCAGATAGAAGCGCAAGCGAGGCACCGGCTCGCAGTTTGTCCCGGGCATGGGAAGCAGCATGCTGCGTGCCCAGAACACATCTCGCACTGTCCTGCCTGCCACAGGGCTGTTTCTGAGCACGGAGGCACGCCTACAAGCCAGCTGAGATGGGCTTTGCCTAAGAGTCAGGGAAGTGGCGAGTGGAACAAGGGAACTGCTGCACAGCTTCCCTCGCAGGCAGATTCCCTCCTGGGGCGCTTAGTTCTCTTGCTTTAGTGCCCTGCTTTGTTTGGAGACTGTTTGCGGACAGCAGCACACACAGCGGGAAGGTGCGCTCTGATCGGCTCCAAGTCTCGGCAGATAGAAGCGCAAGCGAGGCACCGGCTCGCAGTTTGTCCCGGGCATGGGAAGCAGCATGCTGCTTGCCCAGAACACATCTCTCACTGTCCTGCCTGCCACAGGGCTGTTTCTGAGCACGGAGGCACGCCTACAAGCCAGCTGAGATGGGCTTTGCCTAAGAGTCAGGGAAGTGTCGAGTGGAACAAGGGAACTGCTGCACAGCTTCCCTCGCAGGCAGATTCCCTCCTGGGACGCTTAGTTCTCTTGCCTTAGTGCCCTGCTTTGTTTGGAGGCTGTTTGCGGACAGCAGCACACACAGCGGGAAGGTGCGCTCTGATCGGCTCCAAGTCTCGGCAGATAGAAGCGCAAGCGAGGCACCGGCTCGCAGTTTGTCCCGGGCATGGGAAGCAGCATGCTGCGTGCCCAGAATACATCCCCCTGTATCCTGCCTGCCACGGGACTGCTTCTGAGCACGGAGGCTCGCCTACAAGCCAGCTGAGATGGGCTTTGCCTAAGAGTGAGGGAAGTGTCGAGTGGAACAAGGGATGTGCTGCACAGCTTCCCTCGCAGGCAGATTCCCTCCTGGGACGCTTACTTCTCATGCCTTAGTGCCCTGCTTTGTTTGGAGGCTGTTTGCGGACAGCAGCACACACAGCGGGAAGGTGCGGTCTGATCGGCTCCAAGTCTCGGCAGATAGAAGCGCAAGCGAGGCACCGGCTCGCAGTTTGTCCCGGGCATGGGAAGCAGCATGCTGCGTGCCCAGAACACATCTCTCTCTGTCCTGCCTGCCACAGGGCTGTTTCTGAGCACGGAGGCACGCCTACAAGCAAGTTGAGATGGGCTTTGCCTAAGAGTGAGGGAAGTGTCGAGTGGAACAAGGGAACTGCTGCACAGCTTCCCTCGCAGGCAGATTCCCTCCTGGGGCGCTTAGTTCTCTTACTTTAGTGCCCTGCTTTGTTTGGAGACTGTTTGCGGACAGCAGCACACACAGCGGGAAGGTGCGCTCTGATCGACTCCAAGTCTCGGCAGATAGAAGCGCAAGCGAGGCACCGGCTCGCAGTTTGTCCCGGGCATGGGAAGCAGCATGCTGCGTGCCCAGAACACATCTCGCACTGTCCTGCCTGCCACGGGACTGCTTCTGAGCACGGAGGCACGCCTACAAGCAAGTTGAGATGGGCTTTGCCTAAGAGTGAGGGAAGTGTCGAGTGGAACAAGGGAACTGCTGAACAGCTTCCCTCGCAGGCAGATTCCCTCCTGGGGCGCTTAGTTCTCTTGCTTTAGTGCCCTGCTTTGTTTGGAGGCTGTTTGCGGACAGCAGCACACACAGCGGGAAGGTGCGCTTTGGCCAGCTCCAAGTCTCGGCAGATAGAAGCGCAAGCGAGGCACCGGCTCGCAGTTTGTCCCGGGCATGGGAAGCAGCATGCTGCATGCCCAGAACACATCTCGCACTGTCCTGCCTGCCACAGGGCTGTTTCTGAGCACGGAGGCACGCCTACAAGCCAGCTGAGATGGGCTTTGCCTAAGAGTCAGGGAAGTGGCGAGCGGAACAAGGGATGTGCTGCACAGCTTCCCTCGCAGGCAGATTCCCTCCTGGGACGCTTACTTCTCTTGCCTTAGTGCCCTGCTTTGTTTGGAGGCTGTTTGCGGACAGCAGCACACACAGCGGGAAGGTGTGCTCTGATCGGCTCCAAGTCTCGGCAGATAGAAGCGCAAGCGAGGCACCGGCTCGCAGTTTGTCCCGGGCATGGGAAGCAGCATGCTGCGTGCCCAGAACACATCCCCCTGTATCCTGCCTGCCACGGGACTGCTTCTGAGCACGGAGGCACGCCTACAAGCCAGCTGAGATGGGCTTTGCCTAAGAGTCAGGGAAGTGGCGAGTGGAACAAGGGATGTGCTGCACAGCTTCCCTCGCAGGCAGATTCCCTCCTGGGACGCTTACTTCTCTTGCCTTAGTGCCCTGCTTTGTTTGGAGGCTGTTTGCGGACAGCAGCACACACAGCGGGAAGGTGCGCTCTGATCGGCTCCAAGTCCGGCAGATAGAAGCGCAAGCAAGGCACCGGCTCGCAGTTTGTCCCGGGCATGGGAAGCAGCATGCTGCATGCCCAGAACACATCTCGCACTGTCCTGCCTGCCACAGGGCTGTTTCTGAGCACGGAGGCACGCCTACAAGCAAGTTGAGATGGGCTTTGCCTAAGAGTGAGGGAAGTGTCGAGTGGAACAAGGGAACTGCTGCACAGCTTCCCTCGCAGGCAGATTCCCTCCTGGGACGCTTACTTCTCTTGCCTTAGTGCCCTGCTTTGTTTGGAGGCTGTTTGCGGACAGCAGCACACACAGCGGGAAGGTGCGCTCTGATCGGCTCCAAGTCTCGGCAGATAGAAGCGCAAGCGAGGCACCGGCTCGCAGTTTGTCCCGGGCATGGGAAGCAGCATGCTGCGTGCCCAGAACACATCTCGCACTGTCCTGCCTGCCACAGGACTGCTTCTGAGCACGGAGGCACGCCTACAAGCAAGTTGAGATGGGCTTTGCCTAAGAGTGAGGGAAGTGTCGAGTGGAACAAGGGAACTGCTGCACAGCTTCCCTCGCAGGCAGATTCCCTCCTGGGGCGCTTAGTTCTCTTGCTTTAGTGCCCTGCTTTGTTTGGAGACTGTTTGAGGACAGCAGCACACACAGCGGGAAGGTGCGCTCTGATCGGCTCCAAGTCTCGGCAGATAGAAGCGCAAGCGAGGCACCGGCTCGCAGTTTGTCCCGGGCATGGGAAGCAGCATGCTGCATGCCCAGAACACATCTCTCACTGTCCTGCCTGCCACAGGGCTGTTTCTGAGCACGGAGGCACGCCTACAAGCAAGTTGAGATGGGCTTTGCCTAAGAGTGAGGGAAGTGTCGAGTGGAACAAGGGAACTGCTGCACAGCTTCCCTCGCAGGCAGATTCCCTCCTGGGGCGCTTAGTTCTCTTGCTTTAGTGCCCTGCTTTGTTTGGAGACTGTTTGCGGACAGCAGCACACACAGCGGGAAGGTGCGCTCTGATCGGCTCCAAGTCCGGCAGATAGAAGCGCAAGCGAGGCACCGGCTCGCAGTTTGTCCCGGGCATGGGAAGCAGCATGCTGCTTGCCCAGAACACATCCCCCTGTATCCTGCCTGCCACGGGACTGCTTCTGAGCACGGAGGCACGCCTACAAGCCAGCTGAGATGGGCTTTGCCTAAGAGTCAGGGAAGTGGCGAGCGGAACAAGGGATGTGCTGCACAGCTTCCCTCGCAGGCAGATTCCCTCCTGGGGCGCTTAGTTCTCTTGCTTTAGTGCCCTGCTTTGTTTGGAGACTGTTTGCGGACAGCAGCACACACAGCGGGAAGGTGCGCTCTGATCGGCTCCAAGTCTCGGCAGATAGAAGCGCAAGCGAGGCACCGGCTCGCAGTTTGTCCCGGGCATGGGAAGCAGCATGCTGCATGCCCAGAACACATCTCTCACTGTCCTGCCTGCCACAGGGCTGTTTCTGAGCACGGAGGCACGCCTACAAGCAAGTTGAGATGGGCTTTGCCTAAGAGTGAGGGAAGTGTCGAGTGGAACAAGGGAACTGCTGCACAGCTTCCCTCGCAGGCAGATTCCCTCCTGGGACTCTTAGTTCTCTTGCCTTAGTGCCCTGCTTTGTTTGGAGGCTGTTTGCGGACAGCAGCACACACAGCGGGAAGGTGCGCTCTGATCGGCTCCAAGTCTCGGCAGATAGAAGCGCAAGCGAGGCACCGGCTCGCAGTTTGTCCCGGGCATGGGAAGCAGCATGCTGCGTGCCCAGAACACATCCCCCTGTATCCTGCCTGCCACGGGACTGCTTCTGAGCACGGAGGCTCGCCTACAAGCCAGCTGAGATGGGCTTTGCCTAAGAGTCAGGGAAGTGGCGAGTGGAACAAGGGATGTGCTGCACAGCTTCCCTCGCAGGCAGATTCCCTCCTGGGACGCTTACTTCTCATGCCTTAGTGCCCTGCTTTGTTTGGAGGCTGTTTGCGGACAGCAGCACACACAGCGGGAAGGTGCGGTCTGATCGGCTCCAAGTCTCGGCAGATAGAAGCGCAAGCGAGGCACCGGCTCGCAGTTTGTCCCGGGCATGGGAAGCAGCATGCTGCGTGCCCAGAACACATCTCGCACTGTCCTGCCTGCCACAGGGCTGTTTCTGAGCACGGAGGCACGCCTACAAGCAAGTTGAGATGGGCTTTGCCTAAGAGTGAGGGAAGTGTCGAGTGGAAGAAGGGAACTGCTGCACAGCTTCCCTCGCAGGCAGATTCCCTCCTGGGGCGCTTAGTTCTCTTACTTTAGTGCCCTGCTTTGTTTGGAGGCTGTTTGCGGACAGCAGCACACACAGCGGGAAGGTGCGCTCTGATCGGCTCCAAGTCTCGGCAGATAGAAGCGCAAGCGAGGCACCGGCTCGCAGTTTGTCCCGGGCATGGGAAGCAGCATGCTGCGTGCCCAGAACACATCTCGCACTGTCCTGCCTGCCACGGGACTGCTTCTGAGCACGGAGGCACGCCTACAAGCAAGTTGAGATGGGCTTTGCCTAAGAGTGAGGGAAGTGTCGAGTGGAACAAGGGAACTGCTGAACAGCTTCCCTCGCAGGCAGATTCCCTCCTGGGGCGCTTAGTTCTCTTGCTTTAGTGCCCTGCTTTGTTTGGAGGCTGTTTGCGGACAGCAGCACACACAGCGGGAAGGTGCGCGCTGGCCAGCTCCAAGTCTCGGCAGATAGAAGCGCAAGCGATGCACCGGCTCGCAGTTTGTCCCGGGCATGGGAAGCAGCATGCTGCATGCCCAGAACACATCTCGCACTGTCCTGCCTGCCACAGGGCTGTTTCTGAGCACGGAGGCACGCCTACAAGCCAGCTGAGATGGGCTTTGCCTAAGAGTCAGGGAAGTGGCGAGCGGAACAAGGGATGTGCTGCACAGCTTCCCTCGCAGGCAGATTCCCTCCTGGGACGCTTACTTCTCTTGCCTTAGTGCCCTGCTTTGTTTGGAGGCTGTTTGCGGACAGCAGCACACACAGCGGGAAGGTGCGCTCTGATCGGCTCCAAGTCTCGGCAGATAGAAGCGCAAGCGAGGCACCGGCTCGCAGTTTGTCCCGGGCATGGGAAGCAGCATGCTGTGTGCCCAGAACACATCCCCCTGTATCCTGCCTGCCACGGGACTGCTTCTGAGCACGGAGGCACGCCTACAAGCCAGCTGAGATGGGCTTTGCCTAAGAGTCAGGGAAGTGTCGAGTGGAACAAGGGATGTGCTGCACAGCTTCCCTCGCAGGCAGATTCCCTCCTGGGACGCTTACTTCTCTTGCCTTAGTGCCCTGCTTTGTTTGGAGGCTGTTTGCAGACAGCAGCACACACAGCGGGAAGGTGCGCTCTGATCGGCTCCAAGTCCGGCAGATAGAAGCGCAAGCAAGGCACCGGCTCGCAGTTTGTCCCGGGCATGGGAAGCAGCATGCTGCATGCCCAGAACACATCTCTCACTGTCCTGCCTGCCACAGGGCTGTTTCTGAGCACGGAGGCACGCCTACAAGCAAGTTGAGATGGGCTTTGCCTAAGAGTGAGGGAAGTGTCGAGTGGAACAAGGGAACTGCTGCACAGCTTCCCTCGCAGGCAGATTCCCTCCTGGGGCGCTTAGTTCTCTTGCTTTAGTGCCCTGCTTTGTTTGGAGACTGTTTGCGGACAGCAGCACACACAGCGGGAAGGTGCGCTCTGATCGGCTCCAAGTCCGGCAGATAGAAGCGCAAGCGAGGCACCGGCTCGCAGTTTGTCCCGGGCATGGGAAGCAGCATGCTGCTTGCCCAGAACACATCCCCCTGTATCCTGCCTGCCACGGGACTGCTTCTGAGCACGGAGGCACGTCTACAAGCCAGCTGAGATGGGCTTTGCCTAAGAGTCAGGGAAGTGGCGAGTGGAACAAGGGATGTGCTGCACAGCTTCCCTCGCAGGCAGATTCCCTCCTGGGACGCTTAGTTCTCTTGCCTTAGTGCCCTGCTTTGTTTGGAGGCTGTTTGCGGACAGCAGCACACACAGCGGGAAGGTGCGCTCTGATCGGCTCCAAGTCTCGGCAGATAGAAGCGCAAGCGAGGCACCGGCTCGCAGTTTGTCCCGGGCATGGGAAGCAGCATGCTGCGTGCCCAGAACACATCCCCCTGTATCCTGCCTGCCACGGGACTGCTTCTGAGCACGGAGGCACGCCTACAAGCCAGCTGAGATGGGCTTTGCCTAAGAGTCAGGGAAGTGGCGAGTGGAACAAGGGATGTGCTGCACAGCTTCCCTCGCAGGCAGATTCCCTCCTGGGACGCTTACTTCTCATGCCTTAGTGCCCTGCTTTGTTTGGAGGCTGTTTGCGGACAGCAGCACACACAGCGGGAAGGTGCGGTCTGATCGGCTCCAAGTCTCGGCAGATAGAAGCGCAAGCGAGGCACCGGCTCGCAGTTTGTCCCGGGCATGGGAAGCAGCATGCTGCGTGCCCAGAACACATCTCGCACTGTCCTGCCTGCCACAGGGCTGTTTCTGAGCACGGAGGCACGCCTACAAGCAAGTTGAGATGGGCTTTGCCTAAGAGTGAGGGAAGTGTCGAGTGGAAGAAGGGAACTGCTGCACAGCTTCCCTCGCAGGCAGATTCCCTCCTGGGGCGCTTAGTTCTCTTACTTTAGTGCCCTGCTTTGTTTGGAGGCTGTTTGCGGACAGCAGCACACACAGCGGGAAGGTGCGCTCTGATCGGCTCCAAGTCTCGGCAGATAGAAGCGCAAGCGAGGCACCGGCTCGCAGTTTGTCCCGGGCATGGGAAGCAGCATGCTGCGTGCCCAGAACACATCTCGCACTGTCCTGCCTGCCACGGGACTGCTTCTGAGCACGGAGGCACGCCTACAAGCAAGTTGAGATGGGCTTTGCCTAAGAGTGAGGGAAGTGTCGAGTGGAACAAGGGAACTGCTGAACAGCTTCCCTCGCAGGCAGATTCCCTCCTGGGGCGCTTAGTTCTCTTGCTTTAGTGCCCTGCTTTGTTTGGAGGCTGTTTGCGGACAGCAGCACACACAGCGGGAAGGTGCGCGCTGGCCAGCTCCAAGTCTCGGCAGATAGAAGCGCAAGCGATGCACCGGCTCGCAGTTTGTCCCGGGCATGGGAAGCAGCATGCTGCATGCCCAGAACACATCTCGCACTGTCCTGCCTGCCACAGGGCTGTTTCTGAGCACGGAGGCACGCCTACAAGCCAGCTGAGATGGGCTTTGCCTAAGAGTCAGGGAAGTGGCGAGCGGAACAAGGGATGTGCTGCACAGCTTCCCTCGCAGGCAGATTCCCTCCTGGGACGCTTACTTCTCTTGCCTTAGTGCCCTGCTTTGTTTGGAGGCTGTTTGCGGACAGCAGCACACACAGCGGGAAGGTGCGCTCTGATCGGCTCCAAGTCTCGGCAGATAGAAGCGCAAGCGAGGCACCGGCTCGCAGTTTGTCCCGGGCATGGGAAGCAGCATGCTGTGTGCCCAGAACACATCCCCCTGTATCCTGCCTGCCACGGGACTGCTTCTGAGCACGGAGGCACGCCTACAAGCCAGCTGAGATGGGCTTTGCCTAAGAGTCAGGGAAGTGTCGAGTGGAACAAGGGATGTGCTGCACAGCTTCCCTCGCAGGCAGATTCCCTCCTGGGACGCTTACTTCTCTTGCCTTAGTGCCCTGCTTTGTTTGGAGGCTGTTTGCAGACAGCAGCACACACAGCGGGAAGGTGCGCTCTGATCGGCTCCAAGTCCGGCAGATAGAAGCGCAAGCAAGGCACCGGCTCGCAGTTTGTCCCGGGCATGGGAAGCAGCATGCTGCATGCCCAGAACACATCTCTCACTGTCCTGCCTGCCACAGGGCTGTTTCTGAGCACGGAGGCACGCCTACAAGCAAGTTGAGATGGGCTTTGCCTAAGAGTGAGGGAAGTGTCGAGTGGAACAAGGGAACTGCTGCACAGCTTCCCTCGCAGGCAGATTCCCTCCTGGGGCGCTTAGTTCTCTTGCTTTAGTGCCCTGCTTTGTTTGGAGACTGTTTGCGGACAGCAGCACACACAGCGGGAAGGTGCGCTCTGATCGGCTCCAAGTCCGGCAGATAGAAGCGCAAGCGAGGCACCGGCTCGCAGTTTGTCCCGGGCATGGGAAGCAGCATGCTGCTTGCCCAGAACACATCCCCCTGTATCCTGCCTGCCACGGGACTGCTTCTGAGCACGGAGGCACGCCTACAAGCCAGCTGAGATGGGCTTTGCCTAAGAGTCAGGGAAGTGGCGAGTGGAACAAGGGATGTGCTGCACAGCTTCCCTCGCAGGCAGATTCCCTCCTGGGACGCTTAGTTCTCTTGCCTTAGTGCCCTGCTTTGTTTGGAGGCTGTTTGCGGACAGCAGCACACACAGCGGGAAGGTGCGCTCTGATCGGCTCCAAGTCTCGGCAGATAGAAGCGCAAGCGAGGCACCGGCTCGCAGTTTGTCCCGGGCATGGGAAGCAGCATGCTGCGTGCCCAGAACACATCTCGCACTGTCCTGCCTGCCACGGGACTGCTTCTGAGCACGGAGGCACGCCTACAAGCAAGTTGAGATGGGCTTTGCCTAAGAGTGAGGGAAGTGTCGAGTGGAACAAGGGAACTGCTGAACAGCTTCCCTCGCAGGCAGATTCCCTCCTGGGGCGCTTAGTTCTCTTGCTTTAGTGCCCTGCTTTGTTTGGAGGCTGTTTGCGGACAGCAGCACACACAGCGGGAAGGTGCGCGCTGGCCAGCTCCAAGTCTCGGCAGATAGAAGCGCAAGCGATGCACCGGCTCGCAGTTTGTCCCGGGCATGGGAAGCAGCATGCTGCATGCCCAGAACACATCTCACACTGTCCTACCTGCCACAGGGCTGTTTCTGAGCACGGAGGCACGCCTACAAGCCAGCTGAGATGGGCTTTGCCTAAGAGTCAGGGAAGTGGCGAGCGGAACAAGGGATGTGCTGCACAGCTTCCCTCGCAGGCAGATTCCCTCCTGGGACGCTTACTTCTCTTGCTTTAGTGCCCTGCTTTGTTTGGAGGCTGTTTGCGGACAGCAGCACACACAGCGGGAAGGTGCGCTCTGATCGGCTCCAAGTCTCGGCAGATAGAAGCGCAAGCGAGGCACCGGCTCGCAGTTTGTCCCGGGCATGGGAAGCAGCATGCTGCATGCCCAGAACACATCTCTCTCTGTCCTGCCTGCCACAGGGCTGTTTCTGAGCACGGAGGCACGCCTACAAGCAAGTTGAGATGGGCTTTGCCTAAGAGTGAGGGAAGTGTCGAGTGGAACAAGGGAACTGCTGCACAGCTTCCCTCGCAGGCAGATTCCCTCCTGGGACGCTTAGTTCTCTTGCCTTAGTGCCCTGCTTTGTTTGGAGACTGTTTGCGGACAGCAGCACACACAGCGGGAAGGTGCGCTCTGATCGGCTCCAAGTCCGGCAGATAGAAGCGCAAGCGATGCACCGGCTCGCAGTTTGTCCCGGGCATGGGAAGCAGCATGCTGCGTGCCCAGAACACATCCCCCTGTATCCTGCCTGCCATGGGACTGCTTCTGAGCACGGAGGCACGCCTACAAGCCAGCTGAGATGGGCTTTGCCTAAGAGTCAGGGAAGTGGCGAGTGGAACAAGGGATGTGCTGCACAGCTTCCCTCGCAGGCAGATTCCCTCCTGGGACACTTACTTCTCTTGCCTTAGTGCCCTGCTTTGTTTGGAGGCTGTTTGCGGACAGCAGCACACACAGCGGGAAGGTGCGCTCTGATCGGCTCCAAGTCTCGGCAGATAGAAGCGCAAGCGAGGCACCGGCTCGCAGTTTGTCCCGGGCATGGGAAGCAGCATGCTGCTTGCCCAGAACACATCCCCCTGTATCCTGCCTGCCACGGGACTGCTTCTGAGCACGGAGGCACGCCTACAAGCCAGCTGAGATGGGCTTTGCCTAAGAGTCAGGGAAGTGGCGAGTGGAACAAGGGATGTGCTGCACAGCTTCCCTCGCAGGCAGATTCCCTCCTGGGACGCTTAGTTCTCTTGCCTTAGTGCCCTGCTTTGTTTGGAGGCTGTTTGCGGACAGCAGCACACACAGCGGGAAGGTGCACGCTGGCCAGCTCCAAGTCCGGCAGATAGAAGCGCAAGCGAGGCACCGGCTCGCAGTTTGTCCCGGGCATGGGAAGCAGCATGCTGCGTGCCCAGAACACATCTCGCACTGTCCTGCCTGCCACAGGGCTGTTTCTGAGCACGGAGGCACGCCTACAAGCCAGCTGAGATGGGCTTTGCCTAAGAGTCAGGGAAGTGGCGAGTGGAACAAGGGATGTGCTGCACAGCTTCCCTCGCAGGCAGATTCCCTCCTGGGACGCTTACTTCTCTTGCCTTAGTGCCCTGCTTTGTTTGGAGGCTGTTTGCGGACAGCAGCACACACAGCGGGAAGGTGCGCTCTGATCGGCTCCAAGTCTCGGCAGATAGAAGCGCAAGCGAGGCACCGGCTCGCAGTTTGTCCCGGGCATGGGAAGCAGCATGCTGCGTGCCCAGAACACATCTCGCACTGTCCTGCCTGCCACAGGACTGCTTCTGAGCACGGAGGCACGCCTACAAGCAAGTTGAGATGGGCTTTGCCTAAGAGTGAGGGAAGTGTCGAGTGGAACAAGGGAACTGCTGCACAGCTTCCCTCGCAGGCAGATTCCCTCCTGGGGCGCTTAGTTCTCTTGCTTTAGTGCCCTGCTTTGTTTGGAGGCTGTTTGCGGACAGCAGCACACACAGCGGGAAGGTGCGCTCTGATCGGCTCCAAGTCTCGGCAGATAGAAGCGCAAGCGAGGCACCGGCTCGCAGTTTGTCCCGGGCATGGGAAGCAGCATGCTGCATGCCCAGAACACATCTCTCACTGTCCTGCCTGCCACAGGGCTGTTTCTGAGCACGGAGGCACGCCTACAAGCAAGTTGAGATGGGCTTTGCCTAAGAGTGAGGGAAGTGTCGAGTGGAACAAGGGAACTGCTGCACAGCTTCCCTCGCAGGCAGATTCCCTCCTGGGGCGCTTAGTTCTCTTGCTTTAGTGCCCTGCTTTGTTTGGAGACTGTTTGCGGACAGCAGCACACACAGCGGGAAGGTGCGCTCTGATCGGCTCCAAGTCTCGGCAGATAGAAGCGCAAGCGAGGCACCGGCTCGCAGTTTGTCCCGGGCATGGGAAGCAGCATGCTGCGTGCCCAGAATACATCCCCCTGTATCCTGCCTGCCACGGGACTGCTTCTGAGCACGGAGGCACGCCTACAAGCCAGCTGAGATGGGCTTTGCCTAAGAGTCAGGGAAGTGGCGAGTGGAACAAGGGATGTGCTGCACAGCTTCCCTCGCAGGCAGATTCCCTCCTGGGACGCTTAGTTCTCATGCCTTAGTGCCCTGCTTTGTTTGGAGGCTGTTTGCGGACAGCAGCACACACAGCGGGAAGGTGCGGTCTGATCGGCTCCAAGTCTCGGCAGATAGAAGCGCAAGCGAGGCACCGGCTCGCAGTTTGTCCCGGGCATGGGAAGCAGCATGCTGCGTGCCCAGAACACATCTCGCACTGTCCTGCCTGCCACAGGGCTGTTTCTGAGCACGGAGGCACGCCTACAAGCAAGTTGAGATGGGCTTTGCCTAAGAGTGAGGGAAGTGTCGAGTGGAACAAGGGAACTGCTGCACAGCTTCCCTCGCAGGCAGATTCCCTCCTGGGGCGCTTAGTTCTCTTACTTTAGTGCCCTGCTTTGTTTGGAGACTGTTTGCGGACAGCAGCACACACAGCGGGAAGGTGCGCTCTGATCGACTCCAAGTCTCGGCAGATAGAAGCGCAAGCGAGGCACCGGCTCGCAGTTTGTCCCGGGCATGGGAAGCAGCATGCTGCGTGCCCAGAACACATCTCGCACTGTCCTGCCTGCCACGGGACTGCTTCTGAGCACGGAGGCACGCCTACAAGCAAGTTGAGATGGGCTTTGCCTAAGAGTGAGGGAAGTGTCGAGTGGAACAAGGGAACTGCTGAACAGCTTCCCTCGCAGGCAGATTCCCTCCTGGGGCGCTTAGTTCTCTTGCTTTAGTGCCCTGCTTTGTTTGGAGGCTGTTTGCGGACAGCAGCACACACAGCGGGAAGGTGCGGTCTGATCGGCTCCAAGTCTCGGCAGATAGAAGCGCAAGCGATGCACCGGCTCGCAGTTTGTCCCGGGCATGGGAAGCAGCATGCTGCATGCCCAGAACACATCTCGCACTGTCCTGCCTGCCACAGGGCTGTTTCTGAGCACGGAGGCACGCCTACAAGCCAGCTGAGATGGGCTTTGCCTAAGAGTCAGGGAAGTGGCGAGCGGAACAAGGGATGTGCTGCACAGCTTCCCTCGCAGGCAGATTCCCTCCTGGGACGCTTACTTCTCTTGCCTTAGTGCCCTGCTTTGTTTGGAGGCTGTTTGCGGACAGCAGCACACACAGCGGGAAGGTGTGCTCTGATCGGCTCCAAGTCTCGGCAGATAGAAGCGCAAGCGAGGCACCGGCTCGCAGTTTGTCCCGGGCATGGGAAGCAGCATGCTGCGTGCCCAGAACACATCCCCCTGTATCCTGCCTGCCACGGGACTGCTTCTGAGCACGGAGGCACGCCTACAAGCCAGCTGAGATGGGCTTTGCCTAAGAGTCAGGGAAGTGGCGAGTGGAACAAGGGATGTGCTGCACAGCTTCCCTCGCAGGCAGATTCCCTCCTGGGACGCTTACTTCTCTTGCCTTAGTGCCCTGCTTTGTTTGGAGGCTGTTTGCGGACAGCAGCACACACAGCGGGAAGGTGCGCTCTGATCGGCTCCAAGTCCGGCAGATAGAAGCGCAAGCAAGGCACCGGCTCGCAGTTTGTCCCGGGCATGGGAAGCAGCATGCTGCATGCCCAGAACACATCTCGCACTGTCCTGCCTGCCACAGGGCTGTTTCTGAGCACGGAGGCACGCCTACAAGCAAGTTGAGATGGGCTTTGCCTAAGAGTGAGGGAAGTGTCGAGTGGAACAAGGGAACTGCTGCACAGCTTCCCTCGCAGGCAGATTCCCTCCTGGGACGCTTACTTCTCTTGCCTTAGTGCCCTGCTTTGTTTGGAGGCTGTTTGCGGACAGCAGCACACACAGCGGGAAGGTGCGCTCTGATCGGCTCCAAGTCTCGGCAGATAGAAGCGCAAGCGAGGCACCGGCTCGCAGTTTGTCCCGGGCATGGGAAGCAGCATGCTGCGTGCCCAGAACACATCTCGCACTGTCCTGCCTGCCACAGGACTGCTTCTGAGCACGGAGGCACGCCTACAAGCAAGTTGAGATGGGCTTTGCCTAAGAGTGAGGGAAGTGTCGAGTGGAACAAGGGAACTGCTGCACAGCTTCCCTCGCAGGCAGATTCCCTCCTGGGGCGCTTAGTTCTCTTGCTTTAGTGCCCTGCTTTGTTTGGAGACTGTTTGAGGACAGCAGCACACACAGCGGGAAGGTGCGCTCTGATCGGCTCCAAGTCTCGGCAGATAGAAGCGCAAGCGATGCACCGGCTCGCAGTTTGTCCCGGGCATGGGAAGCAGCATGCTGCATGCCCAGAACACATCTCTCACTGTCCTGCCTGCCACAGGGCTGTTTCTGAGCACGGAGGCACGCCTACAAGCAAGTTGAGATGGGCTTTGCCTAAGAGTGAGGGAAGTGTCGAGTGGAACAAGGGAACTGCTGCACAGCTTCCCTCGCAGGCAGATTCCCTCCTGGGGCGCTTAGTTCTCTTGCTTTAGTGCCCTGCTTTGTTTGGAGACTGTTTGCGGACAGCAGCACACACAGCGGGAAGGTGCGCTCTGATCGGCTCCAAGTCCGGCAGATAGAAGCGCAAGCGAGGCACCGGCTCGCAGTTTGTCCCGGGCATGGGAAGCAGCATGCTGCTTGCCCAGAACACATCTCTCACTGTCCTGCCTGCCACAGGGCTGTTTCTGAGCACGGAGGCACGCCTACAAGCAAGTTGAGATGGGCTTTGCCTAAGAGTGAGGGAAGTGTCGAGTGGAACAAGGGAACTGCTGCACAGCTTCCCTCGCAGGCAGATTCCCTCCTGGGGCGCTTAGTTCTCTTGCTTTAGTGCCCTGCTTTGTTTGGAGGCTGTTTGCGGACAGCAGCACACACAGCGGGAAGGTGCGCTCTGATCGGCTCCAAGTCCGGCAGATAGAAGCGCAAGCGAGGCACCGGCTCGCAGTTTGTCCCGGGCATGGGAAGCAGCATGCTGCTTGCCCAGAACACATCCCCCTGTATCCTGCCTGCCACGGGACTGCTTCTGAGCACGGAGGCACGCCTACAAGCCAGCTGAGATGGGCTTTGCCTAAGAGTCAGGGAAGTGGCGAGCGGAACAAGGGATGTGCTGCACAGCTTCCCTCGCAGGCAGATTCCCTCCTGGGACGCTTACTTCTCTTGCCTTAGTGCCCTGCTTTGTTTGGAGGCTGTTTGCGGACAGCAGCACACACAGCGGGAAGGTGCGCTCTGATCGGCTCCAAGTCTCGGCAGATAGAAGCGCAAGCGAGGCACCGGCTCGCAGTTTGTCCCGGGCATGGGAAGCAGCATGCTGCATGCCCAGAACACATCTCTCACTGTCCTGCCTGCCACAGGGCTGTTTCTGAGCACGGAGGCACGCCTACAAGCAAGTTGAGATGGGCTTTGCCTAAGAGTGAGGGAAGTGTCGAGTGGAACAAGGGAACTGCTGCACAGCTTCCCTCGCAGGCAGATTCCCTCCTGGGGCGCTTAGTTCTCTTGCTTTAGTGCCCTGCTTTGTTTGGAGACTGTTTGCGGACAGCAGCACACACAGCGGGAAGGTGCGCTCTGATCGGCTCCAAGTCTCGGCAGATAGAAGCGCAAGCGAGGCACCGGCTCGCAGTTTGTCCCGGGCATGGGAAGCAGCATGCTGCGTGCCCAGAATACATCCCCCTGTATCCTGCCTGCCACGGGACTGCTTCTGAGCACGGAGGCTCGCCTACAAGCCAGCTGAGATGGGCTTTGCCTAAGAGTCAGGGAAGTGTCGAGTGGAACAAGGGATGTGCTGCACAGCTTCCCTCGCAGGCAGATTCCCTCCTGGGACGCTTACTTCTCATGCCTTAGTGCCCTGCTTTGTTTGGAGGCTGTTTGCGGACAGCAGCACACACAGCGGGAAGGTGCGGTCTGATCGGCTCCAAGTCTCGGCAGATAGAAGCGCAAGCGAGGCACCGGCTCGCAGTTTGTCCCGGGCATGGGAAGCAGCATGCTGCGTGCCCAGAACACATCTCGCACTGTCCTGCCTGCCACAGGGCTGTTTCTGAGCACGGAGGCACGCCTACAAGCAAGTTGAGATGGGCTTTGCCTAAGAGTGAGGGAAGTGGCGAGTGGAACAAGGGAACTGCTGCACAGCTTCCCTCGCAGGCAGATTCCCTCCTGGGGCGCTTAGTTCTCTTACTTTAGTGCCCTGCTTTGTTTGGAGGCTGTTTGCGGACAGCAGCACACACAGCGGGAAGGTGCGCTCTGATCGGCTCCAAGTCTCGGCAGATAGAAGCGCAAGCGAGGCACCGGCTCGCAGTTTGTCCCGGGCATGGGAAGCAGCATGCTGCGTGCCCAGAACACATCTCGCACTGTCCTGCCTGCCACGGGACTGCTTCTGAGCACGGAGGCACGCCTACAAGCAAGTTGAGATGGGCTTTGCCTAAGAGTGAGGGAAGTGTCGAGTGGAACAAGGGAACTGCTGAACAGCTTCCCTCGCAGGCAGATTCCCTCCTGGGGCGCTTAGTTCTCTTGCTTTAGTGCCCTGCTTTGTTTGGAGGCTGTTTGCGGACAGCAGCACACACAGCGGGAAGGTGCGCGCTGGCCAGCTCCAAGTCTCGGCAGATAGAAGCGCAAGCGAGGCACCGGCTCGCAGTTTGTCCCGGGCATGGGAAGCAGCATGCTGCATGCCCAGAACACATCTCGCACTGTCCTGCCTGCCACAGGGCTGTTTCTGAGCACGGAGGCACGCCTACAAGCCAGCTGAGATGGGCTTTGCCTAAGAGTCAGGGAAGTGGCGAGTGGAACAAGGGATGTGCTGCACAGCTTCCCTCGCAGGCAGATTCCCTCCTGGGACGCTTACTTCTCATGCCTTAGTGCCCTGCTTTGTTTGGAGGCTGTTTGCGGACAGCAGCACACACAGCGGGAAGGTGCGCTCTGATCGGCTCCAAGTCTCGGCAGATAGAAGCGCAAGCGAGGCACCGGCTCGCAGTTTGTCCCGGGCATGGGAAGCAGCATGCTGCATGCCCAGAACACATCTCTCACTGTCCTGCCTGCCACAGGGCTGTTTCTGAGCACGGAGGCACGCCTACAAGCAAGTTGAGATGGGCTTTGCCTAAGAGTGAGGGAAGTGTCGAGTGGAACAAGGGAACTGCTGCACAGCTTCCCTCGCAGGCAGATTCCCTCCTGGGGCGCTTAGTTCTCTTGCTTTAGTGCCCTGCTTTGTTTGGAGACTGTTTGCGGACAGCAGCACACACAGCGGGAAGGTGCGCTCTGATCGGCTCCAAGTCCGGCAGATAGAAGCGCAAGCGAGGCACCGGCTCGCAGTTTGTCCCGGGCATGGGAAGCAGCATGCTGCTTGCCCAGAACACATCCCCCTGTATCCTGCCTGCCACGGGACTGCTTCTGAGCACGGAGGCACGCCTACAAGCCAGCTGAGATGGGCTTTGCCTAAGAGTCAGGGAAGTGGCGAGTGGGACAAGGGATGTGCTGCACAGCTTCCCTCGCAGGCAGATTCCCTCCTGGGACGCTTAGTTCTCTTGCCTTAGTGCCCTGCTTTGTTTGGAGGCTGTTTGCGGACAGCAGCACACACAGCGGGAAGGTGCGCTCTGATCGGCTCCAAGTCTCGGCAGATAGAAGCGCAAGCGAGGCACCGGCTCGCAGTTTGTCCCGGGCATGGGAAGCAGCATGCTGCGTGCCCAGAACACATCTCGCACTGTCCTGCCTGCCACGGGACTGCTTCTGAGCACGGAGGCACGCCTACAAGCAAGTTGAGATGGGCTTTGCCTAAGAGTGAGGGAAGTGTCGAGTGGAACAAGGGAACTGCTGCACAGCTTCCCTCGCAGGCAGATTCCCTCCTGGGGCGCTTAGTTCTCTTGCTTTAGTGCCCTGCTTTGTTTGGAGGCTGTTTGCGGACAGCAGCACACACAGCGGGAAGGTGCGCGCTGGCCAGCTCCAAGTCTCGGCAGATAGAAGCGCAAGCGATGCACCGGCTCGCAGTTTGTCCCGGGCATGGGAAGCAGCATGCTGCATGCCCAGAACACATCTCACACTGTCCTGCCTGCCACAGGGCTGTTTCTGAGCACGGAGGCACGCCTACAAGCCAGCTGAGATGGGCTTTGCCTAAGAGTCAGGGAAGTGGCGAGCGGAACAAGGGATGTGCTGCACAGCTTCCCTCGCAGGCAGATTCCCTCCTGGGACGCTTACTTCTCTTGCCTTAGTGCCCTGCTTTGTTTGGAGGCTGTTTGCGGACAGCAGCACACACAGCGGGAAGGTGCGCTCTGATCGGCTCCAAGTCTCGGCAGATAGAAGCGCAAGCGAGGCACCGGCTCGCAGTTTGTCCCGGGCATGGGAAGCAGCATGCTGCGTGCCCAGAACACATCTCGCACTGTCCTGCCTGCCACGGGACTGCTTCTGAGCACGGAGGCACGCCTACAAGCAAGTTGAGATGGGCTTTGCCTAAGAGTGAGGGAAGTGTCGAGTGGAACAAGGGAACTGCTGAACAGCTTCCCTCGCAGGCAGATTCCCTCCTGGGGCGCTTAGTTCTCTTGCTTTAGTGCCCTGCTTTGTTTGGAGGCTGTTTGCGGACAGCAGCACACACAGCGGGAAGGTGCGCGCTGGCCAGCTCCAAGTCTCGGCAGATAGAAGCGCAAGCGATGCACCGGCTCGCAGTTTGTCCCGGGCATGGGAAGCAGCATGCTGCATGCCCAGAACACATCTCACACTGTCCTGCCTGCCACAGGGCTGTTTCTGAGCACGGAGGCACGCCTACAAGCCAGCTGAGATGGGCTTTGCCTAAGAGTCAGGGAAGTGGCGAGCGGAACAAGGGATGTGCTGCACAGCTTCCCTCGCAGGCAGATTCCCTCCTGGGACGCTTACTTCTCTTGCCTTAGTGCCCTGCTTTGTTTGGAGGCTGTTTGCGGACAGCAGCACACACAGCGGGAAGGTGCGCTCTGATCGGCTCCAAGTCTCGGCAGATAGAAGCGCAAGCGAGGCACCGGCTCGCAGTTTGTCCCGGGCATGGGAAGCAGCATGCTGCTTGCCCAGAACACATCCCCCTGTATCCTGCCTGCCACGGGACTGCTTCTGAGCACGGAGGCACGCCTACAAGCCAGCTGAGATGGGCTTTGCCTAAGAGTCAGGGAAGTGGCGAGTGGAACAAGGGATGTGCTGCACAGCTTCCCTCGCAGGCAGATTCCCTCCTGGGACGCTTAGTTCTCTTGCCTTAGTGCCCTGCTTTGTTTGGAGGCTGTTTGCGGACAGCAGCACACACAGCGGGAAGGTGCGCTCTGATCGGCTCCAAGTCTCGGCAGATAGAAGCGCAAGCGAGGCACCGGCTCGCAGTTTGTCCCGGGCATGGGAAGCAGCATGCTGCGTGCCCAGAACACATCTCGCACTGTCCTGCCTGCCACGGGACTGCTTCTGAGCACGGAGGCACGCCTACAAGCAAGTTGAGATGGGCTTTGCCTAAGAGTGAGGGAAGTGTCGAGTGGAACAAGGGAACTGCTGAACAGCTTCCCTCGCAGGCAGATTCCCTCCTGGGGCGCTTAGTTCTCTTGCTTTAGTGCCCTGCTTTGTTTGGAGGCTGTTTGCGGACAGCAGCACACACAGCGGGAAGGTGCGCGCTGGCCAGCTCCAAGTCTCGGCAGATAGAAGCGCAAGCGATGCACCGGCTCGCAGTTTGTCCCGGGCATGGGAAGCAGCATGCTGCATGCCCAGAACACATCTCACACTGTCCTGCCTGCCACAGGGCTGTTTCTGAGCACGGAGGCACGCCTACAAGCCAGCTGAGATGGGCTTTGCCTAAGAGTCAGGGAAGTGGCGAGCGGAACAAGGGATGTGCTGCACAGCTTCCCTCGCAGGCAGATTCCCTCCTGGGACGCTTACTTCTCTTGCCTTAGTGCCCTGCTTTGTTTGGAGGCTGTTTGCGGACAGCAGCACACACAGCGGGAAGGTGCGCTCTGATCGGCTCCAAGTCTCGGCAGATAGAAGCGCAAGCGAGGCACCGGCTCGCAGTTTGTCCCGGGCATGGGAAGCAGCATGCTGCGTGCCCAGAACACATCCCCCTGTATCCTGCCTGCCACGGGACTGCTTCTGAGCACGGAGGCACGCCTACAAGCCAGCTGAGATGGGCTTTGCCTAAGAGTCAGGGAAGTGGCGAGTGGAACAAGGGATGTGCTGCACAGCTTCCCTCGCAGGCAGATTCCCTCCTGGGACGCTTACTTCTCTTGCCTTAGTGCCCTGCTTTGTTTGGAGGCTGTTTGCGGACAGCAGCACACACAGCGGGAAGGTGCGCTCTGATCGGCTCCAAGTCCGGCAGATAGAAGCGCAAGCAAGGCACCGGCTCGCAGTTTGTCCCGGGCATGGGAAGCAGCATGCTGCATGCCCAGAACACATCTCTCACTGTCCTGCCTGCCACAGGGCTGTTTCTGAGCACGGAGGCACGCCTACAAGCAAGTTGAGATGGGCTTTGCCTAAGAGTGAGGGAAGTGTCGAGTGGAACAAGGGAACTGCTGCACAGCTTCCCTCGCAGGCAGATTCCCTCCTGGGGCGCTTAGTTCTCTTGCTTTAGTGCCCTGCTTTGTTTGGAGACTGTTTGCGGACAGCAGCACACACAGCGGGAAGGTGCGCTCTGATCGGCTCCAAGTCCGGCAGATAGAAGCGCAAGCGAGGCACCGGCTCGCAGTTTGTCCCGGGCATGGGAAGCAGCATGCTGCTTGCCCAGAACACATCCCCCTGTATCCTGCCTGCCACGGGACTGCTTCTGAGCACGGAGGCACGCCTACAAGCCAGCTGAGATGGGCTTTGCCTAAGAGTCAGGGAAGTGGCGAGTGGAACAAGGGATGTGCTGCACAGCTTCCCTCGCAGGCAGATTCCCTCCTGGGACGCTTAGTTCTCTTGCCTTAGTGCCCTGCTTTGTTTGGAGGCTGTTTGCGGACAGCAGCACACACAGCGGGAAGGTGCGCTCTGATCGGCTCCAAGTCTCGGCAGATAGAAGCGCAAGCGAGGCACCGGCTCGCAGTTTGTCCCGGGCATGGGAAGCAGCATGCTGCGTGCCCAGAACACATCTCGCACTGTCCTGCCTGCCACGGGACTGCTTCTGAGCACGGAGGCACGCCTACAAGCAAGTTGAGATGGGCTTTGCCTAAGAGTGAGGGAAGTGTCGAGTGGAACAAGGGAACTGCTGAACAGCTTCCCTCGCAGGCAGATTCCCTCCTGGGGCGCTTAGTTCTCTTGCTTTAGTGCCCTGCTTTGTTTGGAGGCTGTTTGCGGACAGCAGCACACACAGCGGGAAGGTGCGCGCTGGCCAGCTCCAAGTCTCGGCAGATAGAAGCGCAAGCGATGCACCGGCTCGCAGTTTGTCCCGGGCATGGGAAGCAGCATGCTGCATGCCCAGAACACATCTCACACTGTCCTACCTGCCACAGGGCTGTTTCTGAGCACGGAGGCACGCCTACAAGCCAGCTGAGATGGGCTTTGCCTAAGAGTCAGGGAAGTGGCGAGCGGAACAAGGGATGTGCTGCACAGCTTCCCTCGCAGGCAGATTCCCTCCTGGGACGCTTACTTCTCTTGCTTTAGTGCCCTGCTTTGTTTGGAGGCTGTTTGCGGACAGCAGCACACACAGCGGGAAGGTGCGCTCTGATCGGCTCCAAGTCTCGGCAGATAGAAGCGCAAGCGAGGCACCGGCTCGCAGTTTGTCCCGGGCATGGGAAGCAGCATGCTGCATGCCCAGAACACATCTCTCTCTGTCCTGCCTGCCACAGGGCTGTTTCTGAGCACGGAGGCACGCCTACAAGCAAGTTGAGATGGGCTTTGCCTAAGAGTGAGGGAAGTGTCGAGTGGAACAAGGGAACTGCTGCACAGCTTCCCTCGCAGGCAGATTCCCTCCTGGGACGCTTAGTTCTCTTGCCTTAGTGCCCTGCTTTGTTTGGAGACTGTTTGCGGACAGCAGCACACACAGCGGGAAGGTGCGCTCTGATCGGCTCCAAGTCCGGCAGATAGAAGCGCAAGCGATGCACCGGCTCGCAGTTTGTCCCGGGCATGGGAAGCAGCATGCTGCGTGCCCAGAACACATCCCCCTGTATCCTGCCTGCCATGGGACTGCTTCTGAGCACGGAGGCACGCCTACAAGCCAGCTGAGATGGGCTTTGCCTAAGAGTCAGGGAAGTGGCGAGTGGAACAAGGGATGTGCTGCACAGCTTCCCTCGCAGGCAGATTCCCTCCTGGGACACTTACTTCTCTTGCCTTAGTGCCCTGCTTTGTTTGGAGGCTGTTTGCGGACAGCAGCACACACAGCGGGAAGGTGCGCTCTGATCGGCTCCAAGTCTCGGCAGATAGAAGCGCAAGCGAGGCACCGGCTCGCAGTTTGTCCCGGGCATGGGAAGCAGCATGCTGCTTGCCCAGAACACATCCCCCTGTATCCTGCCTGCCACGGGACTGCTTCTGAGCACGGAGGCACGCCTACAAGCCAGCTGAGATGGGCTTTGCCTAAGAGTCAGGGAAGTGGCGAGTGGAACAAGGGATGTGCTGCACAGCTTCCCTCGCAGGCAGATTCCCTCCTGGGACGCTTAGTTCTCTTGCCTTAGTGCCCTGCTTTGTTTGGAGGCTGTTTGCGGACAGCAGCACACACAGCGGGAAGGTGCACGCTGGCCAGCTCCAAGTCCGGCAGATAGAAGCGCAAGCGAGGCACCGGCTCGCAGTTTGTCCCGGGCATGGGAAGCAGCATGCTGCGTGCCCAGAACACATCTCGCACTGTCCTGCCTGCCACAGGGCTGTTTCTGAGCACGGAGGCACGCCTACAAGCCAGCTGAGATGGGCTTTGCCTAAGAGTCAGGGAAGTGGCGAGTGGAACAAGGGATGTGCTGCACAGCTTCCCTCGCAGGCAGATTCCCTCCTGGGACGCTTACTTCTCTTGCCTTAGTGCCCTGCTTTGTTTGGAGGCTGTTTGCGGACAGCAGCACACACAGCGGGAAGGTGCGCTCTGATCGGCTCCAAGTCTCGGCAGATAGAAGCGCAAGCGAGGCACCGGCTCGCAGTTTGTCCCGGGCATGGGAAGCAGCATGCTGCGTGCCCAGAACACATCTCGCACTGTCCTGCCTGCCACAGGACTGCTTCTGAGCACGGAGGCACGCCTACAAGCAAGTTGAGATGGGCTTTGCCTAAGAGTGAGGGAAGTGTCGAGTGGAACAAGGGAACTGCTGCACAGCTTCCCTCGCAGGCAGATTCCCTCCTGGGGCGCTTAGTTCTCTTGCTTTAGTGCCCTGCTTTGTTTGGAGACTGTTTGAGGACAGCAGCACACACAGCGGGAAGGTGCGCTCTGATCGGCTCCAAGTCTCGGCAGATAGAAGCGCAAGCGAGGCACCGGCTCGCAGTTTGTCCCGGGCATGGGAAGCAGCATGCTGCATGCCCAGAACACATCTCTCACTGTCCTGCCTGCCACAGGGCTGTTTCTGAGCACGGAGGCACGCCTACAAGCAAGTTGAGATGGGCTTTGCCTAAGAGTGAGGGAAGTGTCGAGTGGAACAAGGGAACTGCTGCACAGCTTCCCTCGCAGGCAGATTCCCTCCTGGGGCGCTTAGTTCTCTTGCTTTAGTGCCCTGCTTTGTTTGGAGACTGTTTGCGGACAGCAGCACACACAGCGGGAAGGTGCGCTCTGATCGGCTCCAAGTCTCGGCAGATAGAAGCGCAAGCGAGGCACCGGCTCGCAGTTTGTCCCGGGCATGGGAAGCAGCATGCTGCGTGCCCAGAATACATCCCCCTGTATCCTGCCTGCCACGGGACTGCTTCTGAGCACGGAGGCACGCCTACAAGCCAGCTGAGATGGGCTTTGCCTAAGAGTCAGGGAAGTGGCGAGTGGAACAAGGGATGTGCTGCACAGCTTCCCTCGCAGGCAGATTCCCTCCTGGGACGCTTAGTTCTCATGCCTTAGTGCCCTGCTTTGTTTGGAGGCTGTTTGCGGACAGCAGCACACACAGCGGGAAGGTGCGGTCTGATCGGCTCCAAGTCTCGGCAGATAGAAGCGCAAGCGAGGCACCGGCTCGCAGTTTGTCCCGGGCATGGGAAGCAGCATGCTGCGTGCCCAGAACACATCTCGCACTGTCCTGCCTGCCACAGGGCTGTTTCTGAGCACGGAGGCACGCCTACAAGCAAGTTGAGATGGGCTTTGCCTAAGAGTGAGGGAAGTGTCGAGTGGAACAAGGGAACTGCTGCACAGCTTCCCTCGCAGGCAGATTCCCTCCTGGGGCGCTTAGTTCTCTTACTTTAGTGCCCTGCTTTGTTTGGAGACTGTTTGCGGACAGCAGCACACACAGCGGGAAGGTGCGCTCTGATCGACTCCAAGTCTCGGCAGATAGAAGCGCAAGCGAGGCACCGGCTCGCAGTTTGTCCCGGGCATGGGAAGCAGCATGCTGCGTGCCCAGAACACATCTCGCACTGTCCTGCCTGCCACGGGACTGCTTCTGAGCACGGAGGCACGCCTACAAGCAAGTTGAGATGGGCTTTGCCTAAGAGTGAGGGAAGTGTCGAGTGGAACAAGGGAACTGCTGAACAGCTTCCCTCGCAGGCAGATTCCCTCCTGGGGCGCTTAGTTCTCTTGCTTTAGTGCCCTGCTTTGTTTGGAGGCTGTTTGCGGACAGCAGCACACACAGCGGGAAGGTGCGGTCTGATCGGCTCCAAGTCTCGGCAGATAGAAGCGCAAGCGATGCACCGGCTCGCAGTTTGTCCCGGGCATGGGAAGCAGCATGCTGCATGCCCAGAACACATCTCGCACTGTCCTGCCTGCCACAGGGCTGTTTCTGAGCACGGAGGCACGCCTACAAGCCAGCTGAGATGGGCTTTGCCTAAGAGTCAGGGAAGTGGCGAGCGGAACAAGGGATGTGCTGCACAGCTTCCCTCGCAGGCAGATTCCCTCCTGGGACGCTTACTTCTCTTGCCTTAGTGCCCTGCTTTGTTTGGAGGCTGTTTGCGGACAGCAGCACACACAGCGGGAAGGTGTGCTCTGATCGGCTCCAAGTCTCGGCAGATAGAAGCGCAAGCGAGGCACCGGCTCGCAGTTTGTCCCGGGCATGGGAAGCAGCATGCTGCGTGCCCAGAACACATCCCCCTGTATCCTGCCTGCCACGGGACTGCTTCTGAGCACGGAGGCACGCCTACAAGCCAGCTGAGATGGGCTTTGCCTAAGAGTCAGGGAAGTGGCGAGTGGAACAAGGGATGTGCTGCACAGCTTCCCTCGCAGGCAGATTCCCTCCTGGGACGCTTACTTCTCTTGCCTTAGTGCCCTGCTTTGTTTGGAGGCTGTTTGCGGACAGCAGCACACACAGCGGGAAGGTGCGCTCTGATCGGCTCCAAGTCCGGCAGATAGAAGCGCAAGCAAGGCACCGGCTCGCAGTTTGTCCCGGGCATGGGAAGCAGCATGCTGCATGCCCAGAACACATCTCGCACTGTCCTGCCTGCCACAGGGCTGTTTCTGAGCACGGAGGCACGCCTACAAGCAAGTTGAGATGGGCTTTGCCTAAGAGTGAGGGAAGTGTCGAGTGGAACAAGGGAACTGCTGCACAGCTTCCCTCGCAGGCAGATTCCCTCCTGGGACGCTTACTTCTCTTGCCTTAGTGCCCTGCTTTGTTTGGAGGCTGTTTGCGGACAGCAGCACACACAGCGGGAAGGTGCGCTCTGATCGGCTCCAAGTCTCGGCAGATAGAAGCGCAAGCGAGGCACCGGCTCGCAGTTTGTCCCGGGCATGGGAAGCAGCATGCTGCGTGCCCAGAACACATCTCGCACTGTCCTGCCTGCCACAGGACTGCTTCTGAGCACGGAGGCACGCCTACAAGCAAGTTGAGATGGGCTTTGCCTAAGAGTGAGGGAAGTGTCGAGTGGAACAAGGGAACTGCTGCACAGCTTCCCTCGCAGGCAGATTCCCTCCTGGGGCGCTTAGTTCTCTTGCTTTAGTGCCCTGCTTTGTTTGGAGACTGTTTGAGGACAGCAGCACACACAGCGGGAAGGTGCGCTCTGATCGGCTCCAAGTCTCGGCAGATAGAAGCGCAAGCGATGCACCGGCTCGCAGTTTGTCCCGGGCATGGGAAGCAGCATGCTGCGTGCCCAGAACACATCTCTCACTGTCCTGCCTGCCACAGGGCTGTTTCTGAGCACGGAGGCACGCCTACAAGCAAGTTGAGATGGGCTTTGCCTAAGAGTGAGGGAAGTGTCGAGTGGAACAAGGGAACTGCTGCACAGCTTCCCTCGCAGGCAGATTCCCTCCTGGGGCGCTTAGTTCTCTTGCTTTAGTGCCCTGCTTTGTTTGGAGACTGTTTGCGGACAGCAGCACACACAGCGGGAAGGTGCGCTCTGATCGGCTCCAAGTCCGGCAGATAGAAGCGCAAGCGAGGCACCGGCTCGCAGTTTGTCCCGGGCATGGGAAGCAGCATGCTGCTTGCCCAGAACACATCTCTCACTGTCCTGCCTGCCACAGGGCTGTTTCTGAGCACGGAGGCACGCCTACAAGCAAGTTGAGATGGGCTTTGCCTAAGAGTGAGGGAAGTGTCGAGTGGAACAAGGGAACTGCTGCACAGCTTCCCTCGCAGGCAGATTCCCTCCTGGGGCGCTTAGTTCTCTTGCTTTAGTGCCCTGCTTTGTTTGGAGGCTGTTTGCGGACAGCAGCACACACAGCGGGAAGGTGCGCTCTGATCGGCTCCAAGTCCGGCAGATAGAAGCGCAAGCGAGGCACCGGCTCGCAGTTTGTCCCGGGCATGGGAAGCAGCATGCTGCTTGCCCAGAACACATCCCCCTGTATCCTGCCTGCCACGGGACTGCTTCTGAGCACGGAGGCACGCCTACAAGCCAGCTGAGATGGGCTTTGCCTAAGAGTCAGGGAAGTGGCGAGCGGAACAAGGGATGTGCTGCACAGCTTCCCTCGCAGGCAGATTCCCTCCTGGGACGCTTACTTCTCTTGCCTTAGTGCCCTGCTTTGTTTGGAGGCTGTTTGCGGACAGCAGCACACACAGCGGGAAGGTGCGCTCTGATCGGCTCCAAGTCTCGGCAGATAGAAGCGCAAGCGAGGCACCGGCTCGCAGTTTGTCCCGGGCATGGGAAGCAGCATGCTGCATGCCCAGAACACATCTCTCACTGTCCTGCCTGCCACAGGGCTGTTTCTGAGCACGGAGGCACGCCTACAAGCAAGTTGAGATGGGCTTTGCCTAAGAGTGAGGGAAGTGTCGAGTGGAACAAGGGAACTGCTGCACAGCTTCCCTCGCAGGCAGATTCCCTCCTGGGGCGCTTAGTTCTCTTGCTTTAGTGCCCTGCTTTGTTTGGAGACTGTTTGCGGACAGCAGCACACACAGCGGGAAGGTGCGCTCTGATCGGCTCCAAGTCTCGGCAGATAGAAGCGCAAGCGAGGCACCGGCTCGCAGTTTGTCCCGGGCATGGGAAGCAGCATGCTGCGTGCCCAGAATACATCCCCCTGTATCCTGCCTGCCACGGGACTGCTTCTGAGCACGGAGGCTCGCCTACAAGCCAGCTGAGATGGGCTTTGCCTAAGAGTCAGGGAAGTGTCGAGTGGAACAAGGGATGTGCTGCACAGCTTCCCTCGCAGGCAGATTCCCTCCTGGGGCGCTTAGTTCTCTTGCTTTAGTGCCCTGCTTTGTTTGGAGGCTGTTTGCGGACAGCAGCACACACAGCGGGAAGGTGCGCGCTGGCCAGCTCCAAGTCTCGGCAGATAGAAGCGCAAGCGATGCACCGGCTCGCAGTTTGTCCCGGGCATGGGAAGCAGCATGCTGCATGCCCAGAACACATCTCACACTGTCCTGCCTGCCACAGGGCTGTTTCTGAGCACGGAGGCACGCCTACAAGCCAGCTGAGATGGGCTTTGCCTAAGAGTCAGGGAAGTGGCGAGCGGAACAAGGGATGTGCTGCACAGCTTCCCTCGCAGGCAGATTCCCTCCTGGGACGCTTACTTCTCTTGCCTTAGTGCCCTGCTTTGTTTGGAGGCTGTTTGCGGACAGCAGCACACACAGCGGGAAGGTGCGCTCTGATCGGCTCCAAGTCTCGGCAGATAGAAGCGCAAGCGAGGCACCGGCTCGCAGTTTGTCCCGGGCATGGGAAGCAGCATGCTGCGTGCCCAGAACACATCTCGCACTGTCCTGCCTGCCACGGGACTGCTTCTGAGCACGGAGGCACGCCTACAAGCAAGTTGAGATGGGCTTTGCCTAAGAGTGAGGGAAGTGTCGAGTGGAACAAGGGAACTGCTGAACAGCTTCCCTCGCAGGCAGATTCCCTCCTGGGGCGCTTAGTTCTCTTGCTTTAGTGCCCTGCTTTGTTTGGAGGCTGTTTGCGGACAGCAGCACACACAGCGGGAAGGTGCGCGCTGGCCAGCTCCAAGTCTCGGCAGATAGAAGCGCAAGCGATGCACCGGCTCGCAGTTTGTCCCGGGCATGGGAAGCAGCATGCTGCATGCCCAGAACACATCTCACACTGTCCTGCCTGCCACAGGGCTGTTTCTGAGCACGGAGGCACGCCTACAAGCCAGCTGAGATGGGCTTTGCCTAAGAGTCAGGGAAGTGGCGAGCGGAACAAGGGATGTGCTGCACAGCTTCCCTCGCAGGCAGATTCCCTCCTGGGACGCTTACTTCTCTTGCCTTAGTGCCCTGCTTTGTTTGGAGGCTGTTTGCGGACAGCAGCACACACAGCGGGAAGGTGCGCTCTGATCGGCTCCAAGTCTCGGCAGATAGAAGCGCAAGCGAGGCACCGGCTCGCAGTTTGTCCCGGGCATGGGAAGCAGCATGCTGCTTGCCCAGAACACATCCCCCTGTATCCTGCCTGCCACGGGACTGCTTCTGAGCACGGAGGCACGCCTACAAGCCAGCTGAGATGGGCTTTGCCTAAGAGTCAGGGAAGTGGCGAGTGGAACAAGGGATGTGCTGCACAGCTTCCCTCGCAGGCAGATTCCCTCCTGGGACGCTTAGTTCTCTTGCCTTAGTGCCCTGCTTTGTTTGGAGGCTGTTTGCGGACAGCAGCACACACAGCGGGAAGGTGCGCTCTGATCGGCTCCAAGTCTCGGCAGATAGAAGCGCAAGCGAGGCACCGGCTCGCAGTTTGTCCCGGGCATGGGAAGCAGCATGCTGCGTGCCCAGAACACATCTCGCACTGTCCTGCCTGCCACGGGACTGCTTCTGAGCACGGAGGCACGCCTACAAGCAAGTTGAGATGGGCTTTGCCTAAGAGTGAGGGAAGTGTCGAGTGGAACAAGGGAACTGCTGAACAGCTTCCCTCGCAGGCAGATTCCCTCCTGGGGCGCTTAGTTCTCTTGCTTTAGTGCCCTGCTTTGTTTGGAGGCTGTTTGCGGACAGCAGCACACACAGCGGGAAGGTGCGCGCTGGCCAGCTCCAAGTCTCGGCAGATAGAAGCGCAAGCGATGCACCGGCTCGCAGTTTGTCCCGGGCATGGGAAGCAGCATGCTGCATGCCCAGAACACATCTCACACTGTCCTGCCTGCCACAGGGCTGTTTCTGAGCACGGAGGCACGCCTACAAGCCAGCTGAGATGGGCTTTGCCTAAGAGTCAGGGAAGTGGCGAGCGGAACAAGGGATGTGCTGCACAGCTTCCCTCGCAGGCAGATTCCCTCCTGGGACGCTTACTTCTCTTGCCTTAGTGCCCTGCTTTGTTTGGAGGCTGTTTGCGGACAGCAGCACACACAGCGGGAAGGTGCGCTCTGATCGGCTCCAAGTCTCGGCAGATAGAAGCGCAAGCGAGGCACCGGCTCGCAGTTTGTCCCGGGCATGGGAAGCAGCATGCTGCGTGCCCAGAACACATCCCCCTGTATCCTGCCTGCCACGGGACTGCTTCTGAGCACGGAGGCACGCCTACAAGCCAGCTGAGATGGGCTTTGCCTAAGAGTCAGGGAAGTGGCGAGTGGAACAAGGGATGTGCTGCACAGCTTCCCTCGCAGGCAGATTCCCTCCTGGGACGCTTACTTCTCTTGCCTTAGTGCCCTGCTTTGTTTGGAGGCTGTTTGCGGACAGCAGCACACACAGCGGGAAGGTGCGCTCTGATCGGCTCCAAGTCCGGCAGATAGAAGCGCAAGCAAGGCACCGGCTCGCAGTTTGTCCCGGGCATGGGAAGCAGCATGCTGCATGCCCAGAACACATCTCTCACTGTCCTGCCTGCCACAGGGCTGTTTCTGAGCACGGAGGCACGCCTACAAGCAAGTTGAGATGGGCTTTGCCTAAGAGTGAGGGAAGTGTCGAGTGGAACAAGGGAACTGCTGCACAGCTTCCCTCGCAGGCAGATTCCCTCCTGGGGCGCTTAGTTCTCTTGCTTTAGTGCCCTGCTTTGTTTGGAGACTGTTTGCGGACAGCAGCACACACAGCGGGAAGGTGCGCTCTGATCGGCTCCAAGTCCGGCAGATAGAAGCGCAAGCGAGGCACCGGCTCGCAGTTTGTCCCGGGCATGGGAAGCAGCATGCTGCTTGCCCAGAACACATCCCCCTGTATCCTGCCTGCCACGGGACTGCTTCTGAGCACGGAGGCACGCCTACAAGCCAGCTGAGATGGGCTTTGCCTAAGAGTCAGGGAAGTGGCGAGTGGAACAAGGGATGTGCTGCACAGCTTCCCTCGCAGGCAGATTCCCTCCTGGGACGCTTAGTTCTCTTGCCTTAGTGCCCTGCTTTGTTTGGAGGCTGTTTGCGGACAGCAGCACACACAGCGGGAAGGTGCGCTCTGATCGGCTCCAAGTCTCGGCAGATAGAAGCGCAAGCGAGGCACCGGCTCGCAGTTTGTCCCGGGCATGGGAAGCAGCATGCTGCGTGCCCAGAACACATCTCGCACTGTCCTGCCTGCCACGGGACTGCTTCTGAGCACGGAGGCACGCCTACAAGCAAGTTGAGATGGGCTTTGCCTAAGAGTGAGGGAAGTGTCGAGTGGAACAAGGGAACTGCTGAACAGCTTCCCTCGCAGGCAGATTCCCTCCTGGGGCGCTTAGTTCTCTTGCTTTAGTGCCCTGCTTTGTTTGGAGGCTGTTTGCGGACAGCAGCACACACAGCGGGAAGGTGCGCGCTGGCCAGCTCCAAGTCTCGGCAGATAGAAGCGCAAGCGATGCACCGGCTCGCAGTTTGTCCCGGGCATGGGAAGCAGCATGCTGCATGCCCAGAACACATCTCTCACTGTCCTACCTGCCACAGGGCTGTTTCTGAGCACGGAGGCACGCCTACAAGCCAGCTGAGATGGGCTTTGCCTAAGAGTCAGGGAAGTGGCGAGCGGAACAAGGGATGTGCTGCACAGCTTCCCTCGCAGGCAGATTCCCTCCTGGGACGCTTACTTCTCTTGCTTTAGTGCCCTGCTTTGTTTGGAGGCTGTTTGCGGACAGCAGCACACACAGCGGGAAGGTGCGCTCTGATCGGCTCCAAGTCTCGGCAGATAGAAGCGCAAGCGAGGCACCGGCTCGCAGTTTGTCCCGGGCATGGGAAGCAGCATGCTGCATGCCCAGAACACATCTCTCACTGTCCTGCCTGCCACAGGGCTGTTTCTGAGCACGGAGGCACGCCTACAAGCAAGTTGAGATGGGCTTTGCCTAAGAGTGAGGGAAGTGTCGAGTGGAACAAGGGAACTGCTGCACAGCTTCCCTCGCAGGCAGATTCCCTCCTGGGACGCTTAGTTCTCTTGCCTTAGTGCCCTGCTTTGTTTGGAGACTGTTTGCGGACAGCAGCACACACAGCGGGAAGGTGCGCTCTGATCGGCTCCAAGTCCGGCAGATAGAAGCGCAAGCGATGCACCGGCTCGCAGTTTGTCCCGGGCATGGGAAGCAGCATGCTGCGTGCCCAGAACACATCCCCCTGTATCCTGCCTGCCATGGGACTGCTTCTGAGCACGGAGGCACGCCTACAAGCCAGCTGAGATGGGCTTTGCCTAAGAGTCAGGGAAGTGGCGAGTGGAACAAGGGATGTGCTGCACAGCTTCCCTCGCAGGCAGATTCCCTCCTGGGACACTTACTTCTCTTGCCTTAGTGCCCTGCTTTGTTTGGAGGCTGTTTGCGGACAGCAGCACACACAGCGGGAAGGTGCGCTCTGATCGGCTCCAAGTCTCGGCAGATAGAAGCGCAAGCGAGGCACCGGCTCGCAGTTTGTCCCGGGCATGGGAAGCAGCATGCTGCTTGCCCAGAACACATCCCCCTGTATCCTGCCTGCCACGGGACTGCTTCTGAGCACGGAGGCACGCCTACAAGCCAGCTGAGATGGGCTTTGCCTAAGAGTCAGGGAAGTGGCGAGTGGAACAAGGGATGTGCTGCACAGCTTCCCTCGCAGGCAGATTCCCTCCTGGGACGCTTAGTTCTCTTGCCTTAGTGCCCTGCTTTGTTTGGAGGCTGTTTGCGGACAGCAGCACACACAGCGGGAAGGTGCACGCTGGCCAGCTCCAAGTCCGGCAGATAGAAGCGCAAGCGAGGCACCGGCTCGCAGTTTGTCCCGGGCATGGGAAGCAGCATGCTGCGTGCCCAGAACACATCTCGCACTGTCCTGCCTGCCACAGGGCTGTTTCTGAGCACGGAGGCACGCCTACAAGCCAGCTGAGATGGGCTTTGCCTAAGAGTCAGGGAAGTGGCGAGTGGAACAAGGGATGTGCTGCACAGCTTCCCTCGCAGGCAGATTCCCTCCTGGGACGCTTAGTTCTCTTGCCTTAGTGCCCTGCTTTGTTTGGAGGCTGTTTGCGGACAGCAGCACACACAGCGGGAAGGTGCGCTCTGATCGGCTCCAAGTCTCGGCAGATAGAAGCGCAAGCGAGGCACCGGCTCGCAGTTTGTCCCGGGCATGGGAAGCAGCATGCTGCGTGCCCAGAACACATCTCGCACTGTCCTGCCTGCCACAGGACTGCTTCTGAGCACGGAGGCACGCCTACAAGCAAGTTGAGATGGGCTTTGCCTAAGAGTGAGGGAAGTGTCGAGTGGAACAAGGGAACTGCTGCACAGCTTCCCTCGCAGGCAGATTCCCTCCTGGGGCGCTTAGTTCTCTTGCTTTAGTGCCCTGCTTTGTTTGGAGACTGTTTGAGGACAGCAGCACACACAGCGGGAAGGTGCGCTCTGATCGGCTCCAAGTCTCGGCAGATAGAAGCGCAAGCGAGGCACCGGCTCGCAGTTTGTCCCGGGCATGGGAAGCAGCATGCTGCATGCCCAGAACACATCTCTCACTGTCCTGCCTGCCACAGGGCTGTTTCTGAGCACGGAGGCACGCCTACAAGCAAGTTGAGATGGGCTTTGCCTAAGAGTGAGGGAAGTGTCGAGTGGAACAAGGGAACTGCTGCACAGCTTCCCTCGCAGGCAGATTCCCTCCTGGGGCGCTTAGTTCTCTTGCTTTAGTGCCCTGCTTTGTTTGGAGACTGTTTGCGGACAGCAGCACACACAGCGGGAAGGTGCGCTCTGATCGGCTCCAAGTCTCGGCAGATAGAAGCGCAAGCGAGGCACCGGCTCGCAGTTTGTCCCGGGCATGGGAAGCAGCATGCTGCGTGCCCAGAATACATCCCCCTGTATCCTGCCTGCCACGGGACTGCTTCTGAGCACGGAGGCACGCCTACAAGCCAGCTGAGATGGGCTTTGCCTAAGAGTCAGGGAAGTGTCGAGTGGAACAAGGGATGTGCTGCACAGCTTCCCTCGCAGGCAGATTCCCTCCTGGGACGCTTAGTTCTCATGCCTTAGTGCCCTGCTTTGTTTGGAGGCTGTTTGCGGACAGCAGCACACACAGCGGGAAGGTGCGGTCTGATCGGCTCCAAGTCTCGGCAGATAGAAGCGCAAGCGAGGCACCGGCTCGCAGTTTGTCCCGGGCATGGGAAGCAGCATGCTGCGTGCCCAGAACACATCTCGCACTGTCCTGCCTGCCACAGGGCTGTTTCTGAGCACGGAGGCACGCCTACAAGCAAGTTGAGATGGGCTTTGCCTAAGAGTGAGGGAAGTGTCGAGTGGAACAAGGGAACTGCTGCACAGCTTCCCTCGCAGGCAGATTCCCTCCTGGGGCGCTTAGTTCTCTTACTTTAGTGCCCTGCTTTGTTTGGAGACTGTTTGCGGACAGCAGCACACACAGCGGGAAGGTGCGCTCTGATCGACTCCAAGTCTCGGCAGATAGAAGCGCAAGCGAGGCACCGGCTCGCAGTTTGTCCCGGGCATGGGAAGCAGCATGCTGCGTGCCCAGAACACATCTCGCACTGTCCTGCCTGCCACGGGACTGCTTCTGAGCACGGAGGCACGCCTACAAGCAAGTTGAGATGGGCTTTGCCTAAGAGTGAGGGAAGTGTCGAGTGGAACAAGGGAACTGCTGAACAGCTTCCCTCGCAGGCAGATTCCCTCCTGGGGCGCTTAGTTCTCTTGCTTTAGTGCCCTGCTTTGTTTGGAGGCTGTTTGCGGACAGCAGCACACACAGCGGGAAGGTGCGGTCTGATCGGCTCCAAGTCTCGGCAGATAGAAGCGCAAGCGATGCACCGGCTCGCAGTTTGTCCCGGGCATGGGAAGCAGCATGCTGCATGCCCAGAACACATCTCGCACTGTCCTGCCTGCCACAGGGCTGTTTCTGAGCACGGAGGCACGCCTACAAGCCAGCTGAGATGGGCTTTGCCTAAGAGTCAGGGAAGTGGCGAGCGGAACAAGGGATGTGCTGCACAGCTTCCCTCGCAGGCAGATTCCCTCCTGGGACGCTTACTTCTCTTGCCTTAGTGCCCTGCTTTGTTTGGAGGCTGTTTGCGGACAGCAGCACACACAGCGGGAAGGTGTGCTCTGATCGGCTCCAAGTCTCGGCAGATAGAAGCGCAAGCGAGGCACCGGCTCGCAGTTTGTCCCGGGCATGGGAAGCAGCATGCTGCGTGCCCAGAACACATCCCCCTGTATCCTGCCTGCCACGGGACTGCTTCTGAGCACGGAGGCACGCCTACAAGCCAGCTGAGATGGGCTTTGCCTAAGAGTCAGGGAAGTGGCGAGTGGAACAAGGGATGTGCTGCACAGCTTCCCTCGCAGGCAGATTCCCTCCTGGGACGCTTACTTCTCTTGCCTTAGTGCCCTGCTTTGTTTGGAGGCTGTTTGCGGACAGCAGCACACACAGCGGGAAGGTGCGCTCTGATCGGCTCCAAGTCCGGCAGATAGAAGCGCAAGCAAGGCACCGGCTCGCAGTTTGTCCCGGGCATGGGAAGCAGCATGCTGCATGCCCAGAACACATCTCGCACTGTCCTGCCTGCCACAGGGCTGTTTCTGAGCACGGAGGCACGCCTACAAGCAAGTTGAGATGGGCTTTGCCTAAGAGTGAGGGAAGTGTCGAGTGGAACAAGGGAACTGCTGCACAGCTTCCCTCGCAGGCAGATTCCCTCCTGGGACGCTTACTTCTCTTGCCTTAGTGCCCTGCTTTGTTTGGAGGCTGTTTGCGGACAGCAGCACACACAGCGGGAAGGTGCGCTCTGATCGGCTCCAAGTCTCGGCAGATAGAAGCGCAAGCGAGGCACCGGCTCGCAGTTTGTCCCGGGCATGGGAAGCAGCATGCTGCGTGCCCAGAACACATCTCGCACTGTCCTGCCTGCCACAGGACTGCTTCTGAGCACGGAGGCACGCCTACAAGCAAGTTGAGATGGGCTTTGCCTAAGAGTGAGGGAAGTGTCGAGTGGAACAAGGGAACTGCTGCACAGCTTCCCTCGCAGGCAGATTCCCTCCTGGGGCGCTTAGTTCTCTTGCTTTAGTGCCCTGCTTTGTTTGGAGACTGTTTGAGGACAGCAGCACACACAGCGGGAAGGTGCGCTCTGATCGGCTCCAAGTCTCGGCAGATAGAAGCGCAAGCGATGCACCGGCTCGCAGTTTGTCCCGGGCATGGGAAGCAGCATGCTGCATGCCCAGAACACATCTCTCACTGTCCTGCCTGCCACAGGGCTGTTTCTGAGCACGGAGGCACGCCTACAAGCAAGTTGAGATGGGCTTTGCCTAAGAGTGAGGGAAGTGTCGAGTGGAACAAGGGAACTGCTGCACAGCTTCCCTCGCAGGCAGATTCCCTCCTGGGGCGCTTAGTTCTCTTGCTTTAGTGCCCTGCTTTGTTTGGAGACTGTTTGCGGACAGCAGCACACACAGCGGGAAGGTGCGCTCTGATCGGCTCCAAGTCCGGCAGATAGAAGCGCAAGCGAGGCACCGGCTCGCAGTTTGTCCCGGGCATGGGAAGCAGCATGCTGCTTGCCCAGAACACATCTCTCACTGTCCTGCCTGCCACAGGGCTGTTTCTGAGCACGGAGGCACGCCTACAAGCAAGTTGAGATGGGCTTTGCCTAAGAGTGAGGGAAGTGTCGAGTGGAACAAGGGAACTGCTGCACAGCTTCCCTCGCAGGCAGATTCCCTCCTGGGGCGCTTAGTTCTCTTGCTTTAGTGCCCTGCTTTGTTTGGAGGCTGTTTGCGGACAGCAGCACACACAGCGGGAAGGTGCGCTCTGATCGGCTCCAAGTCCGGCAGATAGAAGCGCAAGCGAGGCACCGGCTCGCAGTTTGTCCCGGGCATGGGAAGCAGCATGCTGCTTGCCCAGAACACATCCCCCTGTATCCTGCCTGCCACGGGACTGCTTCTGAGCACGGAGGCACGCCTACAAGCCAGCTGAGATGGGCTTTGCCTAAGAGTCAGGGAAGTGGCGAGCGGAACAAGGGATGTGCTGCACAGCTTCCCTCGCAGGCAGATTCCCTCCTGGGACGCTTACTTCTCTTGCCTTAGTGCCCTGCTTTGTTTGGAGGCTGTTTGCGGACAGCAGCACACACAGCGGGAAGGTGCGCTCTGATCGGCTCCAAGTCTCGGCAGATAGAAGCGCAAGCGAGGCACCGGCTCGCAGTTTGTCCCGGGCATGGGAAGCAGCATGCTGCATGCCCAGAACACATCTCTCACTGTCCTGCCTGCCACAGGGCTGTTTCTGAGCACGGAGGCACGCCTACAAGCAAGTTGAGATGGGCTTTGCCTAAGAGTGAGGGAAGTGTCGAGTGGAACAAGGGAACTGCTGCACAGCTTCCCTCGCAGGCAGATTCCCTCCTGGGGCGCTTAGTTCTCTTGCTTTAGTGCCCTGCTTTGTTTGGAGACTGTTTGCGGACAGCAGCACACACAGCGGGAAGGTGCGCTCTGATCGGCTCCAAGTCTCGGCAGATAGAAGCGCAAGCGAGGCACCGGCTCGCAGTTTGTCCCGGGCATGGGAAGCAGCATGCTGCGTGCCCAGAATACATCCCCCTGTATCCTGCCTGCCACGGGACTGCTTCTGAGCACGGAGGCTCGCCTACAAGCCAGCTGAGATGGGCTTTGCCTAAGAGTCAGGGAAGTGTCGAGTGGAACAAGGGATGTGCTGCACAGCTTCCCTCGCAGGCAGATTCCCTCCTGGGACGCTTACTTCTCATGCCTTAGTGCCCTGCTTTGTTTGGAGGCTGTTTGCGGACAGCAGCACACACAGCGGGAAGGTGCGGTCTGATCGGCTCCAAGTCTCGGCAGATAGAAGCGCAAGCGAGGCACCGGCTCGCAGTTTGTCCCGGGCATGGGAAGCAGCATGCTGCGTGCCCAGAACACATCTCGCACTGTCCTGCCTGCCACAGGGCTGTTTCTGAGCACGGAGGCACGCCTACAAGCAAGTTGAGATGGGCTTTGCCTAAGAGTGAGGGAAGTGGCGAGTGGAACAAGGGAACTGCTGCACAGCTTCCCTCGCAGGCAGATTCCCTCCTGGGGCGCTTAGTTCTCTTACTTTAGTGCCCTGCTTTGTTTGGAGGCTGTTTGCGGACAGCAGCACACACAGCGGGAAGGTGCGCTCTGATCGGCTCCAAGTCTCGGCAGATAGAAGCGCAAGCGAGGCACCGGCTCGCAGTTTGTCCCGGGCATGGGAAGCAGCATGCTGCGTGCCCAGAACACATCTCGCACTGTCCTGCCTGCCACGGGACTGCTTCTGAGCACGGAGGCACGCCTACAAGCAAGTTGAGATGGGCTTTGCCTAAGAGTGAGGGAAGTGTCGAGTGGAACAAGGGAACTGCTGAACAGCTTCCCTCGCAGGCAGATTCCCTCCTGGGGCGCTTACTTCTCTTGCTTTAGTGCCCTGCTTTGTTTGGAGGCTGTTTGCGGACAGCAGCACACACAGCGGGAAGGTGCGCGCTGGCCAGCTCCAAGTCTCGGCAGATAGAAGCGCAAGCGAGGCACCGGCTCGCAGTTTGTCCCGGGCATGGGAAGCAGCATGCTGCATGCCCAGAACACATCTCGCACTGTCCTGCCTGCCACAGGGCTGTTTCTGAGCACGGAGGCACGCCTACAAGCCAGCTGAGATGGGCTTTGCCTAAGAGTCAGGGAAGTGGCGAGTGGAACAAGGGATGTGCTGCACAGCTTCCCTCGCAGGCAGATTCCCTCCTGGGACGCTTACTTCTCATGCCTTAGTGCCCTGCTTTGTTTGGAGGCTGTTTGCGGACAGCAGCACACACAGCGGGAAGGTGCGCTCTGATCGGCTCCAAGTCTCGGCAGATAGAAGCGCAAGCGAGGCACCGGCTCGCAGTTTGTCCCGGGCATGGGAAGCAGCATGCTGCATGCCCAGAACACATCTCTCACTGTCCTGCCTGCCACAGGGCTGTTTCTGAGCACGGAGGCACGCCTACAAGCAAGTTGAGATGGGCTTTGCCTAAGAGTGAGGGAAGTGTCGAGTGGAACAAGGGAACTGCTGCACAGCTTCCCTCGCAGGCAGATTCCCTCCTGGGGCGCTTAGTTCTCTTGCTTTAGTGCCCTGCTTTGTTTGGAGACTGTTTGCGGACAGCAGCACACACAGCGGGAAGGTGCGCTCTGATCGGCTCCAAGTCCGGCAGATAGAAGCGCAAGCGAGGCACCGGCTCGCAGTTTGTCCCGGGCATGGGAAGCAGCATGCTGCTTGCCCAGAACACATCCCCCTGTATCCTGCCTGCCACGGGACTGCTTCTGAGCACGGAGGCACGCCTACAAGCCAGCTGAGATGGGCTTTGCCTAAGAGTCAGGGAAGTGGCGAGTGGGACAAGGGATGTGCTGCACAGCTTCCCTCGCAGGCAGATTCCCTCCTGGGACGCTTACTTCTCTTGCCTTAGTGCCCTGCTTTGTTTGGAGGCTGTTTGCGGACAGCAGCACACACAGCGGGAAGGTGCGCTCTGATCGGCTCCAAGTCTCGGCAGATAGAAGCGCAAGCGAGGCACCGGCTCGCAGTTTGTCCCGGGCATGGGAAGCAGCATGCTGCGTGCCCAGAACACATCTCGCACTGTCCTGCCTGCCACGGGACTGCTTCTGAGCACGGAGGCACGCCTACAAGCAAGTTGAGATGGGCTTTGCCTAAGAGTGAGGGAAGTGTCGAGTGGAACAAGGGAACTGCTGCACAGCTTCCCTCGCAGGCAGATTCCCTCCTGGGGCGCTTAGTTCTCTTGCTTTAGTGCCCTGCTTTGTTTGGAGGCTGTTTGCGGACAGCAGCACACACAGCGGGAAGGTGCGCGCTGGCCAGCTCCAAGTCTCGGCAGATAGAAGCGCAAGCGATGCACCGGCTCGCAGTTTGTCCCGGGCATGGGAAGCAGCATGCTGCATGCCCAGAACACATCTCACACTGTCCTGCCTGCCACAGGGCTGTTTCTGAGCACGGAGGCACGCCTACAAGCCAGCTGAGATGGGCTTTGCCTAAGAGTCAGGGAAGTGGCGAGCGGAACAAGGGATGTGCTGCACAGCTTCCCTCGCAGGCAGATTCCCTCCTGGGACGCTTACTTCTCTTGCCTTAGTGCCCTGCTTTGTTTGGAGGCTGTTTGCGGACAGCAGCACACACAGCGGGAAGGTGCGCTCTGATCGGCTCCAAGTCTCGGCAGATAGAAGCGCAAGCGAGGCACCGGCTCGCAGTTTGTCCCGGGCATGGGAAGCAGCATGCTGCGTGCCCAGAACACATCTCGCACTGTCCTGCCTGCCACGGGACTGCTTCTGAGCACGGAGGCACGCCTACAAGCAAGTTGAGATGGGCTTTGCCTAAGAGTGAGGGAAGTGTCGAGTGGAACAAGGGAACTGCTGAACAGCTTCCCTCGCAGGCAGATTCCCTCCTGGGGCGCTTAGTTCTCTTGCTTTAGTGCCCTGCTTTGTTTGGAGGCTGTTTGCGGACAGCAGCACACACAGCGGGAAGGTGCGCGCTGGCCAGCTCCAAGTCTCGGCAGATAGAAGCGCAAGCGATGCACCGGCTCGCAGTTTGTCCCGGGCATGGGAAGCAGCATGCTGCATGCCCAGAACACATCTCACACTGTCCTGCCTGCCACAGGGCTGTTTCTGAGCACGGAGGCACGCCTACAAGCCAGCTGAGATGGGCTTTGCCTAAGAGTCAGGGAAGTGGCGAGCGGAACAAGGGATGTGCTGCACAGCTTCCCTCGCAGGCAGATTCCCTCCTGGGACACTTACTTCTCTTGCCTTAGTGCCCTGCTTTGTTTGGAGGCTGTTTGCGGACAGCAGCACACACAGCGGGAAGGTGCGCTCTGATCGGCTCCAAGTCTCGGCAGATAGAAGCGCAAGCGAGGCACCGGCTCGCAGTTTGTCCCGGGCATGGGAAGCAGCATGCTGCTTGCCCAGAACACATCCCCCTGTATCCTGCCTGCCACGGGACTGCTTCTGAGCACGGAGGCACGCCTACAAGCCAGCTGAGATGGGCTTTGCCTAAGAGTCAGGGAAGTGGCGAGTGGAACAAGGGATGTGCTGCACAGCTTCCCTCGCAGGCAGATTCCCTCCTGGGACGCTTAGTTCTCTTGCCTTAGTGCCCTGCTTTGTTTGGAGGCTGTTTGCGGACAGCAGCACACACAGCGGGAAGGTGCGCTCTGATCGGCTCCAAGTCTCGGCAGATAGAAGCGCAAGCGAGGCACCGGCTCGCAGTTTGTCCCGGGCATGGGAAGCAGCATGCTGCGTGCCCAGAACACATCTCGCACTGTCCTGCCTGCCACGGGACTGCTTCTGAGCACGGAGGCACGCCTACAAGCAAGTTGAGATGGGCTTTGCCTAAGAGTGAGGGAAGTGTCGAGTGGAACAAGGGAACTGCTGAACAGCTTCCCTCGCAGGCAGATTCCCTCCTGGGGCGCTTAGTTCTCTTGCTTTAGTGCCCTGCTTTGTTTGGAGGCTGTTTGCGGACAGCAGCACACACAGCGGGAAGGTGCGCGCTGGCCAGCTCCAAGTCTCGGCAGATAGAAGCGCAAGCGATGCACCGGCTCGCAGTTTGTCCCGGGCATGGGAAGCAGCATGCTGCATGCCCAGAACACATCTCACACTGTCCTGCCTGCCACAGGGCTGTTTCTGAGCACGGAGGCACGCCTACAAGCCAGCTGAGATGGGCTTTGCCTAAGAGTCAGGGAAGTGGCGAGCGGAACAAGGGATGTGCTGCACAGCTTCCCTCGCAGGCAGATTCCCTCCTGGGACGCTTACTTCTCTTGCCTTAGTGCCCTGCTTTGTTTGGAGGCTGTTTGCGGACAGCAGCACACACAGCGGGAAGGTGCGCTCTGATCGGCTCCAAGTCTCGGCAGATAGAAGCGCAAGCGAGGCACCGGCTCGCAGTTTGTCCCGGGCATGGGAAGCAGCATGCTGCGTGCCCAGAACACATCCCCCTGTATCCTGCCTGCCACGGGACTGCTTCTGAGCACGGAGGCACGCCTACAAGCCAGCTGAGATGGGCTTTGCCTAAGAGTCAGGGAAGTGGCGAGTGGAACAAGGGATGTGCTGCACAGCTTCCCTCGCAGGCAGATTCCCTCCTGGGACGCTTACTTCTCTTGCCTTAGTGCCCTGCTTTGTTTGGAGGCTGTTTGCGGACAGCAGCACACACAGCGGGAAGGTGCGCTCTGATCGGCTCCAAGTCCGGCAGATAGAAGCGCAAGCAAGGCACCGGCTCGCAGTTTGTCCCGGGCATGGGAAGCAGCATGCTGCATGCCCAGAACACATCTCGCACTGTCCTGCCTGCCACAGGGCTGTTTCTGAGCACGGAGGCACGCCTACAAGCAAGTTGAGATGGGCTTTGCCTAAGAGTGAGGGAAGTGTCGAGTGGAACAAGGGAACTGCTGCACAGCTTCCCTCGCAGGCAGATTCCCTCCTGGGGCGCTTAGTTCTCTTGCTTTAGTGCCCTGCTTTGTTTGGAGACTGTTTGCGGACAGCAGCACACACAGCGGGAAGGTGCGTGCTGGCCAGCTCCAAGTCCGGCAGATAGAAGCGCAAGCGAGGCACCTGCTCGCAGTTTGTCCCGGGCATGGGAAGCAGCATGCTGCATGCCCAGAACACATCTCGCACTGTCCTGCCTGCCACAGGGCTGTTTCTGAGCACGGAGGCACGCCTACAAGCCAGCTGAGATGGGCTTTGCCTAAGAGTCAGGGAAGTGGCGAGCGGAACAAGGGATGTGCTGCACAGCTTCCCTCGCAGGCAGATTCCCTCCTGGGACGCTTACTTCTCTTGCCTTAGTGCCCTGCTTTGTTTGGAGGCTGTTTGCGGACAGCAGCACACACAGCGGGAAGGTGCGCTCTGATCGGCTCCAAGTCTCGGCAGATAGAAGCGCAAGCGAGGCACCGGCTCGCAGTTTGTCCCGGGCATGGGAAGCAGCATGCTGCGTGCCCAGAATACATCCCCCTGTATCCTGCCTGCCACGGGACTGCTTCTGAGCACGGAGGCTCGCCTACAAGCCAGCTGAGATGGGCTTTGCCTAAGAGTGAGGGAAGTGTCGAGTGGAACAAGGGATGTGCTGCACAGCTTCCCTCGCAGGCAGATTCCCTCCTGGGACGCTTACTTCTCATGCCTTAGTGCCCTGCTTTGTTTGGAGGCTGTTTGCGGACAGCAGCACACACAGCGGGAAGGTGCGCTCTGATCGGCTCCAAGTCTCGGCAGATAGAAGCGCAAGCGAGGCACCGGCTCGCAGTTTGTCCCGGGCATGGGAAGCAGCATGCTGCATGCCCAGAACACATCCCGCACTGTCCTGCCTGCCACAGGGCTGTTTCTGAGCACGGAGGCACGCCTACAAGCAAGTTGAGATGGGCTTTGCCTAAGAGTGAGGGAAGTGTCGAGTGGAACAAGGGAACTGCTGCACAGCTTCCCTCGCAGGCAGATTCCCTCCTGGGGCGCTTAGTTCTCTTGCTTTAGTGCCCTGCTTTGTTTGGAGACTGTTTGCGGACAGCAGCACACACAGCGGGAAGGTGCGCTCTGATCGGCTCCAAGTCCGGCAGATAGAAGCGCAAGCGAGGCACCGGCTCGCAGTTTGTCCCGGGCATGGGAAGCAGCATGCTGCTTGCCCAGAACACATCCCCCTGTATCCTGCCTGCCACGGGACTGCTTCTGAGCACGGAGGCACGTCTACAAGCCAGCTGAGATGGGCTTTGCCTAAGAGTGAGGGAAGTGGCGAGTGGAACAAGGGATGTGCTGCACAGCTTCCCTCGCAGGCAGATTCCCTCCTGGGACGCTTAGTTCTCTTGCCTTAGTGCCCTGCTTTGTTTGGAGGCTGTTTGCGGACAGCAGCACACACAGCGGGAAGGTGCGCTCTGATCGGCTCCAAGTCTCGGCAGATAGAAGCGCAAGCGAGGCACCGGCTCGCAGTTTGTCCCGGGCATGGGAAGCAGCATGCTGCATGCCCAGAACACATCTCACACTGTCCTGCCTGCCACAGGGCTGTTTCTGAGCACGGAGGCACGCCTACAAGCCAGCTGAGATGGGCTTTGCCTAAGAGTCAGGGAAGTGGCGAGCGGAACAAGGGATGTGCTGCACAGCTTCCCTCGCAGGCAGATTCCCTCCTGGGACGCTTACTTCTCTTGCCTTAGTGCCCTGCTTTGTTTGGAGGCTGTTTGCGGACAGCAGCACACACAGCGGGAAGGTGCGCTCTGATCGGCTCCAAGTCTCGGCAGATAGAAGCGCAAGCGAGGCACCGGCTCGCAGTTTGTCCCGGGCATGGGAAGCAGCATGCTGCGTGCCCAGAACACATCCCCCTGTATCCTGCCTGCCACGGGACTGCTTCTGAGCACGGAGGCACGCCTACAAGCCAGCTGAGATGGGCTTTGCCTAAGAGTCAGGGAAGTGGCGAGTGGAACAAGGGATGTGCTGCACAGCTTCCCTCGCAGGCAGATTCCCTCCTGGGACGCTTACTTCTCTTGCCTTAGTGCCCTGCTTTGTTTGGAGGCTGTTTGCGGACAGCAGCACACACAGCGGGAAGGTGCGCTCTGATCGGCTCCAAGTCCGGCAGATAGAAGCGCAAGCAAGGCACCGGCTCGCAGTTTGTCCCGGGCATGGGAAGCAGCATGCTGCATGCCCAGAACACATCTCGCACTGTCCTGCCTGCCACAGGGCTGTTTCTGAGCACGGAGGCACGCCTACAAGCAAGTTGAGATGGGCTTTGCCTAAGAGTCAGGGAAGTGTCGAGTGGAACAAGGGAACTGCTGCACAGCTTCCCTCGCAGGCAGATTCCCTCCTGGGGCGCTTAGTTCTCTTGCTTTAGTGCCCTGCTTTGTTTGGAGACTGTTTGCGGACAGCAGCACACACAGCGGGAAGGTGCGTGCTGGCCAGCTCCAAGTCCGGCAGATAGAAGTGCAAGCGAGGCACCTGCTCGCAGTTTGTCCCGGGCATGGGAAGCAGCATGCTGCATGCCCAGAACACATCTCGCACTGTCCTGCCTGCCACAGGGCTGTTTCTGAGCACGGAGGCACGCCTACAAGCCAGCTGAGATGGGCTTTGCCTAAGAGTCAGGGAAGTGGCGAGCGGAACAAGGGATGTGCTGCACAGCTTCCCTCGCAGGCAGATTCCCTCCTGGGACGCTTACTTCTCTTGCCTTAGTGCCCTGCTTTGTTTGGAGGCTGTTTGCGGACAGCAGCACACACAGCGGGAAGGTGCGCTCTGATCGGCTCCAAGTCTCGGCAGATAGAAGCGCAAGCGAGGCACCGGCTCGCAGTTTGTCCCGGGCATGGGAAGCAGCATGCTGCGTGCCCAGAATACATCCCCCTGTATCCTGCCTGCCACGGGACTGCTTCTGAGCACGGAGGCTCGCCTACAAGCCAGCTGAGATGGGCTTTGCCTAAGAGTGAGGGAAGTGTCGAGTGGAACAAGGGATGTGCTGCACAGCTTCCCTCGCAGGCAGATTCCCTCCTGGGACGCTTACTTCTCATGCCTTAGTGCCCTGCTTTGTTTGGAGGCTGTTTGCGGACAGCAGCACACACAGCGGGAAGGTGCGGTCTGATCGGCTCCAAGTCTCGGCAGATAGAAGCGCAAGCGAGGCACCGGCTCGCAGTTTGTCCCGGGCATGGGAAGCAGCATGCTGCATGCCCAGAACACATCTCGCACTGTCCTGCCTGCCACAGGGCTGTTTCTGAGCACGGAGGCACGCCTACAAGCCAGCTGAGATGGGCTTTGCCTAAGAGTCAGGGAAGTGGCGAGCGGAACAAGGGATGTGCTGCACAGCTTCCCTCGCAGGCAGATTCCCTCCTGGGACGCTTACTTCTCTTGCCTTAGTGCCCTGCTTTGTTTGGAGGCTGTTTGCGGACAGCAGCACACACAGCGGGAAGGTGCGCTCTGATCGGCTCCAAGTCTCGGCAGATAGAAGCGCAAGCGAGGCACCGGCTCGCAGTTTGTCCCGGGCATGGGAAGCAGCATGCTGCGTGCCCAGAACACATCCCCCTGTATCCTGCCTGCCACGGGACTGCTTCTGAGCACGGAGGCACGCCTACAAGCCAGCTGAGATGGGCTTTGCCTAAGAGTCAGGGAAGTGGCGAGTGGAACAAGGGATGTGCTGCACAGCTTCCCTCGCAGGCAGATTCCCTCCTGGGACGCTTACTTCTCTTGCCTTAGTGCCCTGCTTTGTTTGGAGGCTGTTTGCGGACAGCAGCACACACAGCGGGAAGGTGCGCTCTGATCGGCTCCAAGTCCGGCAGATAGAAGCGCAAGCGAGGCACCGGCTCGCAGTTTGTCCCGGGCATGGGAAGCAGCATGCTGCATGCCCAGAACACATCTCGCACTGTCCTGCCTGCCACAGGGCTGTTTCTGAGCACGGAGGCACGCCTACAAGCAAGTTGAGATGGGCTTTGCCTAAGAGTGAGGGAAGTGTCGAGTGGAACAAGGGAACTGCTGCACAGCTTCCCTCGCAGGCAGATTCCCTCCTGGGGCGCTTAGTTCTCTTGCTTTAGTGCCCTGCTTTGTTTGGAGACTGTTTGCGGACAGCAGCACACACAGTGGGAAGGTGCGCGCTGGCCAGCTCCAAGTCCGGCAGATAGAAGCGCAAGCGAGGCACCTGCTCGCAGTTTGTCCCGGGCATGGGAAGCAGCATGCTGCATGCCCAGAACACATCTCGCACTGTCCTGCCTGCCACAGGGCTGTTTCTGAGCACGGAGGCACGCCTACAAGCCAGCTGAGATGGGCTTTGCCTAAGAGTGAGGGAAGTGTCGAGTGGAACAAGGGAACTGCTGCACAGCTTCCCTCGCAGGCAGATTCCCTCCTGGGACGCTTACTTCTCATGCCTTAGTGCCCTGCTTTGTTTGGAGGCTGTTTGCGGACAGCAGCACACACAGCGGGAAGGTGCGCTCTGATCGGCTCCAAGTCTCGGCAGATAGAAGCGCAAGCGAGGCACCGGCTCGCAGTTTGTCCCGGGCATGGGAAGCAGCATGCTGCATGCCCAGAACACATCTCTCACTGTCCTGCCTGCCACAGGGCTGTTTCTGAGCACGGAGGCACGCCTACAAGCAAGTTGAGATGGGCTTTGCCTAAGAGTGAGGGAAGTGTCGAGTGGAACAAGGGAACTGCTGCACAGCTTCCCTCGCAGGCAGATTCCCTCCTGGGGCGCTTAGTTCTCTTGCCTTAGTGCCCTGCTTTGTTTGGAGGCTGTTTGCGGACAGCAGCACACACAGCGGGAAGGTGCGCTCTGATCGGCTCCAAGTCCGGCAGATAGAAGCGCAAGCGAGGCACCGGCTCGCAGTTTGTCCCGGGCATGGGAAGCAGCATGCTGCATGCCCAGAACACATCTCGCACTGTCCTGCCTGCCACAGGGCTGTTTCTGAGCACGGAGGCACGCCTACAAGCCAGCTGAGATGGGCTTTGCCTAAGAGTCAGGGAAGTGGCGAGCGGAACAAGGGATGTGCTGCACAGCTTCCCTCGCAGGCAGATTCCCTCCTGGGACGCTTACTTCTCTTGCCTTAGTGCCCTGCTTTGTTTGGAGGCTGTTTGCGGACAGCAGCACACACAGCGGGAAGGTGCGCTCTGATCGGCTCCAAGTCTCGGCAGATAGAAGCGCAAGCGAGGCACCGGCTCGCAGTTTGTCCCGGGCATGGGAAGCAGCATGCTGCATGCCCAGAACACATCCCCCTGTATCCTGCCTGCCACGGGACTGCTTCTGAGCACGGAGGCACGTCTACAAGCCAGCTGAGATGGGCTTTGCCTAAGAGTGAGGGAAGTGGCGAGTGGAACAAGGGATGTGCTGCACAGCTTCCCTCGCAGGCAGATTCCCTCCTGGGACGCTTACTTCTCTTGCCTTAGTGCCCTGCTTTGTTTGGAGGCTGTTTGCGGACAGCAGCACACACAGCGGGAAGGTGCGCTCTGATCGGCTCCAAGTCTCGGCAGATAGAAGCGCAAGCGAGGCACCGGCTCGCAGTTTGTCCCGGGCATGGGAAGCAGCATGCTGCATGCCCAGAACACATCTCTCACTGTCCTGCCTGCCACAGGGCTGTTTCTGAGCACGGAGGCACGCCTACAAGCAAGTTGAGATGGGCTTTGCCTAAGAGTGAGGGAAGTGTCGAGTGGAACAAGGGAACTGCTGAACAGCTTCCCTCGCAGGCAGATTCCCTCCTGGGACGCTTAGTTCTCTTGCCTTAGTGCCCTGCTTTGTTTGGAGACTGTTTGCGGACAGCAGCACACACAGCGGGAAGGTGCGCTCTGATCGGCTCCAAGTCTCGGCAGATAGAAGCGCAAGCGAGGCACCGGCTCGCAGTTTGTCCCGGGCATGGGAAGCAGCATGCTGCTTGCCCAGAACACATCCCCCTGTATCCTGCCTGCCACGGGACTGCTTCTGAGCACGGAGGCACGCCTACAAGCCAGCTGAGATGGGCTTTGCCTAAGAGTCAGGGAAGTGGCGAGCGGAACAAGGGATGTGCTGCACAGCTTCCCTCGCAGGCAGATTCCCTCCTGGGACGCTTACTTCTCTTGCCTTAGTGCCCTGCTTTGTTTGGAGGCTGTTTGCGGACAGCAGCACACACAGCGGGAAGGTGCGCTCTGATCGGCTCCAAGTCTCGGCAGATAGAAGCGCAAGCGAGGCACCGGCTCGCAGTTTGTCCCGGGCATGGGAAGCAGCATGCTGCGTGCCCAGAACACATCCCCCTGTATCCTGCCTGCCACGGGACTGCTTCTGAGCACGGAGGCACGTCTACAAGCCAGCTGAGATGGGCTTTGCCTAAGAGTGAGGGAAGTGTCGAGTGGAACAAGGGATGTGCTGCACAGCTTCCCTCGCAGGCAGATTCCCTCCTGGGACGCTTACTTCTCATGCCTTAGTGCCCTGCTTTGTTTGGAGGCTGTTTGCGGACAGCAGCACACACAGCGGGAAGGTGCGCTCTGATCGGCTCCAAGTCTCGGCAGATAGAAGCGCAAGCGAGGCACCGGCTCGCAGTTTGTCCCGGGCATGGGAAGCAGCATGCTGCATGCCCAGAACACATCTCGCACTGTCCTGCCTGCCACAGGGCTGTTTCTGAGCACGGAGGCACGCCTACAAGCAAGTTGAGATGGGCTTTGCCTAAGAGTGAGGGAAGTGTCGAGTGGAACAAGGGAACTGCTGAACAGCTTCCCTCGCAGGCAGATTCCCTCCTGGGACGCTTAGTTCTCTTGCCTTAGTGCCCTGCTTTGTTTGGAGACTGTTTGCGGACAGCAGCACACACAGCGGGAAGGTGCGCTCTGATCGGCTCCAAGTCCGGCAGATAGAAGCGCAAGCGAGGCACCGGCTCGCAGTTTGTCCCGGGCATGGGAAGCAGCATGCTGCGTGCCCAGAACACATCCCCCTGTATCCTGCCTGCCACGGGACTGCTTCTGAGCACAGAGGCACGCCTACAAGCCAGCTGAGATGGGCTTTGCCTAAGAGTGAGGGAAGTGTCGAGTGGAACAAGGGATGTGCTGCACAGCTTCCCTCGCAGGCAGATTCCCTCCTGGGACGCTTACTTCTCATGCCTTAGTGCCCTGCTTTGTTTGGAGGCTGTTTGCGGACAGCAGCACACACAGCGGGAAGGTGCGCTCTGATCGGCTCCAAGTCTCGGCAGATAGAAGCGCAAGCGAGGCACCGGCTCGCAGTTTGTCCCGGGCATGGGAAGCAGCATGCTGCTTGCCCAGAACACATCCCCCTGTATCCTGCCTGCCACGGGACTGCTTCTGAGCACGGAGGCACGCCTACAAGCCAGCTGAGATGGGCTTTGCCTAAGAGTCAGGGAAGTGTCGAGTGGAACAAGGGATGTGCTGCACAGCTTCCCTCGCAGGCAGATTCCCTCCTGGGACGCTAACATCTCTTGCCGTAGTGCCCTGCTTTGTTTGGAGGCTGTTTGCGGACAGCAGCACACACAGCGGGAAGGTGCGCTCTGATCGGCTCCAAGTCTCGGCAGATAGAAGCGCAAGCGAGGCACCGGCTCGCAGTTTGTCCCGGGCATGGGAAGCAGCATGCTGCGTGCCCAGAACACATCTCGCACTGTCCTGCCTGCCACAGGACTGCTTCTGAGCACGGAGGCACGCCTACAAGCAAGTTGAGATGGGCTTTGCCTAAGAGTGAGGGAAGTGTCGAGTGGAACAAGGGAACTGCTGAACAGCTTCCCTCGCAGGCAGATTCCCTCCTGGGGCGCTTAGTTCTCTTGCTTTAGTGCCCTGCTTTGTTTGGAGACTGTTTGCGGACAGCAGCACACACAGCGGGAAGGTGCGCTCTGATCGGCTCCAAGTCTCGGCAGATAGAAGCGCAAGCGAGGCACCGGCTCGCAGTTTGTCCCGGGCATGGGAAGCAGCATGCTGCGTGCCCAGAACACATCCCCCTGTATCCTGCCTGCCACGGGACTGCTTCTGAGCACAGAGGCACGCCTACAAGCCAGCTGAGATGGGCTTTGCCTAAGAGTGAGGGAAGTGTCGAGTGGAACAAGGGATGTGCTGCACAGCTTCCCTCGCAGGCAGATTCCCTCCTGGGACGCTTACTTCTCATGCCTTAGTGCCCTGCTTTGTTTGGAGGCTGTTTGCGGACAGCAGCACACACAGCGGGAAGGTGCGCTCTGATCGGCTCCAAGTCTCGGCAGATAGAAGCGCAAGCGAGGCACCGGCTCGCAGTTTGTCCCGGGCATGGGAAGCAGCATGCTGCTTGCCCAGAACACATCCCCCTGTATCCTGCCTGCCACGGGACTGCTTCTGAGCACGGAGGCACGCCTACAAGCCAGCTGAGATGGGCTTTGCCTAAGAGTCAGGGAAGTGTCGAGTGGAACAAGGGATGTGCTGCACAGCTTCCCTCGCAGGCAGATTCCCTCCTGGGACGCTAACATCTCTTGCCGTAGTGCCCTGCTTTGTTTGGAGGCTGTTTGCGGACAGCAGCACACACAGCGGGAAGGTGCGCTCTGATCGGCTCCAAGTCTCGGCAGATAGAAGCGCAAGCGAGGCACCGGCTCGCAGTTTGTCCCGGGCATGGGAAGCAGCATGCTGCGTGCCCAGAACACATCTCGCACTGTCCTGCCTGCCACAGGACTGCTTCTGAGCACGGAGGCACGCCTACAAGCAAGTTGAGATGGGCTTTGCCTAAGAGTGAGGGAAGTGTCGAGTGGAACAAGGGAACTGCTGAACAGCTTCCCTCGCAGGCAGATTCCCTCCTGGGACGCTTACTTCTCTTGCTTTAGTGCCCTGCTTTGTTTGGAGACTGTTTGCGGACAGCAGCACACACAGCGGGAAGGTGCGCTCTGATCGGCTCCAAGTCTCGGCAGATAGAAGCGCAAGCGAGGCACCGGCTCGCAGTTTGTCCCGGGCATGGGAAGCAGCATGCTGCTTGCCCAGAACACATCCCCCTGTATCCTGCCTGCCACGGGACTGCTTCTGAGCACGGAGGCACGTCTACAAGCCAGCTGAGATGGGCTTTGCCTAAGAGTGAGGGAAGTGTCGAGTGGAACAAGGGATGTGCTGCACAGCTTCCCTCGCAGGCAGATTCCCTCCTGGGACGCTTACTTCTCATGCCTTAGTGCCCTGCTTTGTTTGGAGGCTGTTTGCGGACAGCAGCACACACAGCGGGAAGGTGCGCTCTGATCGGCTCCAAGTCTCGGCAGATAGAAGCGCAAGCGAGGCACCGGCTCGCAGTTTGTCCCAGGCATGGGAAGCAGCATGCTGCGTGCCCAGAACACATCTCGCACTGTCCTGCCTGCCACGGGACTGCTTCTGAGCACGGAGGCACGCCTACAAGCAAGTTGAGATGGGCTTTGCCTAAGAGTGAGGGAAGTGTCGAGTGGAACAAGGGAACTGCTGAACAGCTTCCCTCGCAGGCAGATTCCCTCCTGGGACGCTTAGTTCTCTTGCCTTAGTGCCCTGCTTTGTTTGGAGACTGTTTGCGGACAGCAGCACACACAGCGGGAAGGTGCGCTCTGATCGGCTCCAAGTCTCGGCAGATAGAAGCGCAAGCGAGGCACCGGCTCGCAGTTTGTCCCGGGCATGGGAAGCAGCATGCTGCTTGCCCAGAACACATCCCCCTGTATCCTGCCTGCCACGGGACTGCTTCTGAGCACGGAGGCACGCCTACAAGCCAGCTGAGATGGGCTTTGCCTAAGAGTCAGGGAAGTGGCGAGTGGAACAAGGGATGTGCTGCACAGCTTCCCTCGCAGGCAGATTCCCTCCTGGGACGCTTACTTCTCTTGCCTTAGTGCCCTGCTTTGTTTGGAGGCTGTTTGCGGACAGCAGCACACACAGCGGGAAGGTGCGCTCTGATCGGCTCCAAGTCTCGGCAGATAGAAGCGCAAGCGAGGCACCGGCTCGCAGTTTGTCCCGGGCATGGGAAGCAGCATGCTGCGTGCCCAGAACACATCTCGCACTGTCCTGCCTGCCACGGGACTGCTTCTGAGCATGGAGGCACGCCTACAAGCAAGTTGAGATGGGCTTTGCCTAAGAGTGAGGGAAGTGTCGAGTGGAACAAGGGAACTGCTGAACAGCTTCCCTCGCAGGCAGATTCCCTCCTGGGGCGCTTAGTTCTCTTGCTTTAGTGCCCTGCTTTGTTTGGAGACTCTTTGCGGACAGCAGCACACACAGCGGGAAGGTGCGCGCTGGCCAGCTCCAAGTCCGGCAGATAGAAGCGCAAGCGAGGCACCGGCTCGCAGTTTGTCCCGGGCATGGGAAGCAGCATGCTGCATGCCCAGAACACATCTCGCACTGTCCTGCCTGCCACAGGGCTGTTTCTGAGCACAGAGGCACGCCTACAAGCCAGCTGAGATGGGCTTTGCCTAAGAGTCAGGGAAGTGGCGAGCGGAACAAGGGATGTGCTGCACAGCTTCCCTCGCAGGCAGATTCCCTCCTGGGACGCTTACTTCTCTTGCCTTAGTGCCCTGCTTTGTTTGGAGGCTGTTTGCGGACAGCAGCACACACAGCGGGAAGGTGCGCTCTGATCGGCTCCAAGTCTCGGCAGATAGAAGCGCAAGCGAGGCACCGGCTTGCAGTTTGTCCCGGGCATGGGAAGCAGCATGCTGCGTGCCCAGAACACATCCCCCTGTATCCTGCCTGCCACGGGACTGCTTCTGAGCACAGAGGCACGCCTACAAGCCAGCTGAGATGGGCTTTGCCTAAGAGTGAGGGAAGTGTCGAGTGGAACAAGGGATGTGCTGCACAGCTTCCCTCGCAGGCAGATTCCCTCCTGGGACGCTTAGTTCTCTTGCCTTAGTGCCCTGCTTTGTTTGGAGACTGCGGACAGCAGCACACACAGCGGGAAGGTGCGCTCTGATCGGCTCCAAGTCTCGGCAGATAGAAGCGCAAGCGAGGCACCGGCTCGCAGTTTGTCCCGGGCATGGGAAGCAGCATGCTGCGTGCCCAGAACACATCTCGCACTGTCCTGCCTGCCACGGGACTGCTTCTGAGCACGGAGGCACGCCTACAAGCAAGTTGAGATGGGCTTTGCCTAAGAGTGAGGGAAGTGTCGAGTGGAACAAGGGAACTGCTGAACAGCTTCCCTCGCAGGCAGATTCCCTCCTGGGACGCTTAGTTCTCTTGCCTTAGTGCCCTGCTTTGTTTGGAGGCTGTTTGCGGACAGCAGCACACACAGCGGGAAGGTGCGCTCTGATCGGCTCCAAGTCCGGCAGATAGAAGCGCAAGCGAGGCACCGGCTCGCAGTTTGTCCCGGGCATGGGAAGCAGCATGCTGCGTGCCCAGAACACATCCCCCTGTATCCTGCCTGCCACGGGACTGCTTCTGAGCATGGAGGCACGTCTACAAGCCAGCTGAGATGGGCTTTGCCTAAGAGTGAGGGAAGTGTCGAGTGGAACAAGGGATGTGCTGCACAGCTTCCCTCGCAGGCAGATTCCCTCCTGGGACGCTTACTTCTCTTGCCTTAGTGCCCTGCTTTGTTTGGAGGCTGTTTGCGGACAGCAGCACACACAGCGGGAAGGTGCGCTCTGATCGGCTCCAAGTCCGGCAGATAGAAGCGCAAGCGAGGCACCGGCTCGCAGTTTGTCCCGGGCATGGGAAGCAGCATGCTGCATGCCTAGAACACATCTCTCACTGTCCTGCCTGCCACAGGGCTGTTTCTGAGCACGGAGGCACGCCTACAAGCAAGTTGAGATGGGCTTTGCCTAAGAGTGAGGGAAGTGTCGAGTGGAACAAGGGATGTGCTGCACAGCTTCCCTCGCAGGCAGATTCCCTCCTGGGACACTTAGTTCTCTTGCCTTAGTGCCCTGCTTTGTTTGGAGGCTGTTTGCGGACAGCAGCACACACAGCGGGAAGGTGCACTCTGATCGGCTCCAAGTCTCGGCAGATAGAAGCGCAAGCGAGGCACCGGCTCGCAGTTTGTCCCGGGCATGGGAAGCAGCATGCTGCGTGCCCAGAACACATCTCGCACTGTCCTGCCTGCCACGGGACTGCTTCTGAGCACGGAGGCACGCCTACAAGCAAGTTGAGATGGGCTTTGCCTAAGAGTGAGGGAAGTGTCGAGTGGAACAAGGGAACTGCTGAACAGCTTCCCTCGCAGGCAGATTCCCTCCTGGGGCGCTTAGTTCTCTTGCTTTAGTGCCCTGCTTTGTTTGGAGACTGTTTGCAGACAGCAGCACACACAGCGGGAAGGTGCGCTCTGATCGGCTCCAAGTCCGGCAGATAGAAGCGCAAGCGAGGCACCGGCTCGCAGTTTGTCCCGGGCATGGGAAGCAGCATGCTGCATGCCCAGAACACATCTCGCACTGTCCTGCCTGCCACAGGGCTGTTTCTGAGCACGGAGGCACGCCTACAAGCCAGCTGAGATGGGCTTTGCCTAAGAGTCAGGGAAGTGGCGAGTGGAACAAGGCATGTGCTGCACAGCTTCCCTCGAAGGCAGATTCCCTCCTGGGACGCTTACTTCTCATGCCTTAGTGCCCTGCTTTGTTTGGAGGCTGTTTGCGGACAGCAGCACACACAGCGGGAAGGTGCGCTCTGATCGGCTCCAAGTCTCGGCAGATAGAAGCGCAAGCGAGGCACCGGCTCGCAGTTTGTCCCAGGCATGGGAAGCAGCATGCTGCATGCCAAGAACACATCTCGCACTGTCCTGCCTGCCACGGGACTTCTTCTGAGCACGGAGGCACGCCTACAAGCCAGCTGAGATGGGCTTTGCCTAAGAGTCAGGGAAGTGGCGAGTGGAACAAGGGATGTGCTGCACAGCTTCCCTCGCAGGCAGATTCCCTCCTGGGACGCTTACTTCTCTTGCCTTAGTGCCCTGCTTTGTTTGGAGGCTGTTTGCGGACAGCAGCACACACAGCGGGAAGGTGCGCTCTGATCGGCTCCAAGTCTCGGCAGATAGAAGCGCAAGCGAGGTACCGGCTCGCAGTTTGTCCCGGGCATGGGAAGCAGCATGCTGCGTGCCCAGAATACATCCCCCTGTATCCTGCCTGCCACGGGACTGCTTCTGAGCACAGAGGCTCGCCTACAAGCAAGTTGAGATGGGCTTTGCCTAAGAGTGAGGGAAGTGTCGAGTGGAACAAGGGAACTGCTGCACAGCTTCCCTCGCAGGCAGATTCCCTCCTGGGACGCTTAGTTCTCTTGCCTTAGTGCCCTGCTTTGTTTGGAGGCTGTTTGCGGACAGCAGCACACACAGCGGGAAGGTGCGCGCTGGCCATCTCCAAGTCTCGGCAGATAGAAGCGCAAGCGAGGCACCGGCTCGCAGTTTGTCCCGGGCATGGGAAGCAGCATGCTGCGTGCCCAGAACACATCTCGCACTGTCCTGCCTGCCACAGGGCTGTTTCTGAGCACGGAGGCACGCCTACAAGCAAGTTGAGATGGGCTTTGCCTAAGAGTGAGGGAAGTGGCGAGCGGAACAAGGGAACTGCTGCACAGCTTCCCTCGCAGGCAGATTCCCTCCTGGGACGCTTACTTCTCTTGCCTTAGTGCCCTGCTTTGTTTGGAGGCTGTTTGCGGACAGCAGCACACACAGCGGGAAGGTGCGCTCTGATCGGCTCCAAGTCTCGGCAGATAGAAGCGCAAGCGAGGCACCGGCTCGCAGTTTGTCCCGGGCATGGGAAGCAGCATGCTGCATGCCCAGAACACATCCCCCTGTATCCTGCCTGCCACAGGACTGCTTCTGAGCACGGAGGCACGTCTACAAGCCAGCTGAGATGGGCTTTGCCTAAGAGTGAGGGAAGTGGCGAGTGGAACAAGGGATGTGCTGCACAGCTTCCCTCGCAGGCAGATTCCCTCCTGGGACGCTTACTTCTCATGCCTTAGTGCCCTGCTTTGTTTGGAGGCTGTTTGCGGACAGCAGCACACACAGCGGGAAGGTGCGCTCTGATCGGCTCCAAGTCTCGGCAGATAGAAGCGCAAGCGAGGCACCGGCTCGCAGTTTGTCCCGGGCATGGGAAGCAGCATGCTGCGTGCCCAGAATACATCCCCCTGTATCCTGCCTGCCACGGGACTGCTTCTGAGCACGGAGGCTCGCCTACAAGCCAGCTGAGATGGGCTTTGCCTAAGAGTGAGGGAAGTGTCGAGTGGAACAAGGGATGTGCTGCACAGCTTCCCTCGCAGGCAGATTCCCTCCTGGGACGCTTACTTCTCTTGCCTTAGTGCCCTGCTTTGTTTGGAGGCTGTTTGCGGACAGCAGCACACACAGCGGGAAGGTGCGCTCTGATCGGCTCCAAGTCTCGGCAGATAGAAGCGCAAGCGAGGCACCGGCTCGCAGTTTGTCCCGGGCATGGGAAGCAGCATGCTGCATGCCCAGAACACATCTCTCACTGTCCTGCCTGCCACAGGGCTGTTTCTGAGCACAGAGGCACGCCTACAAGCAAGTTGAGATGGGCTTTGCCTAAGAGTGAGGGAAGTGTCGAGTGGAACAAGGGAACTGCTTCACAGCTTCCCTCGCAGGCAGATTCCCTCCTGGGGCGCTTAGTTCTCTTGCCTTAGTGCCCTGCTTTGTTTGGAGACTGTTTGCGGACAGCAGCACACACAGCGGGAAGGTGCGTGCTGGCCATCTCCAAGTCCGGCAGATAGAAGCGCAAGCGAGGCACCGGCTCGCAGTTTGTCCCGGGCATGGGAAGCAGCATGCTGCGTGCCCAGAACACATCTCGCACTGTCCTGCCTGCCACAGGGCTGTTTCTGAGCACGGAGGCACGCCTACAAGCCAGCTGAGATGGGCTTTGCCTAAGAGTCAGGGAAGTGTCGAGTGGAACAAGGGATGTGCTGCACAGCTTCCCTCGCAGGCAGATTCCCTCCTGGGACGCTTACTTCTCTTGCCTTAGTGCCCTGCTTTGTTTGGAGGCTGTTTGCGGACAGCAGCACACACAGCGGGAAGGTGCGCTCTGATCGGCTCCAAGTCTCGGCAGATAGAAGCGCAAGCGAGGCACCGGCTCGCAGTTTGTCCCGGGCATGGGAAGCAGCATGCTGCTTGCCCAGAACACATCTCGCACTGTCCTGCCTGCCACAGGGCTGTTTCTGAGCACGGAGGCACGCCTACAAGCCAGCTGAGATGGGCTTTGCCTAAGAGTCAGGGAAGTGGCGAGCGGAACAAGGGATGTGCTGCACAGCTTCCCTCGCAGGCAGATTCCCTCCTGGGACGCTTACTTCTCTTGCCTTAGTGCCCTGCTTTGTTTGGAGGCTGTTTGCGGACAGCAGCACACACAGCGGGAAGGTGCGCTCTGATCGGCTCCAAGTCTCGGCAGATAGAAGCGCAAGCGAGGCACCGGCTCGCAGTTTGTCCCGGGCATGGGAAGCAGCATGCTGCGTGCCCAGAACACATCTCGCACTGTCCTGCCTGCCACAGGGCTGTTTCTGAGCACGGAGGCACGCCTACAAGCAAGTTGAGATGGGCTTTGCCTAAGAGTGAGGGAAGTGGCGAGCGGAACAAGGGAACTGCTGCACAGCTTCCCTCGCAGGCAGATTCCCTCCTGGGACGCTTACTTCTCTTGCCTTAGTGCCCTGCTTTGTTTGGAGGCTGTTTGCGGACAGCAGCACACACAGCGGGAAGGTGCGCTCTGATCGGCTCCAAGTCTCGGCAGATAGAAGCGCAAGCGAGGCACCGGCTCGCAGTTTGTCCCGGGCATGGGAAGCAGCATGCTGCGTGCCCAGAACACATCCCCCTGTATCCTGCCTGCCACAGGACTGCTTCTGAGCACGGAGGCACGTCTACAAGCCAGCTGAGATGGGCTTTGCCTAAGAGTGAGGGAAGTGGCGAGTGGAACAAGGGATGTGCTGCACAGCTTCCCTCGCAGGCAGATTCCCTCCTGGGACGCTTACTTCTCATGCCTTAGTGCCCTGCTTTGTTTGGAGGCTGTTTGCGGACAGCAGCACACACAGCGGGAAGGTGCGCTCTGATCGGCTCCAAGTCTCGGCAGATAGAAGCGCAAGCGAGGCACCGGCTCGCAGTTTGTCCCGGGCATGGGAAGCAGCATGCTGCGTGCCCAGAACACATCTCGCACTGTCCTGCCTGCCACGGGACTGCTTCTGAGCACGGAGGCACGCCTACAAGCAAGTTGAGATGGGCTTTGCCTAAGAGTGAGGGAAGTGTCGAGTGGAACAAGGGAACTGCTGAACAGCTTCCCTCGCAGGCAGATTCCCTCCTGGGACGCTTAGTTCTCTTGCCTTAGTGCCCTGCTTTGTTTGGAGGCTGTTTGCGGACAGCAGCACACACAGCGGGAAGGTGCGCTCTGATCGGCTCCAAGTCCGGCAGATAGAAGCGCAAGCGAGGCACCGGCTCGCAGTTTGTCCCGGGCATGGGAAGCAGCATGCTGCGTGCCCAGAACACATCCCCCTGTATCCTGCCTGCCACGGGACTGCTTCTGAGCATGGAGGCACGTCTACAAGCCAGCTGAGATGGGCTTTGCCTAAGAGTGAGGGAAGTGTCGAGTGGAACAAGGGATGTGCTGCACAGCTTCCCTCGCAGGCAGATTCCCTCCTGGGACGCTTACTTCTCTTGCCTTAGTGCCCTGCTTTGTTTGGAGGCTGTTTGCGGACAGCAGCACACACAGCGGGAAGGTGCGCTCTGATCGGCTCCAAGTCCGGCAGATAGAAGCGCAAGCGAGGCACCGGCTCGCAGTTTGTCCCGGGCATGGGAAGCAGCATGCTGCATGCCCAGAACACATCTCTCACTGTCCTGCCTGCCACAGGGCTGTTTCTGAGCACGGAGGCACGCCTACAAGCAAGTTGAGATGGGCTTTGCCTAAGAGTGAGGGAAGTGTCGAGTGGAACAAGGGATGTGCTGCACAGCTTCCCTCGCAGGCAGATTCCCTCCTGGGACACTTAGTTCTCTTGCCTTAGTGCCCTGCTTTGTTTGGAGGCTGTTTGCGGACAGCAGCACACACAGCGGGAAGGTGCACTCTGATCGGCTCCAAGTCTCGGCAGATAGAAGCGCAAGCGAGGCACCGGCTCGCAGTTTGTCCCGGGCATGGGAAGCAGCATGCTGCGTGCCCAGAACACATCTCGCACTGTCCTGCCTGCCACGGGACTGCTTCTGAGCACGGAGGCACGCCTACAAGCAAGTTGAGATGGGCTTTGCCTAAGAGTGAGGGAAGTGTCGAGTGGAACAAGGGAACTGCTGAACAGCTTCCCTCGCAGGCAGATTCCCTCCTGGGGCGCTTAGTTCTCTTGCTTTAGTGCCCTGCTTTGTTTGGAGACTGTTTGCAGACAGCAGCACACACAGCGGGAAGGTGCGCTCTGATCGGCTCCAAGTCCGGCAGATAGAAGCGCAAGCGAGGCACCGGCTCGCAGTTTGTCCCGGGCATGGGAAGCAGCATGCTGCATGCCCAGAACACATCTCGCACTGTCCTGCCTGCCACAGGGCTGTTTCTGAGCACGGAGGCACGCCTACAAGCCAGCTGAGATGGGCTTTGCCTAAGAGTCAGGGAAGTGGCGAGTGGAACAAGGCATGTGCTGCACAGCTTCCCTCGAAGGCAGATTCCCTCCTGGGACGCTTACTTCTCATGCCTTAGTGCCCTGCTTTGTTTGGAGGCTGTTTGCGGACAGCAGCACACACAGCGGGAAGGTGCGCTCTGATCGGCTCCAAGTCTCGGCAGATAGAAGCGCAAGCGAGGCACCGGCTCGCAGTTTGTCCCAGGCATGGGAAGCAGCATGCTGCATGCCAAGAACACATCTCGCACTGTCCTGCCTGCCACGGGACTTCTTCTGAGCACGGAGGCACGCCTACAAGCCAGCTGAGATGGGCTTTGCCTAAGAGTCAGGGAAGTGGCGAGTGGAACAAGGGATGTGCTGCACAGCTTCCCTCGCAGGCAGATTCCCTCCTGGGACGCTTACTTCTCTTGCCTTAGTGCCCTGCTTTGTTTGGAGGCTGTTTGCGGACAGCAGCACACACAGCGGGAAGGTGCGCTCTGATCGGCTCCAAGTCTCGGCAGATAGAAGCGCAAGCGAGGTACCGGCTCGCAGTTTGTCCCGGGCATGGGAAGCAGCATGCTGCGTGCCCAGAACACATCCCCCTGTATCCTGCCTGCCACGGGACTGCTTCTGAGCACAGAGGCTCGCCTACAAGCAAGTTGAGATGGGCTTTGCCTAAGAGTGAGGGAAGTGTCGAGTGGAACAAGGGAACTGCTGCACAGCTTCCCTCGCAGGCAGATTCCCTCCTGGGACGCTTAGTTCTCTTGCCTTAGTGCCCTGCTTTGTTTGGAGGCTGTTTGCGGACAGCAGCACACACAGCGGGAAGGTGCGCGCTGGCCATCTCCAAGTCTCGGCAGATAGAAGCGCAAGCGAGGCACCGGCTCGCAGTTTGTCCCGGGCATGGGAAGCAGCATGCTGCGTGCCCAGAACACATCTCGCACTGTCCTGCCTGCCACAGGGCTGTTTCTGAGCACGGAGGCACGCCTACAAGCAAGTTGAGATGGGCTTTGCCTAAGAGTGAGGGAAGTGGCGAGCGGAACAAGGGAACTGCTGCACAGCTTCCCTCGCAGGCAGATTCCCTCCTGGGACGCTTACTTCTCTTGCCTTAGTGCCCTGCTTTGTTTGGAGGCTGTTTGCGGACAGCAGCACACACAGCGGGAAGGTGCGCTCTGATCGGCTCCAAGTCTCGGCAGATAGAAGCGCAAGCGAGGCACCGGCTCGCAGTTTGTCCCGGGCATGGGAAGCAGCATGCTGCATGCCCAGAACACATCCCCCTGTATCCTGCCTGCCACAGGACTGCTTCTGAGCACGGAGGCACGTCTACAAGCCAGCTGAGATGGGCTTTGCCTAAGAGTGAGGGAAGTGGCGAGTGGAACAAGGGATGTGCTGCACAGCTTCCCTCGCAGGCAGATTCCCTCCTGGGACGCTTACTTCTCATGCCTTAGTGCCCTGCTTTGTTTGGAGGCTGTTTGCGGACAGCAGCACACACAGCGGGAAGGTGCGCTCTGATCGGCTCCAAGTCTCGGCAGATAGAAGCGCAAGCGAGGCACCGGCTCGCAGTTTGTCCCGGGCATGGGAAGCAGCATGCTGCGTGCCCAGAATACATCCCCCTGTATCCTGCCTGCCACGGGACTGCTTCTGAGCACGGAGGCTCGCCTACAAGCCAGCTGAGATGGGCTTTGCCTAAGAGTGAGGGAAGTGTCGAGTGGAACAAGGGATGTGCTGCACAGCTTCCCTCGCAGGCAGATTCCCTCCTGGGACGCTTACTTCTCTTGCCTTAGTGCCCTGCTTTGTTTGGAGGCTGTTTGCGGACAGCAGCACACACAGCGGGAAGGTGCGCTCTGATCGGCTCCAAGTCTCGGCAGATAGAAGCGCAAGCGAGGCACCGGCTCGCAGTTTGTCCCGGGCATGGGAAGCAGCATGCTGCATGCCCAGAACACATCTCTCACTGTCCTGCCTGCCACAGGGCTGTTTCTGAGCACAGAGGCACGCCTACAAGCAAGTTGAGATGGGCTTTGCCTAAGAGTGAGGGAAGTGTCGAGTGGAACAAGGGAACTGCTTCACAGCTTCCCTCGCAGGCAGATTCCCTCCTGGGGCGCTTAGTTCTCTTGCCTTAGTGCCCTGCTTTGTTTGGAGACTGTTTGCGGACAGCAGCACACACAGCGGGAAGGTGCGTGCTGGCCATCTCCAAGTCCGGCAGATAGAAGCGCAAGCGAGGCACCGGCTCGCAGTTTGTCCCGGGCATGGGAAGCAGCATGCTGCGTGCCCAGAACACATCTCGCACTGTCCTGCCTGCCACAGGGCTGTTTCTGAGCACGGAGGCACGCCTACAAGCCAGCTGAGATGGGCTTTGCCTAAGAGTCAGGGAAGTGTCGAGTGGAACAAGGGATGTGCTGCACAGCTTCCCTCGCAGGCAGATTCCCTCCTGGGACGCTTACTTCTCTTGCCTTAGTGCCCTGCTTTGTTTGGAGGCTGTTTGCGGACAGCAGCACACACAGCGGGAAGGTGCGCTCTGATCGGCTCCAAGTCTCGGCAGATAGAAGCGCAAGCGAGGCACCGGCTCGCAGTTTGTCCCGGGCATGGGAAGCAGCATGCTGCTTGCCCAGAACACATCTCGCACTGTCCTGCTGCCACAGGGCTGTTTCTGAGCACGGAGGCACGCCTACAAGCCAGCTGAGATGGGCTTTGCCTAAGAGTCAGGGAAGTGGCGAGCGGAACAAGGGATGTGCTGCACAGCTTCCCTCGCAGGCAGATTCCCTCCTGGGACGCTTACTTCTCTTGCCTTAGTGCCCTGCTTTGTTTGGAGGCTGTTTGCGGACAGCAGCACACACAGCGGGAAGGTGCGCTCTGATCGGCTCCAAGTCTCGGCAGATAGAAGCGCAAGCGAGGCACCGGCTCGCAGTTTGTCCCGGGCATGGGAAGCAGCATGCTGCGTGCCCAGAACACATCTCGCACTGTCCTGCCTGCCACAGGGCTGTTTCTGAGCACGGAGGCACGCCTACAAGCAAGTTGAGATGGGCTTTGCCTAAGAGTGAGGGAAGTGGCGAGCGGAACAAGGGAACTGCTGCACAGCTTCCCTCGCAGGCAGATTCCCTCCTGGGACGCTTACTTCTCTTGCCTTAGTGCCCTGCTTTGTTTGGAGGCTGTTTGCGGACAGCAGCACACACAGCGGGAAGGTGCGCTCTGATCGGCTCCAAGTCTCGGCAGATAGAAGCGCAAGCGAGGCACCGGCTCGCAGTTTGTCCCGGGCATGGGAAGCAGCATGCTGCGTGCCCAGAACACATCCCCCTGTATCCTGCCTGCCACAGGACTGCTTCTGAGCACGGAGGCACGTCTACAAGCCAGCTGAGATGGGCTTTGCCTAAGAGTGAGGGAAGTGGCGAGTGGAACAAGGGATGTGCTGCACAGCTTCCCTCGCAGGCAGATTCCCTCCTGGGACGCTTACTTCTCATGCCTTAGTGCCCTGCTTTGTTTGGAGGCTGTTTGCGGACAGCAGCACACACAGCGGGAAGGTGCGCTCTGATCGGCTCCAAGTCTCGGCAGATAGAAGCGCAAGCGAGGCACCGGCTCGCAGTTTGTCCCGGGCATGGGAAGCAGCATGCTGCGTGCCCAGAACACATCTCGCACTGTCCTGCCTGCCACAGGGCTGTTTCTGAGCACGGAGGCACGCCTACAAGCAAGTTGAGATGGGCTTTGCCTAAGAGTGAGGGAAGTGTCGAGTGGAACAAGGGAACTGCTTCACAGCTTCCCTCGCAGGCAGATTCCCTCCTGGGACGCTTAGTTCTCTTGCCTTAGTGCCCTGCTTTGTTTGGAGACTGTTTGCGGACAGCAGCACACACAGCGGGAAGGTGCGACTGGCCATCTCCAAGTCCGGCAGATAGAAGCGCAAGCGAGGCACCGGCTCGCAGTTTGTCCCGGGCATGGGAAGCAGCATGCTGCGTGCCCAGAACACATCTCGCACTGTCCTGCCTGCCACAGGGCTGTTTCTGAGCACGGAGGCACGCCTACAAGCCAGCTGAGATGGGCTTTGCCTAAGAGTCAGGGAAGTGGCGAGTGGAACAAGGGATGTGCTGCACAGCTTCCCTCGCAGGCAGATTCCCTCCTGGGACGCTTACTTCTCTTGCCTTAGTGCCCTGCTTTGTTTGGAGGCTGTTTGCGGACAGCAGCACACACAGCGGGAAGGTGCGCTCTGATCGGCTCCAAGTCTCGGCAGATAGAAGCGCAAGCGAGGCACCGGCTCGCAGTTTGTCCCGGGCATGGGAAGCAGCATGCTGCATGCCCAGAACACATCTCGCACTGTCCTGCCTGCCACAGGGCTGTTTCTGAGCACGGAGGCACGCCTACAAGCAAGTTGAGATGGGCTTTGCCTAAGAGTGAGGGAAGTGTCGAGTGGAACAAGGGAACTGCTTCACAGCTTCCCTCGCAGGCAGATTCCCTCCTGGGGCGCTTAGTTCTCTTGCCTTAGTGCCCTGCTTTGTTTGGAGACTGTTTGCGGACAGCAGCACACACAGCGGGAAGGTGCGTGCTGGCCATCTCCAAGTCCGGCAGATAGAAGCGCAAGCGAGGCACCGGCTCGCAGTTTGTCCCGGGCATGGGAAGCAGCATGCTGCGTGCCCAGAACACATCTCGCACTGTCCTGCCTGCCACAGGGCTGTTTCTGAGCACGGAGGCACGCCTACAAGCCAGCTGAGATGGGCTTTGCCTAAGAGTCAGGGAAGTGTCGAGTGGAACAAGGGATGTGCTGCACAGCTTCCCTCGCAGGCAGATTCCCTCCTGGGACGCTTACTTCTCTTGCCTTAGTGCCCTGCTTTGTTTGGAGGCTGTTTGCGGACAGCAGCACACACAGCGGGAAGGTGCGCTCTGATCGGCTCCAAGTCTCGGCAGATAGAAGCGCAAGCGAGGCACCGGCTCGCAGTTTGTCCCGGGCATGGGAAGCAGCATGCTGCATGCCCAGAACACATCTCGCACTGTCCTGCCTGCCACAGGGCTGTTTCTGAGCACGGAGGCACGCCTACAAGCCAGCTGAGATGGGCTTTGCCTAAGAGTCAGGGAAGTGGCGAGCGGAACAAGGCATGTGCTGCACAGCTTCCCTCGCAGGCAGATTCCCTCCTGGGACGCTTACTTCTCTTGCCTTAGTGCCCTGCTTTGTTTGGAGGCTGTTTGCAGACAGCAGCACACACAGCGGGAAGGTGCGCTCTGATCGGCTCCAAGTCTCGGCAGATAGAAGCGCAAGCGAGGCACCGGCTCGCAGTTTGTCCCGGGCATGGGAAGCAGCATGCTGCGTGCCCAGAACACATCTCGCACTGTCCTGCCTGCCACAGGGCTGTTTCTGAGCACGGAGGCACGCCTACAAGCAAGTTGAGATGGGCTTTGCCTAAGAGTGAGGGAAGTGGCGAGCGGAACAAGGGAACTGCTGCACAGCTTCCCTCGCAGGCAGATTCCCTCCTGGGACGCTTACTTCTCTTGCCTTAGTGCCCTGCTTTGTTTGGAGGCTGTTTGCGGACAGCAGCACACACAGCGGGAAGGTGCGCTCTGATCGGCTCCAAGTCTCGGCAGATAGAAGCGCAAGCGAGGCACCGGCTCGCAGTTTGTCCCGGGCATGGGAAGCAGCATGCTGCGTGCCCAGAACACATCCCCCTGTATCCTGCCTGCCACAGGACTGCTTCTGAGCACGGAGGCACGTCTACAAGCCAGCTGAGATGGGCTTTGCCTAAGAGTGAGGGAAGTGGCGAGTGGAACAAGGGATGTGCTGCACAGCTTCCCTCGCAGGCAGATTCCCTCCTGGGACGCTTACTTCTCATGCCTTAGTGCCCTGCTTTGTTTGGAGGCTGTTTGCGGACAGCAGCACACACAGCGGGAAGGTGCGCTCTGATCGGCTCCAAGTCTCGGCAGATAGAAGCGCAAGCGAGGCACCGGCTCGCAGTTTGTCCCGGGCATGGGAAGCAGCATGCTGTGTGCCCAGAACACATCTCGCACTGTCCTGCCTGCCACAGGGCTGTTTCTGAGCACGGAGGCACGCCTACAAGCAAGTTGAGATGGGCTTTGCCTAAGAGTGAGGGAAGTGTCGAGTGGAACAAGGGAACTGCTTCACAGCTTCCCTCGCAGGCAGATTCCCTCCTGGGACGCTTAGTTCTCTTGCCTTAGTGCCCTGCTTTGTTTGGAGACTGTTTGCGGACAGCAGCACACACAGCGGGAAGGTGCGACTGGCCATCTCCAAGTCCGGCAGATAGAAGCGCAAGCGAGGCACCGGCTCGCAGTTTGTCCCGGGCATGGGAAGCAGCATGCTGCGTGCCCAGAACACATCTCGCACTGTCCTGCCTGCCACAGGGCTGTTTCTGAGCACGGAGGCACGCCTACAAGCCAGCTGAGATGGGCTTTGCCTAAGAGTCAGGGAAGTGGCGAGTGGAACAAGGGATGTGCTGCACAGCTTCCCTCGCAGGCAGATTCCCTCCTGGGACGCTTACTTCTCTTGCCTTAGTGCCCTGCTTTGTTTGGAGGCTGTTTGCGGACAGCAGCACACACAGCGGGAAGGTGCGCTCTGATCGGCTCCAAGTCTCGGCAGATAGAAGCGCAAGCGAGGCACCGGCTCGCAGTTTGTCCCGGGCATGGGAAGCAGCATGCTGCATGCCCAGAACACATCTCGCACTGTCCTGCCTGCCACAGGGCTGTTTCTGAGCACGGAGGCACGCCTACAAGCCAGCTGAGATGGGCTTTGCCTAAGAGTCAGGGAAGTGGCGAGCGGAACAAGGGAACTGCTGCACAGCTTCCCTCGCAGGCAGATTCCCTCCTGGGACGCTTACTTCTCTTGCCTTAGTGCCCTGCTTTGTTTGGAGGCTGTTTGCGGACAGCAGCACACACAGCGGGAAGGTGCGCTCTGATCGGCTCCAAGTCTCGGCAGATAGAAGCGCAAGCGAGGCACCGGCTTGCAGTTTGTCCCGGGCAAGGGAAGCAGCATGCTGCATGCCAAGAACACATCTCGCACTGTCCTGCCTGCCACAGGGCAGTTTCTGAGCACGGAGGCACGCCTACAAGCCAGCTGAGATGGGCTTTGCCTAAGAGTGAGGGAAGTGTCGAGCGGAACAAGGGAACTGCTGCACAGCTTCCCTCGCAGGCAGATTCCCTCCTGGGACGCTTACTTCTCATGCCTTAGTGCCCTGCTTTGTTTGGAGGCTGTTTGCGGACAGCAGCACACACAGCGGGAAGGTGCGCTCTGATCGGCTCCAAGTCTCGGCAGATAGAAGCGCAAGCGAGGCACCGGCTCGCAGTTTGTCCCGGGCATGGGAAGCAGCATGCTGCATGCCAAGAACACATCTCGCACTGTCCTGCCTGCCACAGGGCTGTTTCTGAGCACGGAGGCACGCCTACAAGCAAGTTGAGATGGGCTTTGCCTAAGAGTGAGGGAAGTGTCGAGTGGAACAAGGGAACTGCTGCACAGCTTCCCTCGCAGGCAGATTCCCTCCTGGGGTGCTTAGTTCTCTTGCTTTAGTGCCCTGCTTTGTTTGGAGACTGTTTGCGGACAGCAGCACACACAGCGGGAAGGTGCGCTCTGATCGGCTCCAAGTCCGGCAGATAGAAGCGCAAGCGAGGCACCGGCTCGCAGTTTGTCCCGGGCATGGGAAGCAGCATGCTGCGTGCCCAGAACACATCCCCCTGTATCCTGCCTGCCACAGGACTGCTTCTGAGCACGGAGGCACGTCTACAAGCCAGCTGAGATGGGCTTTGCCTAAGAGTGAGGGAAGTGGCGAGTGGAACAAGGGATGTGCTGCACAGCTTCCCTCGCAGGCAGATTCCCTCCTGGGACGCTTACTTCTCATGCCTTAGTGCCCTGCTTTGTTTGGAGGCTGTTTGCGGACAGCAGCACACACAGCGGGAAGGTGCGCTCTGATCGGCTCCAAGTCTCGGCAGATAGAAGCGCAAGCGAGGCACCGGCTCGCAGTTTGTCCCGGGCATGGGAAGCAGCATGCTGCGTGCCCAGAACACATCCCCCTGTATCCTGCCTGCCACGGGACTGCTTCTGAGCACGGAGGCACGTCTACAAGCCAGCTGAGATGGGCTTTGCCTAAGAGTGAGGGAAGTGTCGAGTGGAACAAGGGAACTGCTTCACAGCTTCCCTCACAGGCAGATTCCCTCCTGGGACGCTTACTTCTCTTGCCTTAGTGCCCTGCTTTGTTTGGAGGCTGTTTGCGGACAGCAGCACACACAGCGGGAAGGTGCGCTCTGATCGGCTCCAAGTCTCGGCAGATAGAAGCGCAAGCGAGGCACCGGCTCGCAGTTTGTCCCGGGCATGGGAAGCAGCATGCTGCATGCCCAGAACACATCTCTCACTGTCCTGCCTGCCACAGGGCTGTTTCTGAGCACGGAGGCACGCCTACAAGCCAGCTGAGATGGGCTTTGCCTAAGAGTGAGGGAAGTGTCGAGTGGAACAAGGGAACTGCTTCACAGCTTCCCTCGCAGGCAGATTCCCTCCTGGGGCGCTTAGTTCTCTTGCCTTAGTGCCCTGCTTTGTTTGGAGACTGTTTGCGGACAGCAGCACACACAGCGGGAAGGTGCGCGCTGGCCATCTCCAAGTCCGGCAGATAGAAGCGCAAGCGAGGCACCGGCTCGCAGTTTGTCCCGGGCATGGGAAGCAGCATGCTGCGTGCCCAGAACACATCTCGCACTGTCCTGCCTGCCACAGGGCTGTTTCTGAGCACGGAGGCACGCCTACAAGCCAGCTGAGATGGGCTTTGCCTAAGAGTCAGGGAAGTGGCGAGTGGAACAAGGGATGTGCTGCACAGCTTCCCTCGCAGGCAGATTCCCTCCTGGGACGCTTACTTCTCTTGCCTTAGTGCCCTGCTTTGTTTGGAGGCTGTTTGCGGACAGCAGCACACACAGCGGCAAGGTGCGCTCTGATCGGCTCCAAGTCTCGGCAGATAGAAGCGCAAGCGAGGCACCGGCTCGCAGTTTGTCCCGGGCATGGGAAGCAGCATGCTGCGTGCCCAGAACACATCTCGCACTGTCCTGCCTGCCACGGGACTGCTTCTGAGCACGGAGGCACGCCTACAAGCAAGTTGAGATTGGCTTTGCCTAAGAGTGAGGGAAGTGTCGAGTGGAACAAGGGAACTGCTGAACAGCTTCCCTCGCAGGCAGATTCCCTCCTGGGGCGCTTAGTTCTCTTGCTTTAGTGCCCTGCTTTGTTTGGAGACTGCGGACAGCAGCACACACAGCGGGAAGGTGTGCGCTGGCCATCTCCAAGTCCGGCAGATAGAAGCGCAAGCAAGGCACCGGCTCGCAGTTTGTCCCGGGCATGGGAAGCAGCATGCTGCATGCCCAGAACACATCTCGCACTGTCCTGCCTGCCACAGGGCTGTTTCTGAGCACGGAGGCACGCCTACAAGCCAGCTGAGATGGGCTTTGCCTAAGAGTCAGGGAAGTGGCGAGCGGAACAAGGGAACTGCTGCACAGCTTCCCTCGCAGGCAGATTCCCTCCTGGGACGCTTACTTCTCATGCCTTAGTGCCCTGCTTTGTTTGGAGGCTGTTTGCGGACAGCAGCACACACAGCGGGAAGGTGCGCTCTGATCGGCTCCAAGTCTCGGCAGATAGAAGCGCAAGCGAGGCACCGGCTCGCAGTTTGTCCCGGGCATGGGAAGCAGCATGCTGCATGCCAAGAACACATCTCGCACTGTCCTGCCTGCCACAGGGCTGTTTCTGAGCACGGAGGCACGCCTACAAGCAAGTTGAGATGGGCTTTGCCTAAGAGTGAGGGAAGTGTCGAGTGGAACAAGGGAACTGCTGAACAGCTTCCCTCGCAGGCAGATTCCCTCCTGGGGCGCTTAGTTCTCTTGCTTTAGTGCCCTGCTTTGTTTGGAGACTGTTTGCGGACAGCAGCACACACAGCGGGAAGGTGCGCTCTGATCGGCTCCAAGTCCGGCAGATAGAAGCGCAAGCGAGGCACCGGCTCGCAGTTTGTCCCGGGCATGGGAAGCAGCATGCTGCTTGCCCAGAACACATCCCCCTGTATCCTGCCTGCCACGGGACTGCTTCTGAGCACGGAGGCTCGCCTACAAGCCAGCTGAGATGGGCTTTGCCTAAGAGTCAGGGAAGTGGCGAGTGGAACAAGGGATGTGCTGCACAGCTTCCCTCGCAGGCAGATTCCCTCCTGGGACGCTTACTTCTCATGCCTTAGTGCCCTGCTTTGTTTGGAGGCTGTTTGCGGACAGCAGCACACACAGCGGGAAGGTGCGCTCTGATCGGCTCCAAGTCTCGGCAGATAGAAGCGCAAGCGAGGCACCGGCTCGCAGTTTGTCCCGGGCATGGGAAGCAGCATGCTGCATGCCCAGAACACATCTCTCACTGTCCTGCCTGCCACAGGGCTGTTTCTGAGCACGGAGGCACGCCTACAAGCCAGCTGAGATGGGCTTTGCCTAAGAGTGAGGGAAGTGTCGAGTGGAACAAGGGAACTGCTTCACAGCTTCCCTCGCAGGCAGATTCCCTCCTGGGGCGCTTAGTTCTCTTGCCTTAGTGCCCTGCTTTGTTTGGAGACTGTTTGCGGACAGCAGCACACACAGCGGGAAGGTGCGCGCTGGCCATCTCCAAGTCCGGCAGATAGAAGCGCAAGCGAGGCACCGGCTCGCAGTTTGTCCCGGGCATGGGAAGCAGCATGCTGCGTGCCCAGAACACATCTCGCACTGTCCTGCCTGCCACAGGGCTGTTTCTGAGCACAGAGGCACGCCTACAAGCCAGCTGAGATGGGCTTTGCCTAAGAGTCAGGGAAGTGGCGAGTGGAACAAGGGATGTGCTGCACAGCTTCCCTCGCAGGCAGATTCCCTCCTGGGACGCTTACTTCTCTTGCCTTAGTGCCCTGCTTTGTTTGGAGGCTGTTTGCGGACAGCAGCACACACAGCGGGAAGGTGCGCTCTGATCGGCTCCAAGTCTCGGCAGATAGAAGCGCAAGCGAGGCACCGGCTCGCAGTTTGTCCCGGGCATGGGAAGCAGCATGCTGCGTGCCCAGAACACATCTCGCACTGTCCTGCCTGCCACGGGACTGCTTCTGAGCACGGAGGCACGCCTACAAGCAAGTTGAGATTGGCTTTGCCTAAGAGTGAGGGAAGTGTCGAGTGGAACAAGGGAACTGCTGAACAGCTTCCCTCGCAGGCAGATTCCCTCCTGGGGCGCTTAGTTCTCTTGCTTTAGTGCCCTGCTTTGTTTGGAGGCTGTTTGCGGACAGCAGCACACACAGCGGGAAGGTGTGCGCTGGCCATCTCCAAGTCCGGCAGATAGAAGCGCAAGCAAGGCACCGGCTCGCAGTTTGTCCCGGGCATGGGAAGCAGCATGCTGCATGCCCAGAACACATCTCGCACTGTCCTGCCTGCCACAGGGCTGTTTCTGAGCACGGAGGCACGCCTACAAGCAAGTTGAGATGGGCTTTGCCTAAGAGTGAGGGAAGTGTCGAGTGGAACAAGGGAACTGCTGAACAGCTTCCCTCGCAGGCAGATTCCCTCCTGGGGCGCTTAGTTCTCTTGCTTTAGTGCCCTGCTTTGTTTGGAGACTGTTTGCGGACAGCAGCACACACAGCGGGAAGGTGCGCTCTGATCGGCTCCAAGTCCGGCAGATAGAAGCGCAAGCGAGGCACCGGCTCGCAGTTTGTCCCGGGCATGGGAAGCAGCATGCTGCTTGCCCAGAACACATCCCCCTGTATCCTGCCTGCCACGGGACTGCTTCTGAGCACGGAGGCTCGCCTACAAGCCAGCTGAGATGGGCTTTGCCTAAGAGTGAGGGAAGTGGCGAGTGGAACAAGGGATGTGCTGCACAGCTTCCCTCGCAGGCAGATTCCCTCCTGGGACGCTTACTTCTCATGCCTTAGTGCCCTGCTTTGTTTGGAGGCTGTTTGCGGACAGCAGCACACACAGCGGGAAGGTGCGCTCTGATCGGCTCCAAGTCTCGGCAGATAGAAGCGCAAGCGAGGCACCGGCTCGCAGTTTGTCCCGGGCATGGGAAGCAGCATGCTGCATGCCCAGAACACATCTCTCACTGTCCTGCCTGCCACAGGGCTGTTTCTGAGCACGGAGGCACGCCTACAAGCCAGCTGAGATGGGCTTTGCCTAAGAGTGAGGGAAGTGTCGAGTGGAACAAGGGAACTGCTGAACAGCTTCCCTCGCAGGCAGATTCCCTCCTGGGGCGCTTAGTTCTCTTGCCTTAGTGCCCTGCTTTGTTTGGAGGCTGTTTGCGGACAGCAGCACACACAGCGGGAAGGTGCGCGCTGGCCATCTCCAAGTCCGGCAGATAGAAGCGCAAGCGAGGCACCGGCTCGCAGTTTGTCCCGGGCATGGGAAGCAGCATGCTGCGTGCCCAGAACACATCTCGCACTGTCCTGCCTGCCACAGGGCTGTTTCTGAGCACGGAGGCACGCCTACAAGCCAGCTGAGATGGGCTTTGCCTAAGAGTCAGGGAAGTGGCGAGTGGAACAAGGGATGTGCTGCACAGCTTCCCTCGCAGGCAGATTCCCTCCTGGGATGCTTAGTTCTCTTGCCTTAGTGCCCTGCTTTGTTTGGAGGCTGTTTGCGGACAGCAGCACACACAGCGGGAAGGTGCGCTCTGATCGGCTCCAAGTCTCGGCAGATAGAAGCGCAAGCGAGGCACCGGCTCGCAGTTTGTCCCGGGCATGGGAAGCAGCATGCTGCGTGCCCAGAACACATCTCGCACTGTCCTGCCTGCCACGGGACTGCTTCTGAGCACGGAGGCACGCCTACAAGCAAGTTGAGATTGGCTTTGCCTAAGAGTGAGGGAAGTGTCGAGTGGAACAAGGGAACTGCTGAACAGCTTCCCTCGCAGGCAGATTCCCTCCTGGGGCGCTTAGTTCTCTTGCTTTAGTGCCCTGCTTTGTTTGGAGACTGCGGACAGCAGCACACACAGCGGGAATGTGCGCGCTGGCCATCTCCAAGTCCGGCAGATAGAAGCGCAAGCGAGGCACCGGCTCGCAGTTTGTCCCGGGCATGGGAAGCAGCATGCTGCATGCCAAGAACACATCTCGCACTGTCCTGCCTGCCACAGGGCTGTTTCTGAGCACGGAGGCACGCCTACAAGCAAGTTGAGATGGGCTTTGCCTAAGAGTGAGGGAAGTGTCGAGTGGAACAAGGGAACTGCTGAACAGCTTCCCTCGCAGGCAGATTCCCTCCTGGGGCGCTTAGTTCTCTTGCTTTAGTGCCCTGCTTTGTTTGGAGACTGTTTGCGGACAGCAGCACACACAGCGGGAAGGTGCGCTCTGATCGGCTCCAAGTCCGGCAGATAGAAGCGCAAGCGAGGCACCGGCTCGCAGTTTGTCCCGGGCATGGGAAGCAGCATGCTGCTTGCCCAGAACACATCTCTCACTGTCCTGCCTGCCACAGGGCTCTTTCTGAGCACGGAGGCACGCCTACAAGCCAGCTGAGATGGGCTTTGCCTAAGAGTGAGGGAAGTGTCGAGTGGAACAAGGGAACTGCTTCACAGCTTCCCTCGCAGGCAGATTCCCTCCTGGGGCGCTTAGTTCTCTTGCCTTAGTGCCCTGCTTTGTTTGGAGACTGTTTGCGGACAGCAGCACACACAGCGGGAAGGTGCGCGCTGGCCATCTCCAAGTCCGGCAGATAGAAGCGCAAGCGAGGCACCGGCTCGCAGTTTGTCCCGGGCATGGGAAGCAGCATGCTGCGTGCCCAGAACACATCTCGCACTGTCCTGCCTGCCACAGGGCTGTTTCTGAGCACGGAGGCACGCCTACAAGCCAGCTGAGATGGGCTTTGCCTAAGAGTCAGGGAAGTGTCGAGTGGAACAAGGGATGTGCTGCACAGCTTCCCTCGCAGGCAGATTCCCTCCTGGGACGCTTACTTCTCTTGCCTTAGTGCCCTGCTTTGTTTGGAGGCTGTTTGCGGACAGCAGCACACACAGCGGGAAGGTGCGCTCTGATCGGCTCCAAGTCTCGGCAGATAGAAGCGCAAGCGAGGCACCGGCTGGCAGTTTGTCCCGGGCATGGGAAGCAGCATGCTGCGTGCCCAGAACACATCTCGCACTGTCCTGCCTGCCACGGGACTGCTTCTGAGCACGGAGGCACGCCTACAAGCAAGTTGAGATTGGCTTTGCCTAAGAGTGAGGGAAGTGTCGAGTGGAACAAGGGAACTGCTGAACAGCTTCCCTCGCAGGCAGATTCCCTCCTGGGGCGCTTAGTTCTCTTGCTTTAGTGCCCTGCTTTGTTTGGAGACTGCGGACAGCAGCACACACAGCGGGAAGGTGCGCGCTGGCCATCTCCAAGTCCGGCAGATAGAAGCGCAAGCGAGGCACCGGCTCGCAGTTTGTCCCGGGCATGGGAAGCAGCATGCTGCATGCCCAGAACACATCTCGCACTGTCCTGCCTGCCACAGGGCTGTTTCTGAGCACGGAGGCACGCCTACAAGCCAGCTGAGATGGGCTTTGCCTAAGAGTCAGGGAAGTGGCGAGCGGAACAAGGGATGTGCTGCACAGCTTCCCTCGCAGGCAGATTCCCTCCTGGGACGCTTACTTCTCATGCCTTAGTGCCCTGCTTTGTTTGGAGACTGTTTGCGGACAGCAGCACACACAGCGGGAAGGTGCGCTCTGATCGGCTCCAAGTCTCGGCAGATAGAAGCGCAAGCGAGGCACCGGCTCGCAGTTTGTCCCGGGCATGGGAAGCAGCATGCTGCATGCCAAGAACACATCTCGCACTGTCCTGCCTGCCACAGGGCTGTTTCTGAGCACGGAGGCACGCCTACAAGCAAGTTGAGATGGGCTTTGCCTAAGAGTGAGGGAAGTGTCGAGTGGAACAAGGGAACTGCTGAACAGCTTCCCTCGCAGGCAGATTCCCTCCTGGGGCGCTTAGTTCTCTTGCTTTAGTGCCCTGCTTTGTTTGGAGACTGTTTGCGGACAGCAGCACACACAGCGGGAAGGTGCGCTCTGATCGGCTCCAAGTCCGGCAGATAGAAGCGCAAGCGAGGCACCGGCTCGCAGTTTGTCCCGGGCATGGGAAGCAGCATGCTGCTTGCCCAGAACACATCCCCCTGTATCCTGCCTGCCACAGGACTGCTTCTGAGCACAGAGGCACGTCTACAAGCCAGCTGAGATGGGCTTTGCCTAAGAGTGAGGGAAGTGGCGAGTGGAACAAGGGATGTGCTGCACAGCTTCCCTCGCAGGCAGATTCCCTCCTGGGACGCTTACTTCTCATGCCTTAGTGCCCTGCTTTGTTTGGAGGCTGTTTGCGGACAGCAGCACACACAGCGGGAAGGTGCGCTCTGATCGGCTCCAAGTCTCGGCAGATAGAAGCGCAAGCGAGGCACCGGCTCGCAGTTTGTCCCGGGCATGGGAAGCAGCATGCTGCGTGCCCAGAATACATCCCCCTGTATCCTGCCTGCCACGGGACTGCTTCTGAGCACGGAGGCTCGCCTACAAGCCAGCTGAGATGGGCTTTGCCTAAGAGTGAGGGAAGTGTCGAGTGGAACAAGGGATGTGCTGCACAGCTTCCCTCGCAGGCAGATTCCCTCCTGGGAGGCTTACTTCTCATGCCTTAGTGCCCTGCTTTGTTTGGAGGCTGTTTGCGGACAGCAGCACACACAGCGGGAAGGTGCGCGCTGGCCATCTCCAAGTCCGGCAGATAGAAGCGCAAGCGAGGCACCGGCTCGCAGTTTGTCCCGGGCATGGGAAGCAGCATGCTGCGTGCCCAGAACACATCTCGCACTGTCCTGCCTGCCACAGGGCTGTTTCTGAGCACGGAGGCACGCCTACAAGCCAGCTGAGATGGGCTTTGCCTAAGAGTCAGGGAAGTGTCGAGTGGAACAAGGGATGTGCTGCACAGCTTCCCTCGCAGGCAGATTCCCTCCTGGGACGCTTACTTCTCTTGCCTTAGTGCCCTGCTTTGTTTGGAGGCTGTTTGCGGACAGCAGCACACACAGCGGGAAGGTGCGCTCTGATCGGCTCCAAGTCTCGGCAGATAGAAGCGCAAGCGAGGCACCGGCTCGCAGTTTGTCCCGGGCATGGGAAGCAGCATGCTGCTTGCCCAGAACACATCTCGCACTGTCCTGCCTGCCACAGGGCTGTTTCTGAGCACGGAGGCACGCCTACAAGCCAGCTGAGATGGGCTTTGCCTAAGAGTCAGGGAAGTGGCGAGCGGAACAAGGGATGTGCTGCACAGCTTCCCTCGCAGGCAGATTCCCTCCTGGGACGCTTACTTCTCTTGCCTTAGTGCCCTGCTTTGTTTGGAGGCTGTTTGCGGACAGCAGCACACACAGCGGGAAGGTGCGCTCTGATCGGCTCCAAGTCTCGGCAGATAGAAGCGCAAGCGAGGCACCGGCTCGCAGTTTGTCCCGGGCATGGGAAGCAGCATGCTGCGTGCCCAGAACACATCTCGCACTGTCCTGCCTGCCACAGGGCTGTTTCTGAGCACGGAGGCACGCCTACAAGCAAGTTGAGATGGGCTTTGCCTAAGAGTGAGGGAAGTGGCGAGCGGAACAAGGGAACTGCTGCACAGCTTCCCTCGCAGGCAGATTCCCTCCTGGGACGCTTACTTCTCTTGCCTTAGTGCCCTGCTTTGTTTGGAGGCTGTTTGCGGACAGCAGCACACACAGCGGGAAGGTGCGCTCTGATCGGCTCCAAGTCTCGGCAGATAGAAGCGCAAGCGAGGCACCGGCTCGCAGTTTGTCCCGGGCATGGGAAGCAGCATGCTGCGTGCCCAGAACACATCCCCCTGTATCCTGCCTGCCACAGGACTGCTTCTGAGCACGGAGGCACGTCTACAAGCCAGCTGAGATGGGCTTTGCCTAAGAGTGAGGGAAGTGGCGAGTGGAACAAGGGATGTGCTGCACAGCTTCCCTCGCAGGCAGATTCCCTCCTGGGACGCTTACTTCTCATGCCTTAGTGCCCTGCTTTGTTTGGAGGCTGTTTGCGGACAGCAGCACACACAGCGGGAAGGTGCGCTCTGATCGGCTCCAAGTCTCGGCAGATAGAAGCGCAAGCGAGGCACCGGCTCGCAGTTTGTCCCGGGCATGGGAAGCAGCATGCTGCGTGCCCAGAACACATCTCGCACTGTCCTGCCTGCCACAGGGCTGTTTCTGAGCACGGAGGCACGCCTACAAGCAAGTTGAGATGGGCTTTGCCTAAGAGTGAGGGAAGTGTCGAGTGGAACAAGGGAACTGCTTCACAGCTTCCCTCGCAGGCAGATTCCCTCCTGGGACGCTTAGTTCTCTTGCCTTAGTGCCCTGCTTTGTTTGGAGACTGTTTGCGGACAGCAGCACACACAGCGGGAAGGTGCGACTGGCCATCTCCAAGTCCGGCAGATAGAAGCGCAAGCGAGGCACCGGCTCGCAGTTTGTCCCGGGCATGGGAAGCAGCATGCTGCGTGCCCAGAACACATCTCGCACTGTCCTGCCTGCCACAGGGCTGTTTCTGAGCACGGAGGCACGCCTACAAGCCAGCTGAGATGGGCTTTGCCTAAGAGTCAGGGAAGTGGCGAGTGGAACAAGGGATGTGCTGCACAGCTTCCCTCGCAGGCAGATTCCCTCCTGGGACGCTTACTTCTCTTGCCTTAGTGCCCTGCTTTGTTTGGAGGCTGTTTGCGGACAGCAGCACACACAGCGGGAAGGTGCGCTCTGATCGGCTCCAAGTCTCGGCAGATAGAAGCGCAAGCGAGGCACCGGCTCGCAGTTTGTCCCGGGCATGGGAAGCAGCATGCTGCATGCCCAGAACACATCTCGCACTGTCCTGCCTGCCACAGGGCTGTTTCTGAGCACGGAGGCACGCCTACAAGCAAGTTGAGATGGGCTTTGCCTAAGAGTGAGGGAAGTGTCGAGTGGAACAAGGGAACTGCTTCACAGCTTCCCTCGCAGGCAGATTCCCTCCTGGGGCGCTTAGTTCTCTTGCCTTAGTGCCCTGCTTTGTTTGGAGACTGTTTGCGGACAGCAGCACACACAGCGGGAAGGTGCGTGCTGGCCATCTCCAAGTCCGGCAGATAGAAGCGCAAGCGAGGCACCGGCTCGCAGTTTGTCCCGGGCATGGGAAGCAGCATGCTGCGTGCCCAGAACACATCTCGCACTGTCCTGCCTGCCACAGGGCTGTTTCTGAGCACGGAGGCACGCCTACAAGCCAGCTGAGATGGGCTTTGCCTAAGAGTCAGGGAAGTGTCGAGTGGAACAAGGGATGTGCTGCACAGCTTCCCTCGCAGGCAGATTCCCTCCTGGGACGCTTACTTCTCTTGCCTTAGTGCCCTGCTTTGTTTGGAGGCTGTTTGCGGACAGCAGCACACACAGCGGGAAGGTGCGCTCTGATCGGCTCCAAGTCTCGGCAGATAGAAGCGCAAGCGAGGCACCGGCTCGCAGTTTGTCCCGGGCATGGGAAGCAGCATGCTGCTTGCCCAGAACACATCTCGCACTGTCCTGCCTGCCACAGGGCTGTTTCTGAGCACGGAGGCACGCCTACAAGCCAGCTGAGATGGGCTTTGCCTAAGAGTCAGGGAAGTGGCGAGCGGAACAAGGGATGTGCTGCACAGCTTCCCTCGCAGGCAGATTCCCTCCTGGGACGCTTACTTCTCTTGCCTTAGTGCCCTGCTTTGTTTGGAGGCTGTTTGCGGACAGCAGCACACACAGCGGGAAGGTGCGCGCTGATCGGCTCCAAGTCTCGGCAGATAGAAGCGCAAGCGAGGCACCGGCTCGCAGTTTGTCCCGGGCATGGGAAGCAGCATGCTGCGTGCCCAGAACACATCTCGCACTGTCCTGCCTGCCACAGGGCTGTTTCTGAGCACGGAGGCACGCCTACAAGCAAGTTGAGATGGGCTTTGCCTAAGAGTGAGGGAAGTGGCGAGCGGAACAAGGGAACTGCTGCACAGCTTCCCTCGCAGGCAGATTCCCTCCTGGGACGCTTACTTCTCTTGCCTTAGTGCCCTGCTTTGTTTGGAGGCTGTTTGCGGACAGCAGCACACACAGCGGGAAGGTGCGCTCTGATCGGCTCCAAGTCTCGGCAGATAGAAGCGCAAGCGAGGCACCGGCTCGCAGTTTGTCCCGGGCATGGGAAGCAGCATGCTGCGTGCCCAGAACACATCCCCCTGTATCCTGCCTGCCACAGGACTGCTTCTGAGCACGGAGGCACGTCTACAAGCCAGCTGAGATGGGCTTTGCCTAAGAGTGAGGGAAGTGGCGAGTGGAACAAGGGATGTGCTGCACAGCTTCCCTCGCAGGCAGATTCCCTCCTGGGACGCTTACTTCTCATGCCTTAGTGCCCTGCTTTGTTTGGAGGCTGTTTGCGGACAGCAGCACACACAGCGGGAAGGTGCGCTCTGATCGGCTCCAAGTCTCGGCAGATAGAAGCGCAAGCGAGGCACCGGCTCGCAGTTTGTCCCGGGCATGGGAAGCAGCATGCTGCGTGCCCAGAACACATCTCGCACTGTCCTGCCTGCCACAGGGCTGTTTCTGAGCACGGAGGCACGCCTACAAGCAAGTTGAGATGGGCTTTGCCTAAGAGTGAGGGAAGTGTCGAGTGGAACAAGGGAACTGCTTCACAGCTTCCCTCGCAGGCAGATTCCCTCCTGGGACGCTTAGTTCTCTTGCCTTAGTGCCCTGCTTTGTTTGGAGACTGTTTGCGGACAGCAGCACACACAGCGGGAAGGTGCGACTGGCCATCTCCAAGTCCGGCAGATAGAAGCGCAAGCGAGGCACCGGCTCGCAGTTTGTCCCGGGCATGGGAAGCAGCATGCTGCGTGCCCAGAACACATCTCGCACTGTCCTGCCTGCCACAGGGCTGTTTCTGAGCACGGAGGCACGCCTACAAGCCAGCTGAGATGGGCTTTGCCTAAGAGTCAGGGAAGTGGCGAGTGGAACAAGGGATGTGCTGCACAGCTTCCCTCGCAGGCAGATTCCCTCCTGGGACGCTTACTTCTCTTGCCTTAGTGCCCTGCTTTGTTTGGAGGCTGTTTGCGGACAGCAGCACACACAGCGGGAAGGTGCGCTCTGATCGGCTCCAAGTCTCGGCAGATAGAAGCGCAAGCGAGGCACCGGCTCGCAGTTTGTCCCGGGCATGGGAAGCAGCATGCTGCATGCCCAGAACACATCTCGCACTGTCCTGCCTGCCACAGGGCTGTTTCTGAGCACGGAGGCACGCCTACAAGCCAGCTGAGATGGGCTTTGCCTAAGAGTCAGGGAAGTGGCGAGCGGAACAAGGGAACTGCTGCACAGCTTCCCTCGCAGGCAGATTCCCTCCTGGGACGCTTACTTCTCTTGCCTTAGTGCCCTGCTTTGTTTGGAGGCTGTTTGCGGACAGCAGCACACACAGCGGGAAGGTGCGCTCTGATCGGCTCCAAGTCTCGGCAGATAGAAGCGCAAGCGAGGCACCGGCTCGCAGTTTGTCCCGGGCAAGGGAAGCAGCATGCTGCATGCCAAGAACACATCTCGCACTGTCCTGCCTGCCACAGGGCTGTTTCTGAGCACGGAGGCACGCCTACAAGCCAGCTGAGATGGGCTTTGCCTAAGAGTGAGGGAAGTGTCGAGCGGAACAAGGGAACTGCTGCACAGCTTCCCTCGCAGGCAGATTCCCTCCTGGGACGCTTACTTCTCATGCCTTAGTGCCCTGCTTTGTTTGGAGGCTGTTTGCGGACAGCAGCACACACAGCGGGAAGGTGCGCTCTGATCGGCTCCAAGTCTCGGCAGATAGAAGCGCAAGCGAGGCACCGGCTCGCAGTTTGTCCCGGGCATGGGAAGCAGCATGCTGCATGCCAAGAACACATCTCGCACTGTCCTGCCTGCCACAGGGCTGTTTCTGAGCACGGAGGCACGCCTACAAGCAAGTTGAGATGGGCTTTGCCTAAGAGTGAGGGAAGTGTCGAGTGGAACAAGGGAACTGCTGCACAGCTTCCCTCGCAGGCAGATTCCCTCCTGGGGTGCTTAGTTCTCTTGCTTTAGTGCCCTGCTTTGTTTGGAGACTGTTTGCGGACAGCAGCACACACAGCGGGAAGGTGCGCTCTGATCGGCTCCAAGTCCGGCAGATAGAAGCGCAAGCGAGGCACCGGCTCGCAGTTTGTCCCGGGCATGGGAAGCAGCATGCTGCGTGCCCAGAACACATCCCCCTGTATCCTGCCTGCCACAGGACTGCTTCTGAGCACGGAGGCACGTCTACAAGCCAGCTGAGATGGGCTTTGCCTAAGAGTGAGGGAAGTGGCGAGTGGAACAAGGGATGTGCTGCACAGCTTCCCTCGCAGGCAGATTCCCTCCTGGGACGCTTACTTCTCATGCCTTAGTGCCCTGCTTTGTTTGGAGGCTGTTTGCGGACAGCAGCACACACAGCGGGAAGGTGCGCTCTGATCGGCTCCAAGTCTCGGCAGATAGAAGCGCAAGCGAGGCACCGGCTCGCAGTTTGTCCCGGGCATGGGAAGCAGCATGCTGCGTGCCCAGAACACATCCCCCTGTATCCTGCCTGCCACGGGACTGCTTCTGAGCACGGAGGCACGTCTACAAGCCAGCTGAGATGGGCTTTGCCTAAGAGTGAGGGAAGTGTCGAGTGGAACAAGGGAACTGCTTCACAGCTTCCCTCGCAGGCAGATTCCCTCCTGGGACGCTTACTTCTCTTGCCTTAGTGCCCTGCTTTGTTTGGAGGCTGTTTGCGGACAGCAGCACACACAGCGGGAAGGTGCGCTCTGATCGGCTCCAAGTCTCGGCAGATAGAAGCGCAAGCGAGGCACCGGCTCGCAGTTTGTCCCGGGCATGGGAAGCAGCATGCTGCATGCCCAGAACACATCTCTCACTGTCCTGCCTGCCACAGGGCTGTTTCTGAGCACGGAGGCACGCCTACAAGCCAGCTGAGATGGGCTTTGCCTAAGAGTGAGGGAAGTGTCGAGTGGAACAAGGGAACTGCTTCACAGCTTCCCTCGCAGGCAGATTCCCTCCTGGGGCGCTTAGTTCTCTTGCCTTAGTGCCCTGCTTTGTTTGGAGACTGTTTGCGGACAGCAGCACACACAGCGGGAAGGTGCGCGCTGGCCATCTCCAAGTCCGGCAGATAGAAGCGCAAGCGAGGCACCGGCTCGCAGTTTGTCCCGGGCATGGGAAGCAGCATGCTGCGTGCCCAGAACACATCTCGCACTGTCCTGCCTGCCACAGGGCTGTTTCTGAGCACGGAGGCACGCCTACAAGCCAGCTGAGATGGGCTTTGCCTAAGAGTCAGGGAAGTGGCGAGTGGAACAAGGGATGTGCTGCACAGCTTCCCTCGCAGGCAGATTCCCTCCTGGGACGCTTACTTCTCTTGCCTTAGTGCCCTGCTTTGTTTGGAGGCTGTTTGCGGACAGCAGCACACACAGCGGGAAGGTGCGCTCTGATCGGCTCCAAGTCTCGGCAGATAGAAGCGCAAGCGAGGCACCGGCTCGCAGTTTGTCCCGGGCATGGGAAGCAGCATGCTGCGTGCCCAGAACACATCTCGCACTGTCCTGCCTGCCACGGGACTGCTTCTGAGCACGGAGGCACGCCTACAAGCAAGTTGAGATTGGCTTTGCCTAAGAGTGAGGGAAGTGTCGAGTGGAACAAGGGAACTGCTGAACAGCTTCCCTCGCAGGCAGATTCCCTCCTGGGGCGCTTAGTTCTCTTGCTTTAGTGCCCTGCTTTGTTTGGAGGCTGTTTGCGGACAGCAGCACACACAGCGGGAAGGTGTGCGCTGGCCATCTCCAAGTCCGGCAGATAGAAGCGCAAGCAAGGCACCGGCTCGCAGTTTGTCCCGGGCATGGGAAGCAGCATGCTGCATGCCCAGAACACATCTCGCACTGTCCTGCCTGCCACAGGGCTGTTTCTGAGCACGGAGGCACGCCTACAAGCCAGCTGAGATGGGCTTTGCCTAAGAGTCAGGGAAGTGGCGAGCGGAACAAGGGAACTGCTGCACAGCTTCCCTCGCAGGCAGATTCCCTCCTGGGACGCTTACTTCTCATGCCTTAGTGCCCTGCTTTGTTTGGAGGCTGTTTGCGGACAGCAGCACACACAGCGGGAAGGTGCGCTCTGATCGGCTCCAAGTCCGGCAGATAGAAGCGCAAGCGAGGCACCGGCTCGCAGTTTGTCCCGGGCATGGGAAGCAGCATGCTGCTTGCCCAGAACACATCCCCCTGTATCCTGCCTGCCACGGGACTGCTTCTGAGCACGGAGGCTCGCCTACAAGCCAGCTGAGATGGGCTTTGCCTAAGAGTCAGGGAAGTGGCGAGTGGAACAAGGGATGTGCTGCACAGCTTCCCTCGCAGGCAGATTCCCTCCTGGGACGCTTACTTCTCATGCCTTAGTGCCCTGCTTTGTTTGGAGGCTGTTTGCGGACAGCAGCACACACAGCGGGAAGGTGCGCTCTGATCGGCTCCAAGTCTCGGCAGATAGAAGCGCAAGCGAGGCACCGGCTCGCAGTTTGTCCCGGGCATGGGAAGCAGCATGCTGCATGCCCAGAACACATCTCTCACTGTCCTGCCTGCCACAGGGCTGTTTCTGAGCACGGAGGCACGCCTACAAGCCAGCTGAGATGGGCTTTGCCTAAGAGTGAGGGAAGTGTCGAGTGGAACAAGGGAACTGCTGAACAGCTTCCCTCGCAGGCAGATTCCCTCCTGGGGCGCTTAGTTCTCTTGCCTTAGTGCCCTGCTTTGTTTGGAGGCTGTTTGCGGACAGCAGCACACACAGCGGGAAGGTGCGCGCTGGCCATCTCCAAGTCCGGCAGATAGAAGCGCAAGCGAGGCACCGGCTCGCAGTTTGTCCCGGGCATGGGAAGCAGCATGCTGCGTGCCCAGAACACATCTCGCACTGTCCTGCCTGCCACAGGGCTGTTTCTGAGCACGGAGGCACGCCTACAAGCCAGCTGAGATGGGCTTTGCCTAAGAGTCAGGGAAGTGGCGAGTGGAACAAGGGATGTGCTGCACAGCTTCCCTCGCAGGCAGATTCCCTCCTGGGATGCTTAGTTCTCTTGCCTTAGTGCCCTGCTTTGTTTGGAGGCTGTTTGCGGACAGCAGCACACACAGCGGGAAGGTGCGCTCTGATCGGCTCCAAGTCTCGGCAGATAGAAGCGCAAGCGAGGCACCGGCTCGCAGTTTGTCCCGGGCATGGGAAGCAGCATGCTGCGTGCCCAGAACACATCTCGCACTGTCCTGCCTGCCACGGGACTGCTTCTGAGCACGGAGGCACGCCTACAAGCAAGTTGAGATTGGCTTTGCCTAAGAGTGAGGGAAGTGTCGAGTGGAACAAGGGAACTGCTGAACAGCTTCCCTCGCAGGCAGATTCCCTCCTGGGGCGCTTAGTTCTCTTGCTTTAGTGCCCTGCTTTGTTTGGAGACTGCGGACAGCAGCACACACAGCGGGAATGTGCGCGCTGGCCATCTCCAAGTCCGGCAGATAGAAGCGCAAGCGAGGCACCGGCTCGCAGTTTGTCCCGGGCATGGGAAGCAGCATGCTGCATGCCAAGAACACATCTCGCACTGTCCTGCCTGCCACAGGGCTGTTTCTGAGCACGGAGGCACGCCTACAAGCAAGTTGAGATGGGCTTTGCCTAAGAGTGAGGGAAGTGTCGAGTGGAACAAGGGAACTGCTGAACAGCTTCCCTCGCAGGCAGATTCCCTCCTGGGGCGCTTAGTTCTCTTGCTTTAGTGCCCTGCTTTGTTTGGAGACTGTTTGCGGACAGCAGCACACACAGCGGGAAGGTGCGCTCTGATCGGCTCCAAGTCTCGGCAGATAGAAGCGCAAGCGAGGCACCGGCTCGCAGTTTGTCCCGGGCATGGGAAGCAGCATGCTGCTTGCCCAGAACACATCTCTCACTGTCCTGCCTGCCACAGGGCTCTTTCTGAGCACGGAGGCACGCCTACAAGCCAGCTGAGATGGGCTTTGCCTAAGAGTGAGGGAAGTGTCGAGTGGAACAAGGGAACTGCTTCACAGCTTCCCTCGCAGGCAGATTCCCTCCTGGGGCGCTTAGTTCTCTTGCCTTAGTGCCCTGCTTTGTTTGGAGACTGTTTGCGGACAGCAGCACACACAGCGGGAAGGTGCGCGCTGGCCATCTCCAAGTCCGGCAGATAGAAGCGCAAGCGAGGCACCGGCTCGCAGTTTGTCCCGGGCATGGGAAGCAGCATGCTGCGTGCCCAGAACACATCTCGCACTGTCCTGCCTGCCACAGGGCTGTTTCTGAGCACGGAGGCACGCCTACAAGCCAGCTGAGATGGGCTTTGCCTAAGAGTCAGGGAAGTGTCGAGTGGAACAAGGGATGTGCTGCACAGCTTCCCTCGCAGGCAGATTCCCTCCTGGGACGCTTACTTCTCTTGCCTTAGTGCCCTGCTTTGTTTGGAGGCTGTTTGCGGACAGCAGCACACACAGCGGGAAGGTGCGCTCTGATCGGCTCCAAGTCTCGGCAGATAGAAGCGCAAGCGAGGCACCGGCTGGCAGTTTGTCCCGGGCATGGGAAGCAGCATGCTGCGTGCCCAGAACACATCTCGCACTGTCCTGCCTGCCACGGGACTGCTTCTGAGCACGGAGGCACGCCTACAAGCAAGTTGAGATTGGCTTTGCCTAAGAGTGAGGGAAGTGTCGAGTGGAACAAGGGAACTGCTGAACAGCTTCCCTCGCAGGCAGATTCCCTCCTGGGGCGCTTAGTTCTCTTGCTTTAGTGCCCTGCTTTGTTTGGAGACTGCGGACAGCAGCACACACAGCGGGAAGGTGCGCGCTGGCCATCTCCAAGTCCGGCAGATAGAAGCGCAAGCGAGGCACCGGCTCGCAGTTTGTCCCGGGCATGGGAAGCAGCATGCTGCATGCCCAGAACACATCTCGCACTGTCCTGCCTGCCACAGGGCTGTTTCTGAGCACGGAGGCACGCCTACAAGCCAGCTGAGATGGGCTTTGCCTAAGAGTCAGGGAAGTGGCGAGCGGAACAAGGGATGTGCTGCACAGCTTCCCTCGCAGGCAGATTCCCTCCTGGGACGCTTACTTCTCATGCCTTAGTGCCCTGCTTTGTTTGGAGACTGTTTGCGGACAGCAGCACACACAGCGGGAAGGTGCGCTCTGATCGGCTCCAAGTCTCGGCAGATAGAAGCGCAAGCGAGGCACCGGCTGGCAGTTTGTCCCGGGCATGGGAAGCAGCATGCTGCATGCCAAGAACACATCTCGCACTGTCCTGCCTGCCACAGGGCTGTTTCTGAGCACGGAGGCACGCCTACAAGCAAGTTGAGATGGGCTTTGCCTAAGAGTGAGGGAAGTGTCGAGTGGAACAAGGGAACTGCTGAACAGCTTCCCTCGCAGGCAGATTCCCTCCTGGGGCGCTTAGTTCTCTTGCTTTAGTGCCCTGCTTTGTTTGGAGACTGTTTGCGGACAGCAGCACACACAGCGGGAAGGTGCGCTCTGATCGGCTCCAAGTCCGGCAGATAGAAGCGCAAGCGAGGCACCGGCTCGCAGTTTGTCCCGGGCATGGGAAGCAGCATGCTGCTTGCCCAGAACACATCCCCCTGTATCCTGCCTGCCACAGGACTGCTTCTGAGCACAGAGGCACGTCTACAAGCCAGCTGAGATGGGCTTTGCCTAAGAGTGAGGGAAGTGGCGAGTGGAACAAGGAATGTGCTGCACAGCTTCCCTCGCAGGCAGATTCCCTCCTGGGACGCTTACTTCTCATGCCTTAGTGCCCTGCTTTGTTTGGAGGCTGTTTGCGGACAGCAGCACACACAGCGGGAAGGTGCGCTCTGATCGGCTCCAAGTCTCGGCAGATAGAAGCGCAAGCGAGGCACCGGCTCGCAGTTTGTCCCGGGCATGGGAAGCAGCATGCTGCGTGCCCAGAATACATCCCCCTGTATCCTGCCTGCCACGGGACTGCTTCTGAGCACGGAGGCTCGCCTACAAGCCAGCTGAGATGGGCTTTGCCTAAGAGTGAGGGAAGTGTCGAGTGGAACAAGGGATGTGCTGCACAGCTTCCCTCGCAGGCAGATTCCCTCCTGGGACGCTTACTTCTCATGCCTTAGTGCCCTGCTTTGTTTGGAGGCTGTTTGCGGACAGCAGCACACACAGCGGGAAGGTGCGCGCTGGCCATCTCCAAGTCCGGCAGATAGAAGCGCAAGCGAGGCACCGGCTCGCAGTTTGTCCCGGGCATGGGAAGCAGCATGCTGCGTGCCCAGAACACATCTCGCACTGTCCTGCCTGCCACAGGGCTGTTTCTGAGCACGGAGGCACGCCTACAAGCCAGCTGAGATGGGCTTTGCCTAAGAGTCAGGGAAGTGGCGAGTGGAACAAGGGATGTGCTGCACAGCTTCCCTCGCAGGCAGATTCCCTCCTGGGACGCTTAGTTCTCTTGCCTTAGTGCCCTGCTTTGTTTGGAGGCTGTTTGCGGACAGCAGCACACACAGCGGGAAGGTGCGCTCTGATCGGCTCCAAGTCTCGGCAGATAGAAGCGCAAGCGAGGCACCGGCTCGCAGTTTGTCCCGGGCATGGGAAGCAGCATGCTGCGTGCCCAGAACACATCTCGCACTGTCCTGCCTGCCACGGGACTGCTTCTGAGCACGGAGGCACGCCTACAAGCAAGTTGAGATGGGCTTTGCCTAAGAGTGAGGGAAGTGTCGAGTGGAACAAGGGAACTGCTGAACAGCTTCCCTCGCAGGCAGATTCCCTCCTGGGGCGCTTAGTTCTCTTGCTTTAGTGCCCTGCTTTGTTTGGAGACTGCGGACAGCAGCACACACAGCGGGAAGGTGCGCGCTGGCCATCTCCAAGTCCGGCAGATAGAAGCGCAAGCGAGGCACCGGCTCGCAGTTTGTCCCGGGCATGGGAAGCAGCATGCTGCATGCCAAGAACACATCTCGCACTGTCCTGCCTGCCACGGGACTGTTTCTGAGCACGGAGGCACGCCTACAAGCCAGCTGAGATGGGCTTTGCCTAAGAGTCAGGGAAGTGGCGAGTGGAACAAGGGATGTGCTGCACAGCTTCCCTCGCAGGCAGATTCCCTCCTGGGACGCTTACTTCTCATGCCTTAGTGCCCTGCTTTGTTTGGAGGCTGTTTGCGGACAGCAGCACACACAGCGGGAAGGTGCGCTCTGATCGGCTCCAAGTCTCGGCAGATAGAAGCGCAAGCGAGGCACCGGCTCGCAGTTTGTCCCGGGCATGGGAAGCAGCATGCTGCGTGCCCAGAATACATCCCCCTGTATCCTGCCTGCCACGGGACTGCTTCTGAGCACAGAGGCTCGCCTACAAGCAAGTTGAGATGGGCTTTGCCTAAGAGTGAGGGAAGTGTCGAGTGGAACAAGGGATGTGCTGCACAGCTTCCCTCGCAGGCAGATTCCCTCCTGGGACGCTTACTTCTCATGCCTTAGTGCCCTGCTTTGTTTGGAGGCTGTTTGCGGACAGCAGCACACACAGCGGGAAGGTGCGCTCTGATCGGCTCCAAGTCTCGGCAGATAGAAGCGCAAGCGAGGCACCGGCTCGCAGTTTGTCCCGGGCATGGGAAGCAGCATGCTGCGTGCCCAGAATACATCCCCCTGTATCCTGCCTGCCACGGGACTGCTTCTGAGCACGGAGGCTCGCCTACAAGCCAGCTGAGATGGGCTTTGCCTAAGAGTGAGGGAAGTGTCGAGTGGAACAAGGGATGTGCTGCACAGCTTCCCTCGCAGGCAGATTCCCTCCTGGGACGCTTACTTCTCATGCCTTAGTGCCCTGCTTTGTTTGGAGGCTGTTTGCGGACAGCAGCACACACAGCGGGAAGGTGCGCGCTGGCCATCTCCAAGTCCGGCAGATAGAAGCGCAAGCGAGGCACCGGCTCGCAGTTTGTCCCGGGCATGGGAAGCAGCATGCTGCGTGCCCAGAACACATCTCGCACTGTCCTGCCTGCCACAGGGCTGTTTCTGAGCACGGAGGCACGCCTACAAGCCAGCTGAGATGGGCTTTGCCTAAGAGTCAGGGAAGTGGCGAGTGGAACAAGGGATGTGCTGCACAGCTTCCCTCGCAGGCAGATTCCCTCCTGGGATGCTTAGTTCTCTTGCCTTAGTGCCCTGCTTTGTTTGGAGGCTGTTTGCGGACAGCAGCACACACAGCGGGAAGGTGCGCTCTGATCGGCTCCAAGTCTCGGCAGATAGAAGCGCAAGCGAGGCACCGGCTCGCAGTTTGTCCCGGGCATGGGAAGCAGCATGCTGCGTGCCCAGAACACATCTCGCACTGTCCTGCCTGCCACGGGACTGCTTCTGAGCACGGAGGCACGCCTACAAGCAAGTTGAGATTGGCTTTGCCTAAGAGTGAGGGAAGTGTCGAGTGGAACAAGGGAACTGCTGAACAGCTTCCCTCGCAGGCAGATTCCCTCCTGGGGCGCTTAGTTCTCTTGCTTTAGTGCCCTGCTTTGTTTGGAGACTGCGGACAGCAGCACACACAGCGGGAATGTGCGCGCTGGCCATCTCCAAGTCCGGCAGATAGAAGCGCAAGCGAGGCACCGGCTCGCAGTTTGTCCCGGGCATGGGAAGCAGCATGCTGCATGCCAAGAACACATCTCGCACTGTCCTGCCTGCCACAGGGCTGTTTCTGAGCACGGAGGCACGCCTACAAGCAAGTTGAGATGGGCTTTGCCTAAGAGTGAGGGAAGTGTCGAGTGGAACAAGGGAACTGCTGAACAGCTTCCCTCGCAGGCAGATTCCCTCCTGGGGCGCTTAGTTCTCTTGCTTTAGTGCCCTGCTTTGTTTGGAGACTGTTTGCGGACAGCAGCACACACAGCGGGAAGGTGCGCTCTGATCGGCTCCAAGTCTCGGCAGATAGAAGCGCAAGCGAGGCACCGGCTCGCAGTTTGTCCCGGGCATGGGAAGCAGCATGCTGCTTGCCCAGAACACATCTCTCACTGTCCTGCCTGCCACAGGGCTCTTTCTGAGCACGGAGGCACGCCTACAAGCCAGCTGAGATGGGCTTTGCCTAAGAGTGAGGGAAGTGTCGAGTGGAACAAGGGAACTGCTTCACAGCTTCCCTCGCAGGCAGATTCCCTCCTGGGGCGCTTAGTTCTCTTGCCTTAGTGCCCTGCTTTGTTTGGAGACTGTTTGCGGACAGCAGCACACACAGCGGGAAGGTGCGCGCTGGCCATCTCCAAGTCCGGCAGATAGAAGCGCAAGCGAGGCACCGGCTCGCAGTTTGTCCCGGGCATGGGAAGCAGCATGCTGCGTGCCCAGAACACATCTCGCACTGTCCTGCCTGCCACAGGGCTGTTTCTGAGCACGGAGGCACGCCTACAAGCCAGCTGAGATGGGCTTTGCCTAAGAGTCAGGGAAGTGTCGAGTGGAACAAGGGATGTGCTGCACAGCTTCCCTCGCAGGCAGATTCCCTCCTGGGACGCTTACTTCTCTTGCCTTAGTGCCCTGCTTTGTTTGGAGGCTGTTTGCGGACAGCAGCACACACAGCGGGAAGGTGCGCTCTGATCGGCTCCAAGTCTCGGCAGATAGAAGCGCAAGCGAGGCACCGGCTGGCAGTTTGTCCCGGGCATGGGAAGCAGCATGCTGCGTGCCCAGAACACATCTCGCACTGTCCTGCCTGCCACGGGACTGCTTCTGAGCACGGAGGCACGCCTACAAGCAAGTTGAGATTGGCTTTGCCTAAGAGTGAGGGAAGTGTCGAGTGGAACAAGGGAACTGCTGAACAGCTTCCCTCGCAGGCAGATTCCCTCCTGGGGCGCTTAGTTCTCTTGCTTTAGTGCCCTGCTTTGTTTGGAGACTGCGGACAGCAGCACACACAGCGGGAAGGTGCGCGCTGGCCATCTCCAAGTCCGGCAGATAGAAGCGCAAGCGAGGCACCGGCTCGCAGTTTGTCCCGGGCATGGGAAGCAGCATGCTGCATGCCCAGAACACATCTCGCACTGTCCTGCCTGCCACAGGGCTGTTTCTGAGCACGGAGGCACGCCTACAAGCCAGCTGAGATGGGCTTTGCCTAAGAGTCAGGGAAGTGGCGAGCGGAACAAGGGATGTGCTGCACAGCTTCCCTCGCAGGCAGATTCCCTCCTGGGACGCTTACTTCTCATGCCTTAGTGCCCTGCTTTGTTTGGAGACTGTTTGCGGACAGCAGCACACACAGCGGGAAGGTGCGCTCTGATCGGCTCCAAGTCTCGGCAGATAGAAGCGCAAGCGAGGCACCGGCTGGCAGTTTGTCCCGGGCATGGGAAGCAGCATGCTGCATGCCAAGAACACATCTCGCACTGTCCTGCCTGCCACAGGGCTGTTTCTGAGCACGGAGGCACGCCTACAAGCAAGTTGAGATGGGCTTTGCCTAAGAGTGAGGGAAGTGTCGAGTGGAACAAGGGAACTGCTGAACAGCTTCCCTCGCAGGCAGATTCCCTCCTGGGGCGCTTAGTTCTCTTGCTTTAGTGCCCTGCTTTGTTTGGAGACTGTTTGCGGACAGCAGCACACACAGCGGGAAGGTGCGCTCTGATCGGCTCCAAGTCCGGCAGATAGAAGCGCAAGCGAGGCACCGGCTCGCAGTTTGTCCCGGGCATGGGAAGCAGCATGCTGCTTGCCCAGAACACATCCCCCTGTATCCTGCCTGCCACAGGACTGCTTCTGAGCACAGAGGCACGTCTACAAGCCAGCTGAGATGGGCTTTGCCTAAGAGTGAGGGAAGTGGCGAGTGGAACAAGGGATGTGCTGCACAGCTTCCCTCGCAGGCAGATTCCCTCCTGGGACGCTTACTTCTCATGCCTTAGTGCCCTGCTTTGTTTGGAGGCTGTTTGCGGACAGCAGCACACACAGCGGGAAGGTGCGCTCTGATCGGCTCCAAGTCTCGGCAGATAGAAGCGCAAGCGAGGCACCGGCTCGCAGTTTGTCCCGGGCATGGGAAGCAGCATGCTGCGTGCCCAGAATACATCCCCCTGTATCCTGCCTGCCACGGGACTGCTTCTGAGCACGGAGGCTCGCCTACAAGCCAGCTGAGATGGGCTTTGCCTAAGAGTGAGGGAAGTGTCGAGTGGAACAAGGGATGTGCTGCACAGCTTCCCTCGCAGGCAGATTCCCTCCTGGGACGCTTACTTCTCATGCCTTAGTGCCCTGCTTTGTTTGGAGGCTGTTTGCGGACAGCAGCACACACAGCGGGAAGGTGCGCGCTGGCCATCTCCAAGTCCGGCAGATAGAAGCGCAAGCGAGGCACCGGCTCGCAGTTTGTCCCGGGCATGGGAAGCAGCATGCTGCGTGCCCAGAACACATCTCGCACTGTCCTGCCTGCCACAGGGCTGTTTCTGAGCACGGAGGCACGCCTACAAGCCAGCTGAGATGGGCTTTGCCTAAGAGTCAGGGAAGTGGCGAGTGGAACAAGGGATGTGCTGCACAGCTTCCCTCGCAGGCAGATTCCCTCCTGGGACGCTTAGTTCTCTTGCCTTAGTGCCCTGCTTTGTTTGGAGGCTGTTTGCGGACAGCAGCACACACAGCGGGAAGGTGCGCTCTGATCGGCTCCAAGTCTCGGCAGATAGAAGCGCAAGCGAGGCACCGGCTCGCAGTTTGTCCCGGGCATGGGAAGCAGCATGCTGCGTGCCCAGAACACATCTCGCACTGTCCTGCCTGCCACGGGACTGCTTCTGAGCACGGAGGCACGCCTACAAGCAAGTTGAGATGGGCTTTGCCTAAGAGTGAGGGAAGTGTCGAGTGGAACAAGGGAACTGCTGAACAGCTTCCCTCGCAGGCAGATTCCCTCCTGGGGCGCTTAGTTCTCTTGCTTTAGTGCCCTGCTTTGTTTGGAGACTGCGGACAGCAGCACACACAGCGGGAAGGTGCGCGCTGGCCATCTCCAAGTCCGGCAGATAGAAGCGCAAGCGAGGCACCGGCTCGCAGTTTGTCCCGGGCATGGGAAGCAGCATGCTGCATGCCAAGAACACATCTCGCACTGTCCTGCCTGCCACGGGACTGTTTCTGAGCACGGAGGCACGCCTACAAGCCAGCTGAGATGGGCTTTGCCTAAGAGTCAGGGAAGTGGCGAGTGGAACAAGGGATGTGCTGCACAGCTTCCCTCGCAGGCAGATTCCCTCCTGGGACGCTTACTTCTCATGCCTTAGTGCCCTGCTTTGTTTGGAGGCTGTTTGCGGACAGCAGCACACACAGCGGGAAGGTGCGCTCTGATCGGCTCCAAGTCTCGGCAGATAGAAGCGCAAGCGAGGCACCGGCTCGCAGTTTGTCCCGGGCATGGGAAGCAGCATGCTGCGTGCCCAGAATACATCCCCCTGTATCCTGCCTGCCACGGGACTGCTTCTGAGCACAGAGGCTCGCCTACAAGCAAGTTGAGATGGGCTTTGCCTAAGAGTGAGGGAAGTGGCGAGTGGAACAAGGGATGTGCTGCACAGCTTCCCTCGCAGGCAGATTCCCTCCTGGGACGCTTACTTCTCATGCCTTAGTGCCCTGCTTTGTTTGGAGGCTGTTTGCGGACAGCAGCACACACAGCGGGAAGGTGCGCTCTGATCGGCTCCAAGTCTCGGCAGATAGAAGCGCAAGCGAGGCACCGGCTCGCAGTTTGTCCCGGGCATGGGAAGCAGCATGCTGCGTGCCCAGAATACATCCCCCTGTATCCTGCCTGCCACGGGACTGCTTCTGAGCACGGAGGCTCGCCTACAAGCCAGCTGAGATGGGCTTTGCCTAAGAGTGAGGGAAGTGTCGAGTGGAACAAGGGATGTGCTGCACAGCTTCCCTCGCAGGCAGATTCCCTCCTGGGACGCTTACTTCTCATGCCTTAGTGCCCTGCTTTGTTTGGAGGCTGTTTGCGGACAGCAGCACACACAGCGGGAAGGTGCGCGCTGGCCATCTCCAAGTCCGGCAGATAGAAGCGCAAGCGAGGCACCGGCTCGCAGTTTGTCCCGGGCATGGGAAGCAGCATGCTGCGTGCCCAGAACACATCTCGCACTGTCCTGCCTGCCACAGGGCTGTTTCTGAGCACGGAGGCACGCCTACAAGCCAGCTGAGATGGGCTTTGCCTAAGAGTGAGGGAAGTGGCGAGTGGAACAAGGGATGTGCTGCACAGCTTCCCTCGCAGGCAGATTCCCTCCTGGGACGCTTAGTTCTCTTGCCTTAGTGCCCTGCTTTGTTTGGAGGCTGTTTGCGGACAGCAGCACACACAGCGGGAAGGTGCGCTCTGATCGGCTCCAAGTCTCGGCAGATAGAAGCGCAAGCGAGGCACCGGCTCGCAGTTTGTCCCGGGCATGGGAAGCAGCATGCTGCGTGCCCAGAACACATCTCGCACTGTCCTGCCTGCCACGGGACTGCTTCTGAGCACGGAGGCACGCCTACAAGCAAGTTGAGATTGGCTTTGCCTAAGAGTGAGGGAAGTGTCGAGTGGAACAAGGGAACTGCTGAACAGCTTCCCTCGCAGGCAGATTCCCTCCTGGGGCGCTTAGTTCTCTTGCTTTAGTGCCCTGCTTTGTTTGGAGACTGCGGACAGCAGCACACACAGCGGGAAGGTGCGCGCTGGCCATCTCCAAGTCCGGCAGATAGAAGCGCAAGCGAGGCACCGGCTCGCAGTTTGTCCCGGGCATGGGAAGCAGCATGCTGCATGCCAAGAACACATCTCGCACTGTCCTGCCTGCCACGGGACTGTTTCTGAGCACGGAGGCACGCCTACAAGCCAGCTGAGATGGGCTTTGCCTAAGAGTCAGGGAAGTGGCGAGTGGAACAAGGGATGTGCTGCACAGCTTCCCTCGCAGGCAGATTCCCTCCTGGGACGCTTACTTCTCATGCCTTAGTGCCCTGCTTTGTTTGGAGGCTGTTTGCGGACAGCAGCACACACAGCGGGAAGGTGCGCTCTGATCGGCTCCAAGTCTCGGCAGATAGAAGCGCAAGCGAGGCACCGGCTCGCAGTTTGTCCCGGGCATGGGAAGCAGCATGCTGCGTGCCCAGAATACATCCCCCTGTATCCTGCCTGCCACGGGACTGCTTCTGAGCACAGAGGCTCGCCTACAAGCAAGTTGAGATGGGCTTTGCCTAAGAGTGAGGGAAGTGTCGAGTGGAACAAGGGAACTGCTGCACAGCTTCCCTCGCAGGCAGATTCCCTCCTGGGACGCTTAGTTCTCTTGCGTTAGTGCCCTGCTTTGTTTGGAGACTGTTTGCGGACAGCAGCACACACAGCGGGAAGGTGCGCTCTGATCGGCTCCAAGTCCGGCAGATAGAAGCGCAAGCGAGGCACCGGCTCGCAGTTTGTCCCGGGCATGGGAAGCAGCATGCTGCGTGCCCAGAACACATCCCCCTGTATCCTGCCTGCCACGGGACTGCTTCTGAGCACAGAGGCATGCCTACAAGCCAGCTGAGATGGGCTTTGCCTAAGAGTCAGGGAAGTGGCGAGTGGAACAAGGGATGTGCTGCACAGCTTCCCTCGCAGGCAGATTCCCTCCTGGGGCGCTTAGTTCTCATGCCTTAGCGCCCTGCTTTGTTTGGAGGCTGTTTGCGGACAGCAGCACACACAGCGGGAAGGTGCGCGCTGGCCATCTCCAAGTCCGGCAGATAGAAGCGCAAGCGAGGCACCGGCTCGCAGTTTGTCCCGGGCATGGGAAGCAGCATGCTGCATGCCCAGAACACATCCCCCTGTATCCTGCCTGCCACGGGACTGCTTCTGAGCACAGAGGCACGCCTACAAGCCAGCTGAGATGGGCTTTGCCTAAGAGTGAGGGAAGTGTCGAGTGGAACAAGGGATGTGCTGCACAGCTTCCCTCGCAGGCAGATTCCCTCCTGGGACGCTTACTTCTCTTACCTTAGTGCCCTGCTTTGTTTGGAGGCTGTTTGCGGACAGCAGCACACACAGCGGGAAGGTGCGCTCTGATCGGCTCCAAATCTCGGCAGATAGAAGCGCAAGCGAGGCACCGGCTCGCAGTTTGTCCCGGGCATGGGAAGCAGCATGCTGCGTGCCCAGAACACATCCCCCTGTATCCTGCCTGCCACAGGGCTGTTTCTGAGCACGGAGGCACGCCTACAAGCAAGTTGAGATGGGCTTTGCCTAAGAGTGAGGGAAGTGGCGAGCGGAACAAGGGAACTGCTGAACAGCTTCCCTCGCAGGCAGATTCCCTCCTGGGACGCTTACTTCTCTTGCCTTAGTGCCCTGCTTTGTTTGGAGGCTGTTTGCGGACAGCAGCACACACAGCGGGAAGGTGCGCTCTGATCGGCTCCAAGTCTCGGCAGATAGAAGCGCAAGCGAGGCACCGGCTCGCAGTTTGTCCCGGGCATGGGAAGCAGCATGCTGCGTGCCCAGAATACATCCCCCTGTATCCTGCCTGCCACGGGACTGCTTCTGAGCACAGAGGCTCGCCTACAAGCAAGTTGAGATGGGCTTTGCCTAAGAGTGAGGGAAGTGGCGAGCGGAACAAGGGATGTGCTGCACAGCTTCCCTCGCAGGCAGATTCCCTCCTGGGACGCTTAGTTCTCTTGCGTTAGTGCCCTGCTTTGTTTGGAGACTGTTTGCGGACAGCAGCACACACAGCGGGAAGGTGCGCTCTGATCGGCTCCAAGTCCGGCAGATAGAAGCGCAAGCGAGGCACCGGCTCGCAGTTTGTCCCGGGCATGGGAAGCAGCATGCTGCGTGCCCAGAACACATCCCCCTGTATCCTGCCTGCCACGGGACTGCTTCTGAGCACAGAGGCATGCCTACAAGCCAGCTGAGATGGGCTTTGCCTAAGAGTCAGGGAAGTGGCGAGTGGAACAAGGGATGTGCTGCACAGCTTCCCTCGCAGGCAGATTCCCTCCTGGGGCGCTTAGTTCTCATGCCTTAGCGCCCTGCTTTGTTTGGAGGCTGTTTGCGGACAGCAGCACACACAGCGGGAAGGTGCGCGCTGGCCATCTCCAAGTCCGGCAGATAGAAGCGCAAGCGAGGCACCGGCTCGCAGTTTGTCCAGGGCATGGGAAGCAGCATGCTGCATGCCCAGAACACATCCCCCTGTATCCTGCCTGCCACGGGACTGCTTCTGAGCACAGAGGCACGCCTACAAGCCAGCTGAGATGGGCTTTGCCTAAGAGTGAGGGAAGTGTCGAGTGGAACAAGGGATGTGCTGCACAGCTTCCCTCGCAGGCAGATTCCCTCCTGGGACGCTTACTTCTCTTACCTTAGTGCCCTGCTTTGTTTGGAGGCTGTTTGCGGACAGCAGCACACACAGCGGGAAGGTGCGCTCTGATCGGCTCCAAATCTCGGCAGATAGAAGCGCAAGCGAGGCACCGGCTCGCAGTTTGTCCCGGGCATGGGAAGCAGCATGCTGCGTGCCCAGAACACATCCCCCTGTATCCTGCCTGCCACAGGGCTGTTTCTGAGCACGGAGGCACGCCTACAAGCAAGTTGAGATGGGCTTTGCCTAAGAGTGAGGGAAGTGGCGAGCGGAACAAGGGAACTGCTGCACAGCTTCCCTCGCAGGCAGATTCCCTCCTGGGACGCTTACTTCTCTTGCCTTAGTGCCCTGCTTTGTTTGGAGGCTGTTTGCGGACAGCAGCACACACAGCGGGAAGGTGCGCTCTGATCGGCTCCAAGTCTCGGCAGATAGAAGCGCAAGCGAGGCACCGGCTCGCAGTTTGTCCCGGGCATGGGAAGCAGCATGCTGCGTGCCCAGAATACATCCCCCTGTATCCTGCCTGCCACGGGACTGCTTCTGAGCACAGAGGCTCGCCTACAAGCAAGTTGAGATGGGCTTTGCCTAAGAGTGAGGGAAGTGTCGAGTGGAACAAGGGATGTGCTGCACAGCTTCCCTCGCAGGCAGATTCCCTCCTGGGACGCTTAGTTCTCTTGCGTTAGTGCCCTGCTTTGTTTGGAGACTGTTTGCGGACAGCAGCACACACAGCGGGAAGGTGCGCTCTGATCGGCTCCAAGTCCGGCAGATAGAAGCGCAAGCGAGGCACCGGCTCGCAGTTTGTCCCGGGCATGGGAAGCAGCATGCTGCGTGCCCAGAACACATCCCCCTGTATCCTGCCTGCCACGGGACTGCTTCTGAGCACAGAGGCATGCCTACAAGCCAGCTGAGATGGGCTTTGCCTAAGAGTCAGGGAAGTGGCGAGTGGAACAAGGGATGTGCTGCACAGCTTCCCTCGCAGGCAGATTCCCTCCTGGGGCGCTTAGTTCTCATGCCTTAGCGCCCTGCTTTGTTTGGAGGCTGTTTGCGGACAGCAGCACACACAGCGGGAAGGTGCGCTCTGATCGGCTCCAAGTCTCGGCAGATAGAAGCGCAAGCGAGGCACCGGCTCGCAGTTTGTCCCGGGCATGGGAAGCAGCATGCTGCATGCCCAGAATACATCCCCCTGTATCATGCCTGCCACGGGACTGCTTCTGAGCACGGAGGCTCGCCTACAAGCCAGCTGAGATGGGCTTTGCCTAAGAGTGAGGGAAGTGTCGAGTGGAACAAGGGATGTGCTGCACAGCTTCCCTCGCAGGCAGATTCCCTCCTGGGACGCTTACTTCTCATGCCTTAGTGCCCTGCTTTGTTTGGAGGCTGTTTGCGGACAGCAGCACACACAGCGGGAAGGTGCGGTCTGATCGGCTCCAAGTCTCGGCAGATAGAAGCGCAAGCGAGGCACCGGCTCGCAGTTTGTCCCGGGCATGGGAAGCAGCATGCTGCATGCCCAGAACACATCTCTCACTGTCCTGCCTGCCACAGGGCTGTTTCTGAGCACGGAGGCACGCCTACAAGCAAGTTGAGATGGGCTTTGCCTAAGAGTGAGGGAAGTGTCGAGTGGAACAAGGGAACTGCTTCACAGCTTCCCTCGCAGGCAGATTCCCTCCTGGGGCGCTTAGTTCTCTTGCCTTAGTGCCCTGCTTTGTTTGGAGACTGTTTGCGGACAGCAGCACACACAGCGGGAAGGTGCGCGCTGGCCATCTCCAAGTCCGGCAGATAGAAGCGCAAGCGAGGCACCGGCTCGCAGTTTGTCCCGGGCATGGGAAGCAGCATGCTGCGTGCCCAGAACACATCTCGCACTGTCCTGCCTGCCACAGGGCTGTTTCTGAGCACGGAGGCACGCCTACAAGCCAGCTGAGATGGGCTTTGCCTAAGAGTCAGGGAAGTGTCGAGTGGAACAAGGGATGTGCTGCACAGCTTCCCTCGCAGGCAGATTCCCTCCTGGGACGCTTAGTTCTCTTGCCTTAGTGCCCTGCTTTGTTTGGAGGCTGTTTGCGGACAGCAGCACACACAGCGGGAAGGTGCGCTCTGATCGGCTCCAAGTCTCGGCAGATAGAAGCGCAAGCGAGGCACCGGCTCGCAGTTTGTCCCGGGCATGGGAAGCAGCATGCTGCGTGCCCAGAACACATCTCGCACTGTCCTGCCTGCCACGGGACTGCTTCTGAGCACGGAGGCACGCCTACAAGCAAGTTGAGATTGGCTTTGCCTAAGAGTGAGGGAAGTGTCGAGTGGAACAAGGGAACTGCTTCACAGCTTCCCTCGCAGGCAGATTCCCTCCTGGGGCGCTTAGTTCTCTTGCTTTAGTGCCCTGCTTTGTTTGGAGACTGCGGACAGCAGCACACACAGCGGGAAGGTGCGCGCTGGCCATCTCCAAGTCCGGCAGATAGAAGCGCAAGCGAGGCACCGGCTCGCAGTTTGTCCCGGGCATGGGAAGCAGCATGCTGCATGCCCAGAACACATCTCGCACTGTCCTGCCTGCCACAGGGCTGTTTCTGAGCACGGAGGCACGCCTACAAGCCAGCTGAGATGGGCTTTGCCTAAGAGTCAGGGAAGTGGCGAGCGGAACAAGGGAACTGCTGCACAGCTTCCCTCGCAGGCAGATTCCCTCCTGGGACGCTTACTTCTCATGCCTTAGTGCCCTGCTTTGTTTGGAGGCTGTTTGCGGACAGCAGCACACACAGCGGGAAGGTGCGCTCTGATCGGCTCCAAGTCCGGCAGATAGAAGCGCAAGCGAGGCACCGGCTCGCAGTTTGTCCCGGGCATGGGAAGCAGCATGCTGCTTGCCCAGAACACATCCCCCTGTATCCTGCCTGCCACGGGACTGCTTCTGAGCACGGAGGCTCGCCTACAAGCCAGCTGAGATGGGCTTTGCCTAAGAGTCAGGGAAGTGGCGAGTGGAACAAGGGAACTGCTGCACAGCTTCCCTCGCAGGCAGATTCCCTCCTGGGACGCTTACTTCTCATGCCTTAGTGCCCTGCTTTGTTTGGAGGCTGTTTGCGGACAGCAGCACACACAGCGGGAAGGTGCGCTCTGATCGGCTCCAAGTCTCGGCAGATAGAAGCGCAAGCGAGGCACCGGCTCGCAGTTTGTCCCGGGCATGGGAAGCAGCATGCTGCATGCCAAGAACACATCTCGCACTGTCCTGCCTGCCACGGGACTGCTTCTGAGCACGGAGGCACGCCTACAAGCCAGCTGAGATGGGCTTTGCCTAAGAGTGAGGGAAGTGTCGAGTGGAACAAGGGATGTGCTGCACAGCTTCCCTCGCAGGCAGATTCCCTCCTGGGACGCTTACTTCTCTTGCCTTAGTGCCCTGCTTTGTTTGGAGGCTGTTTGCGGACAGCAGCACACACAGCGGGAAGGTGCGCTCTGATCGGCTCCAAGTCTCGGCAGATAGAAGCGCAAGCGAGGCACCGGCTCGCAGTTTGTCCCGGGCATGGGAAGCAGCATGCTGCGTGCCCAGAATACATCCCCCTGTATCCTGCCTGCCACGGGACTGCTTCTGAGCACAGAGGCTCGCCTACAAGCAAGTTGAGATGGGCTTTGCCTAAGAGTGAGGGAAGTGTCGAGTGGAACAAGGGAACTGCTGCACAGCTTCCCTCGCAGGCAGATTCCCTCCTGGGACGCTTAGTTCTCTTGCCTTAGTGCCCTGCTTTGTTTGGAGGCTGTTTGCGGACAGCAGCACACACAGCGGGAAGGTGCGCTCTGATCGGCTCCAAGTCCGGCAGATAGAAGCGCAAGCGAGGCACCGGCTCGCAGTTTGTCCCGGGCATGGGAAGCAGCATGCTGCGTGCCCAGAACACATCCCCCTGTATCCTGCCTGCCACGGGACTGCTTCTGAGCACAGAGGCACGCCTACAAGCCAGCTGAGATGGGCTTTGCCTAAGAGTCAGGGAAGTGGCGAGTGGAACAAGGGATGTGCTGCACAGCTTCCCTCGCAGGCAGATTCCCTCCTGGGACGCTTAGTTCTCTTGCCTTAGTGCCCTGCTTTGTTTGGAGGCTGTTTGCAGACAGCAGCACACACAGCGGGAAGGTGCGCGCTGGCCATCTCCAAGTCCGGCAGATAGAAGCGCAAGCGAGGCACCGGCTCGCAGTTTGTCCCGGGCATGGGAAGCAGCATGCTGCATGCCCAGAACACATCCCCCTGTATCCTGCCTGCCACGGGACTGCTTCTGAGCACGGAGGCACGCCTACAAGCCAGCTGAGATGGGCTTTGCCTAAGAGTCAGGGAAGTGTCGAGTGGAACAAGGGATGTGCTGCACAGCTTCCCTCGCAGGCAGATTCCCTCCTGGGACGCTTACTTCTCTTGCCTTAGTGCCCTGCTTTGTTTGGAGGCTGTTTGCGGACAGCAGCACACACAGCGGGAAGGTGCGCTCTGATCGGCTCCAAGTCTCGGCAGATAGAAGCGCAAGCGAGGCACCGGCTCGCAGTTTGTCCCGGGCATGGGAAGCAGCATGCTGCGTGCCCAGAACACATCCCCCTGTATCCTGCCTGCCACGGGACTGCTTCTGAGCACGGAGGCACGCCTACAAGCAAGTTGAGATGGGCTTTGCCTAAGAGTGAGGGAAGTGGCGAGCGGAACAAGGGAACTGCTGCACAGCTTCCCTCGCAGGCAGATTCCCTCCTGGGACGCTTACTTCTCTTGCCTTAGTGCCCTGCTTTGTTTGGAGGCTGTTTGCGGACAGCAGCACACACAGCGGGAAGGTGCGCTCTGATCGGCTCCAAGTCTCGGCAGATAGAAGCGCAAGCGAGGCACTGGCTCGCAGTTTGTCCCGGGCATGGGAAGCAGCATGCTGCGTGCCCAGAACACATCCCCCTGTATCCTGCCTGCCACAGGACTGCTTCTGAGCACGGAGGCACGTCTACAAGCCAGCTGAGATGGGCTTTGCCTAAGAGTCAGGGAAGTGGTGAGTGGAACAAGGGATGTGCTGCACAGCTTCCCTCGCAGGCAGATTCCCTCCTGGGACGCTTACTTCTCATGCCTTAGTGCCCTGCATTGTTTGGAGGCTGTTTGCGGACAGCAGCACACACAGCGGGAAGGTGCGCTCTGATCGGCTCCAAGTCTCGGCAGATAGAAGCGCAAGCGAGGCACCGGCTCGCAGTTTGTCCCGGGCATGGGAAGCAGCATGCTGCGTGCCCAGAATACATCCCCCTGTATCCTGCCTGCCACGGGACTGCTTCTGAGCACGGAGGCACGCCTACAAGCCAGCTGAGATGGGCTTTGCCTAAGAGTGAGGGAAGTGGCGAGCGGAACAAGGGAACTGCTGCACAGCTTCCCTCGCAGGCAGATTCCCTCCTGGGACGCTTACTTCTCTTGCCTTAGTGCCCTGCTTTGTTTGGAGGCTGTTTGCGGACAGCAGCACACACAGCGGGAAGGTGCGCTCTGATCGGCTCCAAGTCTCGGCAGATAGAAGCGCAAGCGAGGCACCGGCTCGCAGTTTGTCCTGGGCATGGGAAGCAGCATGCTGCGTGCCCAGAACACATCCCCCTGTATCCTGCCTGCCACAGGACTGCTTCTGAGCACGGAGGCACGTCTACAAGCCAGCTGAGATGGGCTTTGCCTAAGAGTGAGGGAAGTGTCGAGTGGAACAAGGGATGTGCTGCACAGCTTCCCTCGCAGGCAGATTCCCTCCTGGGACGCTTACTTCTCATGCCTTAGTGCCCTGCTTTGTTTGGAGGCTGTTTGCGGACAGCAGCACACACAGCGGGAAGGTGCGCTCTGATCGGCTCCAAGTCTCGGCAGATAGAAGCGCAAGCGAGGCACCGGCTCGCAGTTTGTCCCGGGCATGGGAAGCAGCATGCTGCATGCCCAGAATACATCCCCCTGTATCATGCCTGCCACGGGACTGCTTCTGAGCACGGAGGCTCGCCTACAAGCCAGCTGAGATGGGCTTTGCCTAAGAGTGAGGGAAGTGTCGAGTGGAACAAGGGATGTGCTGCACAGCTTCCCTCGCAGGCAGATTCCCTCCTGGGACGCTTACTTCTCATGCCTTAGTGCCCTGCTTTGTTTGGAGGCTGTTTGCGGACAGCAGCACACACAGCGGGAAGGTGCGGTCTGATCGGCTCCAAGTCTCGGCAGATAGAAGCGCAAGCGAGGCACCGGCTCGCAGTTTGTCCCGGGCATGGGAAGCAGCATGCTGCATGCCCAGAACACATCTCTCACTGTCCTGCCTGCCACAGGGCTGTTTCTGAGCACGGAGGCACGCCTACAAGCAAGTTGAGATGGGCTTTGCCTAAGAGTGAGGGAAGTGTCGAGTGGAACAAGGGAACTGCTTCACAGCTTCCCTCGCAGGCAGATTCCCTCCTGGGGCGCTTAGTTCTCTTGCCTTAGTGCCCTGCTTTGTTTGGAGACTGTTTGCGGACAGCAGCACACACAGCGGGAAGGTGCGCGCTGGCCATCTCCAAGTCCGGCAGATAGAAGCGCAAGCGAGGCACCGGCTCGCAGTTTGTCCCGGGCATGGGAAGCAGCATGCTGCGTGCCCAGAACACATCTCGCACTGTCCTGCCTGCCACAGGGCTGTTTCTGAGCACGGAGGCACGCCTACAAGCCAGCTGAGATGGGCTTTGCCTAAGAGTCAGGGAAGTGTCGAGTGGAACAAGGGATGTGCTGCACAGCTTCCCTCGCAGGCAGATTCCCTCCTGGGACGCTTAGTTCTCTTGCCTTAGTGCCCTGCTTTGTTTGGAGGCTGTTTGCGGACAGCAGCACACACAGCGGGAAGGTGCGCTCTGATCGGCTCCAAGTCTCGGCAGATAGAAGCGCAAGCGAGGCACCGGCTCGCAGTTTGTCCCGGGCATGGGAAGCAGCATGCTGCGTGCCCAGAACACATCTCGCACTGTCCTGCCTGCCACGGGACTGCTTCTGAGCACGGAGGCACGCCTACAAGCAAGTTGAGATTGGCTTTGCCTAAGAGTGAGGGAAGTGTCGAGTGGAACAAGGGAACTGCTTCACAGCTTCCCTCGCAGGCAGATTCCCTCCTGGGGCGCTTAGTTCTCTTGCTTTAGTGCCCTGCTTTGTTTGGAGACTGCGGACAGCAGCACACACAGCGGGAAGGTGCGCGCTGGCCATCTCCAAGTCCGGCAGATAGAAGCGCAAGCGAGGCACCGGCTCGCAGTTTGTCCCGGGCATGGGAAGCAGCATGCTGCATGCCCAGAACACATCTCGCACTGTCCTGCCTGCCACAGGGCTGTTTCTGAGCACGGAGGCACGCCTACAAGCCAGCTGAGATGGGCTTTGCCTAAGAGTCAGGGAAGTGGCGAGCGGAACAAGGGAACTGCTGCACAGCTTCCCTCGCAGGCAGATTCCCTCCTGGGACGCTTACTTCTCATGCCTTAGTGCCCTGCTTTGTTTGGAGGCTGTTTGCGGACAGCAGCACACACAGCGGGAAGGTGCGCTCTGATCGGCTCCAAGTCCGGCAGATAGAAGCGCAAGCGAGGCACCGGCTCGCAGTTTGTCCCGGGCATGGGAAGCAGCATGCTGCTTGCCCAGAACACATCCCCCTGTATCCTGCCTGCCACGGGACTGCTTCTGAGCACGGAGGCTCGCCTACAAGCCAGCTGAGATGGGCTTTGCCTAAGAGTCAGGGAAGTGGCGAGTGGAACAAGGGAACTGCTGCACAGCTTCCCTCGCAGGCAGATTCCCTCCTGGGACGCTTACTTCTCATGCCTTAGTGCCCTGCTTTGTTTGGAGGCTGTTTGCGGACAGCAGCACACACAGCGGGAAGGTGCGCTCTGATCGGCTCCAAGTCTCGGCAGATAGAAGCGCAAGCGAGGCACCGGCTCGCAGTTTGTCCCGGGCATGGGAAGCAGCATGCTGCATGCCAAGAACACATCTCGCACTGTCCTGCCTGCCACGGGACTGCTTCTGAGCACGGAGGCACGCCTACAAGCCAGCTGAGATGGGCTTTGCCTAAGAGTGAGGGAAGTGTCGAGTGGAACAAGGGATGTGCTGCACAGCTTCCCTCGCAGGCAGATTCCCTCCTGGGACGCTTACTTCTCTTGCCTTAGTGCCCTGCTTTGTTTGGAGGCTGTTTGCGGACAGCAGCACACACAGCGGGAAGGTGCGCTCTGATCGGCTCCAAGTCTCGGCAGATAGAAGCGCAAGCGAGGCACCGGCTCGCAGTTTGTCCCGGGCATGGGAAGCAGCATGCTGCGTGCCCAGAATACATCCCCCTGTATCCTGCCTGCCACGGGACTGCTTCTGAGCACAGAGGCTCGCCTACAAGCAAGTTGAGATGGGCTTTGCCTAAGAGTGAGGGAAGTGTCGAGTGGAACAAGGGAACTGCTGCACAGCTTCCCTCGCAGGCAGATTCCCTCCTGGGACGCTTAGTTCTCTTGCCTTAGTGCCCTGCTTTGTTTGGAGGCTGTTTGCGGACAGCAGCACACACAGCGGGAAGGTGCGCTCTGATCGGCTCCAAGTCCGGCAGATAGAAGCGCAAGCGAGGCACCGGCTCGCAGTTTGTCCCGGGCATGGGAAGCAGCATGCTGCGTGCCCAGAACACATCCCCCTGTATCCTGCCTGCCACGGGACTGCTTCTGAGCACAGAGGCACGCCTACAAGCCAGCTGAGATGGGCTTTGCCTAAGAGTCAGGGAAGTGGCGAGTGGAACAAGGGATGTGCTGCACAGCTTCCCTCGCAGGCAGATTCCCTCCTGGGACGCTTAGTTCTCTTGCCTTAGTGCCCTGCTTTGTTTGGAGGCTGTTTGCAGACAGCAGCACACACAGCGGGAAGGTGCGCGCTGGCCATCTCCAAGTCCGGCAGATAGAAGCGCAAGCGAGGCACCGGCTCGCAGTTTGTCCCGGGCATGGGAAGCAGCATGCTGCATGCCCAGAACACATCCCCCTGTATCCTGCCTGCCACGGGACTGCTTCTGAGCACGGAGGCACGCCTACAAGCCAGCTGAGATGGGCTTTGCCTAAGAGTCAGGGAAGTGTCGAGTGGAACAAGGGATGTGCTGCACAGCTTCCCTCGCAGGCAGATTCCCTCCTGGGACGCTTACTTCTCTTGCCTTAGTGCCCTGCTTTGTTTGGAGGCTGTTTGCGGACAGCAGCACACACAGCGGGAAGGTGCGCTCTGATCGGCTCCAAGTCTCGGCAGATAGAAGCGCAAGCGAGGCACCGGCTCGCAGTTTGTCCCGGGCATGGGAAGCAGCATGCTGCGTGCCCAGAACACATCCCCCTGTATCCTGCCTGCCACGGGACTGCTTCTGAGCACGGAGGCACGCCTACAAGCAAGTTGAGATGGGCTTTGCCTAAGAGTGAGGGAAGTGGCGAGCGGAACAAGGGAACTGCTGCACAGCTTCCCTCGCAGGCAGATTCCCTCCTGGGACGCTTACTTCTCTTGCCTTAGTGCCCTGCTTTGTTTGGAGGCTGTTTGCGGACAGCAGCACACACAGCGGGAAGGTGCGCTCTGATCGGCTCCAAGTCTCGGCAGATAGAAGCGCAAGCGAGGCACTGGCTCGCAGTTTGTCCCGGGCATGGGAAGCAGCATGCTGCGTGCCCAGAACACATCCCCCTGTATCCTGCCTGCCACAGGACTGCTTCTGAGCACGGAGGCACGTCTACAAGCCAGCTGAGATGGGCTTTGCCTAAGAGTCAGGGAAGTGGTGAGTGGAACAAGGGATGTGCTGCACAGCTTCCCTCGCAGGCAGATTCCCTCCTGGGACGCTTACTTCTCATGCCTTAGTGCCCTGCATTGTTTGGAGGCTGTTTGCGGACAGCAGCACACACAGCGGGAAGGTGCGCTCTGATCGGCTCCAAGTCTCGGCAGATAGAAGCGCAAGCGAGGCACCGGCTCGCAGTTTGTCCCGGGCATGGGAAGCAGCATGCTGCGTGCCCAGAATACATCCCCCTGTATCCTGCCTGCCACGGGACTGCTTCTGAGCACGGAGGCTCGCCTACAAGCCAGCTGAGATGGGCTTTGCCTAAGAGTGAGGGAAGTGGCGAGTGGAACAAGGGATGTGCTGCACAGCTTCCCTCGCAGGCAGATTCCCTCCTGGGACGCTTACTTCTCATGCCTTAGTGCCCTGCTTTGTTTGGAGGCTGTTTGCGGACAGCAGCACACACAGCGGGAAGGTGCGGTCTGATCGGCTCCAAGTCTCGGCAGATAGAAGCGCAAGCGAGGCACCGGCTCGCAGTTTGTCCCGGGCATGGGAAGCAGCATGCTGCATGCCCAGAACACATCTCTCACTGTCCTGCCTGCCACAGGGCTGTTTCTGAGCACGGAGGCACGCCTACAAGCAAGTTGAGATGGGCTTTGCCTAAGAGTGAGGGAAGTGTCGAGTGGAACAAGGGAACTGCTGCGCAGCTTCCCTCGCAGGCAGATTCCCTCCTGGGACGCTTAGTTCTCTTGCCTTAGTGCCCTGCTTTGTTTGGAGGCTGTTTGCGGACAGCAGCACACACAGCGGGAAGGTGCGCTCTGATCGGCTCCAAGTCTCGGCAGATAGAAGCGCAAGCGAGGCACCGGCTCGCAGTTTGTCCCGGGCATGGGAAGCAGCATGCTGCGTGCCAAGAACACATCTCGCACTGTCCTGCCTGCCACGGGACTGCTTCTGAGTACGGAGGCACGCCTACAAGCAAGTTGAGATTGGCTTTGCCTAAGAGTGAGGGAAGTGTCGAGTGGAACAAGGGAACTGCTGAACAGCTTCCCTCGCAGGCAGATTCCCTCCTGGGGCGCTTAGTTCTCTTGCTTTAGTGCCCTGCTTTGTTTGGAGACTGCGGACAGCAGCACACACAGCGGGAAGGTGCGCGCTGGCCATCTCCAAGTCCGGCAGATAGAAGCGCAAGCGAGGCACCGGCTCGCAGTTTGTCCCGGGCATGGGAAGCAGCATGCTGCATGCCCAGAACACATCTCGCACTGTCCTGCCTGCCACAGGGCTGTTTCTGAGCACGGAGGCACGCCTACAAGCCAGCTGAGATGGGCTTTGCCTAAGAGTCAGGGAAGTGGCGAGCGGAACAAGGGAACTGCTGCACAGCTTCCCTCGCAGGCAGATTCCCTCCTGGGACGCTTACTTCTCATGCCTTAGTGCCCTGCTTTGTTTGGAGGCTGTTTGCGGACAGCAGCACACACAGCGGGAAGGTGCGCTCTGATCGGCTCCAAGTCTCGGCAGATAGAAGCGCAAGCGAGGCACCGGCTCGCAGTTTGTCCCGGGCATGGGAAGCAGCATGCTGCATGCCAAGAACACATCTCGCACTGTCCTGCCTGCCACAGGGCTGTTTCTGAGCACGGAGGCACGCCTACAAGCAAGTTGAGATGGGCTTTGCCTAAGAGTGAGGGAAGTGTCGAGTGGAACAAGGGAACTGCTGAACAGCTTCCCTCGCAGGCAGATTCCCTCCTGGGGCGCTTAGTTCTCTTGCTTTAGTGCCCTGCTTTGTTTGGAGACTGTTTGCGGACAGCAGCACACACAGCGGGAAGGTGCGCTCTGATCGGCTCCAAGTCCGGCAGATAGAAGCGCAAGCGAGGCACCGGCTCGCAGTTTGTCCCGGGCATGGGAAGCAGCATGCTGCGTGCCCAGAACACATCTCGCACTGTCCTGCCTGCCACAGGGCTGTTTCTGAGCACGGAGGCACGCCTACAAGCCAGCTGAGATGGGCTTTGCCTAAGAGTCAGGGAAGTGGCGAGTGGAACAAGGGATGTGCTGCACAGCTTCCCTCGCAGGCAGATTCCCTCCTGGGACGCTTACTTCTCTTGCCTTAGTGCCCTGCTTTGTTTGGAGGCTGTTTGCGGACAGCAGCACACACAGCGGGAAGGTGCGCTCTGATCGGCTCCAAGTCTCGGCAGATAGAAGCGCAAGCGAGGCACCGGCTCGCAGTTTGTCCCGGGCATGGGAAGCAGCATGCTGCGTGCCCAGAACACATCTCGCACTGTCCTGCCTGCCACAGGGCTGTTTCTGAGCACGGAGGCACGCCTACAAGCAAGTTGAGATGGGCTTTGCCTAAGAGTGAGGGAAGTGTCGAGTGGAACAAGGGAACTGCTGCATAGCTTCCCTCGCAGGCAGATTCCCTCCTGGGGCGCTTAGTTCTCTTGCTTTAGTGCCCTGCTTTGTTTGGAGACTGTTTGCGGACAGCAGCACACACAGCGGGAAGGTGCGCTCTGATCGGCTCCAAGTCTCGGCAGATAGAAGCGCAAGCGAGGCACCGGCTCGCAGTTTGTCCCGGGCATGGGAAGCAGCATGCTGCGTGCCCAGAACACATCTCGCACTGTCCTGCCTGCCACAGGGCTGTTTCTGAGCACGGAGGCACGCCTACAAGCCAGCTGAGATGGGCTTTGCCTAAGAGTCAGGGAAGTGGCGAGTGGAACAAGGGATGTGCTGCACAGCTTCCCTCGCAGGCAGATTCCCTCCTGGGACGCTTAGTTCTCTTGCCTTAGTGCCCTGCTTTGTTTGGAGGCTGTTTGCGGACAGCAGCACACACAGCGGGAAGGTGCGCTCTGATCGGCTCCAAGTCTCGGCAGATAGAAGCGCAAGCGAGGCACCGGCTCGCAGTTTGTCCCGGGCATGGGAAGCAGCATGCTGCGTTCCCAGAACACATCTCGCACTGTCCTGCCTGCCACGGGACTGCTTCTGAGCACGGAGGCACGCCTACAAGCAAGTTGAGATTGGCTTTGCCTAAGAGTGAGGGAAGTGTCGAGTGGAACAAGGGAACTGCTGAACAGCTTCCCTCGCAGGCAGATTCCCTCCTGGGGCGCTTAGTTCTCTTGCTTTAGTGCCCTGCTTTGTTTGGAGACTGCGGACAGCAGCACACACAGCGGGAAGGTGCGCGCTGGCCATCTCCAAGTCCGGCAGATAGAAGCGCAAGCGAGGCACCGGCTCGCAGTTTGTCCCGGGCATGGGAAGCAGCATGCTGCATGCCCAGAACACATCTCGCACTGTCCTGCCTGCCACAGGGCTGTTTCTGAGCACGGAGGCACGCCTACAAGCCAGCTGAGATGGGCTTTGCCTAAGAGTCAGGGAAGTGGCGAGCGGAACAAGGGAACTGCTGCACAGCTTCCCTCGCAGGCAGATTCCCTCCTGGGACGCTTACTTCTCATGCCTTAGTGCCCTGCTTTGTTTGGAGGCTGTTTGCGGACAGCAGCACACACAGCGGGAAGGTGCGCTCTGATCGGCTCCAAGTCTCGGCAGATAGAAGCGCAAGCGAGGCACCGGCTCGCAGTTTGTCCCGGGCATGGGAAGCAGCATGCTGCATGCCAAGAACACATCTCGCACTGTCCTGCCTGCCACGGGACTGTTTCTGAGCACGGAGGCACGCCTACAAGCCAGCTGAGATGGGCTTTGCCTAAGAGTCAGGGAAGTGGCGAGTGGAACAAGGGATGTGCTGCACAGCTTCCCTCGCAGGCAGATTCCCTCCTGGGACGCTTACTTCTCTTGCCTTAGTGCCCTGCTTTGTTTGGAGGCTGTTTGCGGACAGCAGCACACACAGCGGGAAGGTGCGCTCTGATCGGCTCCAAGTCTCGGCAGATAGAAGCGCAAGCGAGGCACCGGCTCGCAGTTTGTCCCGGGCATGGGAAGCAGCATGCTGCGTGCCCAGAATACATCCCCCTGTATCCTGCCTGCCACGGGACTGCTTCTGAGCACAGAGGCTCGCCTACAAGCAAGTTGAGATGGGCTTTGCCTAAGAGTGAGGGAAGTGTCGAGTGGAACAAGGGAACTGCTGCACAGCTTCCCTCGCAGGCAGATTCCCTCCTGGGACGCTTAGTTCTCTTGCCTTAGTGCCCTGCTTTGTTTGGAGGCTGTTTGCGGACAGCAGCACACACAGCGGGAAGGTGCGCGCTGGCCATCTCCAAGTCCGGCAGATAGAAGCGCAAGCGAGGCACCGGCTCGCAGTTTGTCCCGGGCATGGGAAGCAGCATGCTGCATGCCCAGAACACATCCCCCTGTATCCTGCCTGCCACGGGACTGCTTCTGAGCACGGAGGCACGCCTACAAGCCAGCTGAGATGGGCTTTGCCTAAGAGTGAGGGAAGTGTCGAGTGGAACAAGGGATGTGCTGCACAGCTTCCCTCGCAGGCAGATTCCCTCCTGGGACGCTTACTTCTCATGCCTTAGTGCCCTGCTTTGTTTGGAGGCTGTTTGCGGACAGCAGCACACACAGCGGGAAGGTGCGCTCTGATCGGCTCCAAGTCTCGGCAGATAGAAGCGCAAGCGAGGCACCGGCTCGCAGTTTGTCCCGGGCATGGGAAGCAGCATGCTGCATGCCCAGAACACATCTCTCACTGTCCTGCCTGCCACAGGGCTGTTTCTGAGCACGGAGGCACGCCTACAAGCAAGTTGAGATGGTCTTTGCCTAAGAGTGAGGGAAGTGTCGAGTGGAACAAGGGAACTGCTTCACAGCTTCCCTCGCAGGCAGATTCCCTCCTGGGGCGCTTAGTTCTCTTGCCTTAGTGCCCTGCTTTGTTTGGAGACTGTTTGCGGACAGCAGCACACACAGCGGGAAGGTGCGCGCTGGCCATCTCCAAGTCCGGCAGATAGAAGCGCAAGCGAGGCACCGGCTCGCAGTTTGTCCCGGGCATGGGAAGCAGCATGCTGTGTGCCCAGAACACATCTCGCACTGTCCTGCCTGCCACAGGGCTGTTTCTGAGCACGGAGGCACGCCTACAAGCCAGCTGAGATGGGCTTTGCCTAAGAGTCAGGGAAGTGTCGAGTGGAACAAGGGATGTGCTGCACAGCTTCCCTCGCAGGCAGATTCCCTCCTGGGACGCTTAGTTCTCTTGCCTTAGTGCCCTGCTTTGTTTGGAGGCTGTTTGCGGACAGCAGCACACACAGCGGGAAGGTGCGCTCTGATCGGCTCCAAGTCTCGGCAGATAGAAGCGCAAGCGAGGCACCGGCTCGCAGTTTGTCCCGGGCATGGGAAGCAGCATGCTGCGTGCCCAGAACACATCTCGCACTGTCCTGCCTGCCACGGGACTGCTTCTGAGCACGGAGGCACGCCTACAAGCAAGTTGAGATTGGCTTTGCCTAAGAGTGAGGGAAGTGTCGAGTGGAACAAGGGAACTGCTGAACAGCTTCCCTCGCAGGCAGATTCCCTCCTGGGGCACTTAGTTCTCTTTTTTTAGTGCCCTGCTTTGTTTGGAGACTGCGGACAGCAGCACACACAGCGGGAAGGTGCGCGCTGGCCATCTCCAAGTCCGGCAGATAGAAGCGCAAGCGAGGCACCGGCTCGCAGTTTGTCCCGGGCATGGGAAGCAGCATGCTGCATGCCCAGAACACATCTCGCACTGTCCTGCCTGCCACAGGGCTCTTTCTGAGCACGGAGGCACGCCTACAAGCCAGCTGAGATGGGCTTTGCCTAAGAGTCAGGGAAGTGGCGAGCGGAACAAGGGAACTGCTGCACAGCTTCCCTCGCAGGCAGATTCCCTCCTGGGACGCTTACTTCTCATGCCTTAGTGCCCTGCTTTGTTTGGAGGCTGTTTGCGGACAGCAGCACACACAGCGGGAAGGTGCGCTCTGATCGGCTCCAAGTCTCGGCAGATAGAAGCGCAAGCGAGGCACCGGCTCGCAGTTTGTCCCGGGCATGGGAAGCAGCATGCTGCATGCCAAGAACACATCTCGCACTGTCCTGCCTGCCACAGGGCTGTTTCTGAGCACGGAGGCACGCCTACAAGCAAGTTGAGATGGGCTTTGCCTAAGAGTGAGGGAAGTGTCGAGTGGAACAAGGGAACTGCTTCACAGCTTCCCTCGCAGGCAGATTCCCTCCTGGGGCGCTTAGTTCTCTTGCTTTAGTGCCCTGCTTTGTTTGGAGACTGTTTGCGGACAGCAGCACACACAGCGGGAAGGTGCGCTCTGATCGGCTCCAAGTCCGGCAGATAGAAGCGCAAGCGAGGCACCGGCTCGCAGTTTGTCCCGGGCATGGGAAGCAGCATGCTGCTTGCCCAGAACACATCCCCCTGTATCCTGCCTGCCACGGGACTGCTTCTGAGCACGGAGGCTCGCCTACAAGCCAGCTGAGATGGGCTTTGCCTAAGAGTCAGGGAAGTGGCGAGTGGAACAAGGGAACTGCTGCACAGCTTCCCTCGCAGGCAGATTCCCTCCTGGGACGCTTACTTCTCATGCCTTAGTGCCCTGCTTTGTTTGGAGGCTGTTTGCGGACAGCAGCACACACAGCGGGAAGGTGCGCTCTGATCGGCTCCAAGTCTCGGCAGATAGAAGCGCAAGCGAGGCACCAGCTCGCAGTTTGTCCCGGGCATGGGAAGCAGCATGCTGCATGCCAAGAACACATCTCTCACTGTCCTGCCTGCCACGGGACTGCTTCTGAGCACGGAGGCACGCCTACAAGCCAGCTGAGATGGGCTTTGCCTAAGAGTGAGGGAAGTGGCGAGTGGAACAAGGGATGTGCTGCACAGCTTCCCTCGCAGGCAGATTCCCTCCTGGGACGCTTACTTCTCTTGCCTTAGTGCCCTGCTTTGTTTGGAGGCTGTTTGCGGACAGCAGCACACACAGCGGGAAGGTGCGCTCTGATCGGCTCCAAGTCTCGGCAGATAGAAGCGCAAGCGAGGCACCGGCTCGCAGTTTGTCCCGGGCATGGGAAGCAGCATGCTGCGTGCCCAGAATACATCCCCCTGTATCCTGCCTGCCACGGGACTGCTTCTGAGCACAGAGGCTCGCCTACAAGCAAGTTGAGATGGGCTTTGCCTAAGAGTGAGGGAAGTGTCGAGTGGAACAAGGGAACTGCTGCACAGCTTCCCTCGCAGGCAGATTCCCTCCTGGGACGCTTAGTTCTCTTGCCTTAGTGCCCTGCTTTGTTTGGAGACTGTTTGCGGACAGCAGCACACACAGCGGGAAGGTGCGCTCTGATCGGCTCCAAGTCCGGCAGATAGAAGCGCAAGCGAGGCACCGGCTCGCAGTTTGTCCCGGGCATGGGAAGCAGCATGCTGCGTGCCCAGAACACATCCCCCTGTATCCTGCCTGCCACGGGACTGCTTCTGAGCACAGAGGCACGCCTACAAGCCAGCTGAGATGGGCTTTGCCTAAGAGTGAGGGAAGTGTCGAGTGGAACAAGGGATGTGCTGCACAGCTTCCCTCGCAGGCAGATTCCCTCCTGGGACGCTTACTTCTCTTGCCTTAGTGCCCTGCTTTGTTTGGAGGCTGTTTGCGGACAGCAGCACACACAGCGGGAAGGTGCGCTCTGATCGGCTCCAAGTCTCGGCAGATAGAAGCGCAAGCGAGGCACCGGCTCGCAGTTTGTCCCGGGCATGGGAAGCAGCATGCTGCGTGCCCAGAACACATCCCCCTGTATCCTGCCTGCCACGGGACTGCTTCTGAGCACGGAGGCACGCCTACAAGCAAGTTGAGATGGGCTTTGCCTAAGAGTGAGGGAAGTGGCGAGCGGAACAAGGGAACTGCTGCACAGCTTCCCTCGCAGGCAGATTCCCTCCTGGGACGCTTACTTCTCTTGCCTTAGTGCCCTGCTTTGTTTGGAGGCTGTTTGCGGACAGCAGCACACACAGCGGGAAGGTGCGCTCTGATCGGCTCCAAGTCTCGGCAGATAGAAGCGCAAGCGAGGCACCGGCTCGCAGTTTGTCCCGGGCATGGGAAGCAGCATGCTGCGTGCCCAGAACACATCCCCCTGTATCCTGCCTGCCACAGGACTGCTTCTGAGCACGGAGGCACGTCTACAAGCCAGCTGAGATGGGCTTTGCCTAAGAGTGAGGGAAGTGGCGAGTGGAACAAGGGATGTGCTGCACAGCTTCCCTCGCAGGCAGATTCCCTCCTGGGACGCTTACTTCTCATGCCTTAGTGCCCTGCTTTGTTTGGAGGCTGTTTGCGGACAGCAGCACACACAGCGGGAAGGTGCGCTCTGATCGGCTCCAAGTCTCGGCAGATAGAAGCGCAAGCGAGGCACCGGCTCGCAGTTTGTCCCGGGCATGGGAAGCAGCATGCTGCGTGCCCAGAACACATCTCGCACTGTCCTGCCTGCCACGGGACTGCTTCTGAGTACGGAGGCACGCCTACAAGCAAGTTGAGATTGGCTTTGCCTAAGAGTGAGGGAAGTGGCGAGTGGAACAAGGGAACTGCTGAACAGCTTCCCTCGCAGGCAGATTCCCTCCTGGGGCGCTTAGTTCTCTTGCTTTAGTGCCCTGCTTTGTTTGGAGACTGCGGACAGCAGCACACACAGCGGGAAGGTGCGCGCTGGCCATCTCCAAGTCCGGCAGATAGAAGCGCAAGCGAGGCACCGGCTCGCAGTTTGTCCCGGGCATGGGAAGCAGCATGCTGCATGCCCAGAACACATCTCGCACTGTCCTGCCTGCCACAGGGCTGTTTCTGAGCACGGAGGCACGCCTACAAGCCAGCTGAGATGGGCTTTGCCTAAGAGTCAGGGAAGTGGCGAGCGGAACAAGGGAACTGCTGCACAGCTTCCCTCGCAGGCAGATTCCCTCCTGGGACGCTTACTTCTCATGCCTTAGTGCCCTGCTTTGTTTGGAGGCTGTTTGCGGACAGCAGCACACACAGCGGGAAGGTGCGCTCTGATCGGCTCCAAGTCTCGGCAGATAGAAGCGCAAGCGAGGCACCGGCTCGCAGTTTGTCCCGGGCATGGGAAGCAGCATGCTGCATGCCAAGAACACATCTCGCACTGTCCTGCCTGCCACAGGGCTGTTTCTGAGCACGGAGGCACGCCTACAAGCAAGTTGAGATGGGCTTTGCCTAAGAGTGAGGGAAGTGTCGAGTGGAACAAGGGAACTGCTGAACAGCTTCCCTCGCAGGCAGATTCCCTCCTGGGGCGCTTAGTTCTCTTGCTTTAGTGCCCTGCTTTGTTTGGAGACTGTTTGCGGACAGCAGCACACACAGCGGGAAGGTGCGCTCTAATCGGCTCCAAGTCCGGCAGATAGAAGCGCAAGCGAGGTACCGGCTCGCAGTTTGTCCCGGGCATGGGAAGCAGCATGCTGCGTGCCCAGAACACATCTCGCACTGTCCTGCCTGCCACAGGGCTGTTTCTGAGCACGGAGGCACGCCTACAAGCCAGCTGAGATGGGCTTTGCCTAAGAGTCAGGGAAGTGGCGAGTGGAACAAGGGATGTGCTGCACAGCTTCCCTCGCAGGCAGATTCCCTCCTGGGACGCTTACTTCTCTTGCCTTAGTGCCCTGCTTTGTTTGGAGGCTGTTTGCGGACAGCAGCACACACAGCGGGAAGGTGCGCTCTGATCGGCTCCAAGTCTCGGCAGATAGAAGCGCAAGCGAGGCACCGGCTCGCAGTTTGTCCCGGGCATGGGAAGCAGCATGCTGCGTGCCCAGAACACATCTCGCACTGTCCTGCCTGCCACAGGGCTGTTTCTGAGCACGGAGGCACGCCTACAAGCAAGTTGAGATGGGCTTTGCCTAAGAGTGAGGGAAGTGTCGAGTGGAACAAGGGAACTGCTGCATAGCTTCCCTCGCAGGCAGATTCCCTCCTGGGACGCTTAGTTCTCTTGCTTTAGTGCCCTGCTTTGTTTGGAGACTGTTTGCGGACAGCAGCACACACAGCGGGAAGGTGCGCTCTGATCGGCTCCAAGTCCGGCAGATAGAAGCGCAAGCGAGGCACCGGCTCGCAGTTTGTCCCGGGCATGGGAAGCAGCATGCTGCTTGCCCAGAACACATCCCCATGTATCCTGCCTGCCACGGGACTGCTTCTGAGCACGGAGGCACGCCTACAAGCCAGCTGAGATGGGCTTTGCCTAAGAGTCAGGGAAGTGGCGAGTGGAACAAGGGATGTGCTGCACAGCTTCCCTCGCAGGCAGATTCCCTCCTGGGACGCTTAGTTCTCTTGCCTTAGTGCCCTGCTTTGTTTGGAGGCTGTTTGCGGACAGCAGCACACACAGCGGGAAGGTGCGCTCTGATCGGCTCCAAGTCTCGGCAGATAGAAGCGCAAGCGAGGCACCGGCTCGCAGTTTGTCCCGGGCATGGGAAGCAGCATGCTGCGTGCCTAGAACACATCTCGCACTGTCCTGCCTGCCACGGGACTGCTTCTGAGCACGGAGGCACGCCTACAAGCTAGTTGAGATGGGCTTTGCCTAAGAGTGAGGGAAGTGTCGAGTGGAACAAGGGAACTGCTGAACAGCTTCCCTCGCAGGCAGATTCCCTCCTGGGACGCTTAGTTCTCATGCCTTAGTGCCCTGCTTTGTTTGGAGGCTGTTTGCGGACAGCAGCACACACAGCGGGAAGGTGCGCTCTGATCGGCTCCAAGTCTCGGCAGATAGAAGCGCAAGCGAGGCACCGGCTCGCAGTTTGTCCCGGGCATGGGAAGCAGCATGCTGCATGCCAAGAACACATCTCGCACTGTCCTGCCTGCCACAGGGCTGTTTCTGAGCACGGAGGCACGCCTACAAGCAAGTTGAGATGGGCTTTGCCTAAGAGTGAGGGAAGTGTCGAGTGGAACAAGGGAACTGCTGAACAGCTTCCCTCGCAGGCAGATTCCCTCCTGGGGCGCTTAGTTCTCTTGCTTTAGTGCCCTGCTTTGTTTGGAGACTGTTTGCGGACAGCAGCACACACAGCAGGAAGGTGCGCGCTGGCCATCTCCAAGTCCGGCAGATAGAAGTGCAAGCGAGGCACCGGCTCGCAGTTTGTCCCGGGCATGGGAAGCAGCATGCTGCGTGCCCAGAACACATCCCCCTGTATCCTGCCTGCCACGGGACTGCTTCTGAGCACGGATGCTCGCCTACAAGCCAGCTGAGATGGGCTTTGCCTAAGAGTCAGGGAAGTGGCGAGTGGAACAAGGGATGTGCTGCACAGCTTCCCTCGCAGGCAGATTCCCTCCTGGGACGCTTACTTCTCTTGCCTTAGTGCCCTGCTTTGTTTGGAGGCTGTTTGCGGACAGCAGCACACACAGCGGGAAGGTGCGCTCTGATCGGCTCCAAGTCTCGGCAGATAGAAGCGCAAGCGAGGCACCGGCTCGCAGTTTGTCCCGGGCATGGGAAGCAGCATGCTGCGTGCCCAGAACACATCTCGCACTGTCCTGCCTGCCACAGGGCTGTTTCTGAGCACGGAGGCACGCCTACAAGCAAGTTGAGATGGGCTTTGCCTAAGAGTGAGGGAAGTGTCGAGTGGAACAAGGGAACTGCTTCACAGCTTCCCTTGCAGGCAGATTCCCTCCTGGGACGCTTAGTTCTCTTGCCTTAGTGCCGTGCTTTGTTTGGAGACTGTTTGCGGACAGCAGCACACACAGCGGGAAGGTGCGCTCTGATCGGCTCCAAGTCTCGGCAGATAGAAGCGCAAGCGAGGCACCGGCTCGCAGTTTGTCCCGGGCATGGGAAGCAGCATGCTGCGTGCCCAGAACACATCTCGCACTGTCCTGCCTGCCACAGGGCTGTTTCTGAGCACGGAGGCACGCCTACAAGCCAGCTGAGATGGGCTTTGCCTAAGAGTCAGGGAAGTGTCGAGTGGAACAAGGGAACTGCTGCACAGCTTCCCTCGCAGGCAGATTCCCTCCTGGGACGCTTACTTCTCATGCCTTAGTGCCCTGCTTTGTTTGGAGGCTGTTTGCGGACAGCAGCACACACAGCGGGAAGGTGCGCTCTGATCGGCTCCAAGTCTCGGCAGATAGAAGCGCAAGCGAGGCACCGGCTCGCAGTTTGTCCCGGGCATGGGAAGCAGCATGCTGCGTGCCCAGAACACATCTCGCACTGTCCTGCCTGCCACAGGGCTGTTTCTGAGCACGGAGGCACGCCTACAAGCAAGTTGAGATGGGCTTTGCCTAAGAGTGAGGGAAGTGTCGAGTGGAACAAGGGAACTGCTGCACAGCTTCCCTCGCAGGCAGATTCCCTCCTGGGGCGCTTAGTTCTCTTGCTTTAGTGCCCTGCTTTGTTTGGAGACTGTTTGCGGACAGCAGCACACACAGCGGGAAGGTGCGCTCTGATCGGCTCCAAGTCCGGCAGATAGAAGCGCAAGCGAGGCACCGGCTCGCAGTTTGTCCCGGGCATGGGAAGCAGCATGCTGCTTGCCCAGAACACATCCCCCTGTATCCTGCCTGCCACGGGACTGCTTCTGAGCACGGAGGCTCGCCTACAAGCCAGCTGAGATGGGCTTTGCCTAAGAGTCAGGGAAGTGTCGAGTGGAACAAGGGATGTGCTGCACAGCTTCCCTCGCAGGCAGATTCCCTCCTGGGACGCTTAGTTCTCTTGCCTTAGTGCCCTGCTTTGTTTGGAGACTGTTTGCGGACAGCAGCACACACAGCGGGAAGGTGCGCTCTGATCGGCTCCAAGTCCGGCAGATAGAAGCGCAAGCGAGGCACCGGCTCGCAGTTTGTCCCGGGCATGGGAAGCAGCATGCTGCATGCCCAGAACACATCTCTCACTGTCCTGCCTGCCACGGGACTGCTTCTGACCACGGAGGCACGCCTACAAGCCAGCTGAGATGGGCTTTGCCTAAGAGTCAGGGAAGTGTCGAGTGGAACAAGGGATGTGCTGCACAGCTTCCCTCGCAGGCAGATTCCCTCCTGGGACGCTTACTTCTCTTGCCTTAGTGCCCTGCTTTGTTTGGAGGCTGTTTGCGGACAGCAGCACACACAGCGGGAAGGTGCGCTCTGATCGGCTCCAAGTCTCGGCAGATAGAAGCGCAAGCGAGGCACCGGCTCGCAGTTTGTCCCGGGCATGGGAAGCAGCATGCTGCTTGCCCAGAACACATCCCCCTGTATCCTGCCTGCCACGGGACTGCTTCTGAGCACGGAGGCACGCCTACAAGCCAGCTGAGATGGGCTTTGCCTAAGAGTCAGGGAAGTGGCGAGCGGAACAAGGGAACTGCTGCACAGCTTCCCTCGCAGGCAGATTCCCTCCTGGGACGCTTACTTCTCATGTCTTAGTGCCCTGCTTTGTTTGGAGGCTGTTTGCGGACAGCAGCACACACAGCGGGAAGGTGCGCTCTGATCGGCTCCAAGTCTCGGCAGATAGAAGCGCAAGCGAGGCACCGGCTCGCAGTTTGTCCCGGGCATGGGAAGCAGCATGCTGCATGCCCAGAACACATCTCTCACTGTCCTGCCTGCCACAGGGCTGTTTCTGAGCACGGAGGCACGCCTACAAGCCAGCTGAGATGGGCTTTGCCTAAGAGTGAGGGAAGTGTCGAGTGGAACAAGGGAACTGCTGAACAGCTTCCCTCGCAGGCAGATTCCCTCCTGGGACGCTTAGTTCTCTTGCCTTAGTGCCCTGCTTTGTTTGGAGGCTGTTTGCGGACAGCAGCACACACAGCGGGAAGGTGCGCGCTGGCCATCTCCAAGTCCGGCAGATAGAAGCGCAAGCGAGGCACCGACTCGCAGTTTGTCCCGGGCATGGGAAGCAGCATGCTGCGTGCCCAGAACACATCTCGCACTGTCCTGCCTGCCACAGGGCTGTTTCTGAGCACGGAGGCACGCCTACAAGCCAGCTGAGATGGGCTTTGCCTAAGAGTCAGGGAAGTGGCGAGTGGAACAAGGGATGTGCTGCACAGCTTCCCTCGCAGGCAGATTCCCTCCTGGGACGCTTACTTCTCTTGCCTTAGTGCCCTGCTTTGTTTGGAGGCTGTTTGCGGACAGCAGCACACACAGCGGGAAGGTGCGCTCTGATCGGCTCCAAGTCTCGGCAGATAAGCGCAAGCGAGGCACCGGCTCGCAGTTTGTCCCGGGCATGGGAAGCAGCATGCTGCTTGCCCAGAACACATCTCGCACTGTCCTGCCTGCCACAGGGCTGTTTCTGAGCACGGAGGCACGCCTACAAGCCAGCTGAGATGGGCTTTGCCTAAGAGTCAGGGAAGTGGCGAGCGGAACAAGGGAACTGCTGCACAGCTTCCCTCGCAGGCAGATTCCCTCCTGGGACGCTTACTTCTCATGCCTTAGTGCCCTGCTTTGTTTGGAGGCTGTTTGCGGACAGCAGCACACACAGCGGGAAGGTGCGCTCTGATCGGCTCCAAGTCTCGGCAGATAGAAGCGCAAGCGAGGCACCGGCTCGCAGTTTGTCCCGGGCATGGGAAGCAGCATGCTGCATGCCAAGAACACATCTCGCACTGTCCTGCCTGCCACAGGGCTGTTTCTGAGCACGGAGGCACGCCTACAAGCAAGTTGAGATGGGCTTTGCCTAAGAGTGAGGGAAGTGTCGAGTGGAACAAGGGAACTGCTGAACAGCTTCCCTCGCAGGCAGATTCCCTCCTGGGGCGCTTAGTTCTCTTGCTTTAGTGCCCTGCTTTGTTTGGAGACTGTTTGCGGACAGCAGCACACACAGCGGGAAGGTGCGCTCTGATCGGCTCCAAGTCCGGCAGATAGAAGCGCAAGCGAGGCACCGGCTCGCAGTTTGTCCCGGGCATGGGAAGCAGCATGCTGCTTGCCCAGAACACATCCCCCTGTATCCTGCCTGCCACGGGACTGCTTCTGAGCACGGAGGCACGCCTACAAGCCAGCTGAGATGGGCTTTGCCTAAGAGTCAGGGAAGTGGCGAGTGGAACAAGGGATGTGCTGCACAGCTTCCCTCGCAGGCAGATTCCCTCCTGGGACGCTTACTTCTCTTGCCTTAGTGCCCTGCTTTGTTTGGAGGCTGTTTGCGGACAGCAGCACACACAGCGGGAAGGTGCGCTCTGATCGGCTCCAAGTCTCGGCAGATAAGCGCAAGCGAGGCACCGGCTCGCAGTTTGTCCCGGGCATGGGAAGCAGCATGCTGCTTGCCCAGAACACATCTCGCACTGTCCTGCCTGCCACAGGGCTGTTTCTGAGCACGGAGGCACGCCTACAAGCCAGCTGAGATGGGCTTTGCCTAAGAGTCAGGGAAGTGGCGAGCGGAACAAGGGAACTGCTGCACAGCTTCCCTCGCAGGCAGATTCCCTCCTGGGACGCTTACTTCTCATGCCTTAGTGCCCTGCTTTGTTTGGAGGCTGTTTGCGGACAGCAGCACACACAGCGGGAAGGTGCGCTCTGATCGGCTCCAAGTCTCGGCAGATAGAAGCGCAAGCGAGGCACCGGCTCGCAGTTTGTCCCGGGCATGGGAAGCAGCATGCTGCATGCCAAGAACACATCTCGCACTGTCCTGCCTGCCACAGGGCTGTTTCTGAGCACGGAGGCACGCCTACAAGCAAGTTGAGATGGGCTTTGCCTAAGAGTGAGGGAAGTGTCGAGTGGAACAAGGGAACTGCTGAACAGCTTCCCTCGCAGGCAGATTCCCTCCTGGGGCGCTTAGTTCTCTTGCTTTAGTGCCCTGCTTTGTTTGGAGACTGTTTGCGGACAGCAGCACACACAGCGGGAAGGTGCGCTCTGATCGGCTCCAAGTCCGGCAGATAGAAGCGCAAGCGAGGCACCGGCTCGCAGTTTGTCCCGGGCATGGGAAGCAGCATGCTGCTTGCCCAGAACACATCCCCCTGTATCCTGCCTGCCACGGGACTGCTTCTGAGCACGGAGGCACGCCTACAAGCCAGCTGAGATGGGCTTTGCCTAAGAGTCAGGGAAGTGGCGAGTGGAACAAGGGATGTGCTGCACAGCTTCCCTCGCAGGCAGATTCCCTCCTGGGACGCTTAGTTCTCTTGCCTTAGTGCCCTGCTTTGTTTGGAGGCTGTTTGCAGACAGCAGCACACACAGCGGGAAGGTGCGCTCTGATCGGCTCCAAGTCTCGGCAGATAGAAGCGCAAGCGAGGCACCGGCTCGCAGTTTGTCCCGGGCATGGGAAGCAGCATGCTGCGTGCCCAGAATACATCCCCCTGTATCCTGCCTGCCACGGGACTGCTTCTGAGCACGGAGGCTCGCCTACAAGCCAGCTGAGATGGGCTTTGCCTAAGAGTCAGGGAAGTGTCGAGTGGAACAAGGGATGTGCTGCACAGCTTCCCTCGCAGGCAGATTCCCTCCTGGGACGCTTAGTTCTCTTGCCTTAGTGCCCTGCTTTGTTTGGAGGCTGTTTGCGGACAGCAGCACACACAGCGGGAAGGTGCGCTCTGATCGGCTCCAAGTCCGGCAGATAGAAGCGCAAGCGAGGCACCGGCTCGCAGTTTGTCCCGGGCATGGGAAGCAGCATGCTGCATGCCCAGAACACATCCCCCTGTATCCTGCCTGCCACGGGACTGCTTCTGAGCACGGAGGCACGCCTACAAGCCAGCTGAGATGGGCTTTGCCTAAGAGTCAGGGAAGTGGCGAGTGGAACAAGGGATGTGCTGCACAGCTTCCCTCGCAGGCAGATTCCCTCCTGGGACGCTTACTTCTCTTGCCTTAGTGCCCTGCTTTGTTTGGAGGCTGTTTGCGGACAGCAGCACACACAGCGGGAAGGTGCGCTCTGATCGGCTCCAAGTCTCGGCAGATAGAAGCGCAAGCGAGGCACCGGCTCGCAGTTTGTCCCGGGCATGGGAAGCAGCATGCTGCTTGCCCAGAACACATCCCCCTGTATCCTGCCTGCCACGGGACTGCTTCTGAGCACGGAGGCACGCCTACAAGCCAGCTGAGATGGGCTTTGCCTAAGAGTCAGGGAAGTGGCGAGCGGAACAAGGGAACTGCTGCACAGCTTCCCTCGCAGGCAGATTCCCTCCTGGGACACTTACTTCTCTTGCCTTAGTGCCCTGCTTTGTTTGGAGACTGTTTGCGGACAGCAGCACACACAGCGGGAAGGTGCGCGCTGGCCATCTCCAAGTCCGGCAGATAGAAGCGCAAGCGAGGCACCGGCTCGCAGTTTGTCCCGGGCATGGGAAGCAGCATGCTGCGTGCCCAGAACACATCTCGCACTGTCCTGCCTGCCACAGGGCTGTTTCTGAGCACGGAGGCACGCCTACAAGCCAGCTGAGATGGGCTTTGCCTAAGAGTCAGGGAAGTGGCGAGCGGAACAAGGGAACTGCTGCACAGCTTCCCTCGCAGGCAGATTCCCTCCTGGGACGCTTACTTCTCATGCCTTAGTGCCCTGCTTTGTTTGGAGGCTGTTTGCGGACAGCAGCACACACAGCGGGAAGGTGCGCTCTGATCGGCTCCAAGTCTCGGCAGATAGAAGCGCAAGCGAGGCACCGGCTCGCAGTTTGTCCCGGGCATGGGAAGCAGCATGCTGCATGCCCAGAACACATCTCTCACTGTCCTGCCTGCCACAGGGCTGTTTCTGAGCACGGAGGCACGCCTACAAGCCAGCTGAGATGGGCTTTGCCTAAGAGTGAGGGAAGTGTCGAGTGGAACAAGGGAACTGCTGAACAGCTTCCCTCGCAGGCAGATTCCCTCCTGGGGCGCTTAGTTCTCTTGCCTTAGTGCCCTGCTTTGTTTGGAGACTGTTTGCGGACAGCAGCACACACAGCGGGAAGGTGCGCGCTGGCCATCTCCAAGTCCGGCAGATAGAAGCGCAAGCGAGGCACCGGCTCGCAGTTTGTCCCGGGCATGGGAAGCAGCATGCTGCGTGCCCAGAACACATCTCGCACTGTCCTGCCTGCCACAGGGCTGTTTCTGAGCACGGAGGCACGCCTACAAGCCAGCTGAGATGGGCTTTGCCTAAGAGTCAGGGAAGTGGCGAGTGGAACAAGGGATGTGCTGCACAGCTTCCCTCGCAGGCAGATTCCCTCCTGGGACGCTTACTTCTCTTGCCTTAGTGCCCTGCTTTGTTTGGAGGCTGTTTGCGGACAGCAGCACACACAGCGGGAAGGTGCGCTCTGATCGGCTCCAAGTCTCGGCAGATAGAAGCGCAAGCGAGGCACCGGCTCGCAGTTTGTCCCGGGCATGGGAAGCAGCATGCTGCTTGCCCAGAACACATCTCGCACTGTCCTGCCTGCCACAGGGCTGTTTCTGAGCACGGAGGCACGCCTACAAGCCAGCTGAGATGGGCTTTGCCTAAGAGTCAGGGAAGTGGCGAGCGGAACAAGGGAACTGCTGCACAGCTTCCCTCGCAGGCAGATTCCCTCCTGGGACGCTTACTTCTCATGCCTTAGTGCCCTGCTTTGTTTGGAGGCTGTTTGCGGACAGCAGCACACACAGCGGGAAGGTGCGCTCTGATCGGCTCCAAGTCTCGGCAGATAGAAGCGCAAGCGAGGCACCGGCTCGCAGTTTGTCCCGGGCATGGGAAGCAGCATGCTGCATGCCAAGAACACATCTCGCACTGTCCTGCCTGCCACAGGGCTGTTTCTGAGCACGGAGGCACGCCTACAAGCAAGTTGAGATGGGCTTTGCCTAAGAGTGAGGGAAGTGTCGAGTGGAACAAGGGAACTGCTGAACAGCTTCCCTCGCAGGCAGATTCCCTCCTGGGGCGCTTAGTTCTCTTGCCTTAGTGCCCTGCTTTGTTTGGAGACTGTTTGCGGACAGCAGCACACACAGCGGGAAGGTGCGCTCTGATCGGCTCCAAGTCCGGCAGATAGAAGCGCAAGCGAGGCACCGGCTCGCAGTTTGTCCCGGGCATGGGAAGCAGCATGCTGCTTGCCCAGAACACATCCCCCTGTATCCTGCCTGCCACGGGACTGCTTCTGAGCACGGAGGCTCGCCTACAAGCCAGCTGAGATGGGCTTTGCCTAAGAGTCAGGGAAGTGGCGAGTGGAACAAGGGATGTGCTGCACAGCTTCCCTCGCAGGCAGATTCCCTCCTGGGACGCTTAGTTCTCTTGCCTTAGTGCCCTGCTTTGTTTGGAGGCTGTTTGCGGACAGCAGCACACACAGCGGGAAGGTGCGCTCTGATCGGCTCCAAGTCTCGGCAGATAGAAGCGCAAGCGAGGCACCGGCTCGCAGTTTGTCCCGGGCATGGGAAGCAGCATGCTGCGTGCCCAGAACACATCTCGCACTGTCCTGCCTGCCACGGGACTGCTTCTGAGCACGGAGGCACGCCTACAAGCAAGTTGAGATTGGCTTTGCCTAAGAGTGAGGGAAGTGTCGAGTGGAACAAGGGAACTGCTGAACAGCTTCCCTCGCAGGCAGATTCCCTCCTGGGGCGCTTAGTTCTCTTGCTTTAGTGCCCTGCTTTGTTTGGAGACTGCGGACAGCAGCACACACAGCGGGAAGGTGCGCGCTGGCCATCTCCAAGTCCGGCAGATAGAAGCGCAAGCGAGGCACCGGCTCGCAGTTTGTCCCGGGCATGGGAAGCAGCATGCTGCATGCCCAGAACACATCTCGCACTGTCCTGCCTGCCACAGGGCTGTTTCTGAGCACGGAGGCACGCCTACAAGCCAGCTGAGATGGGCTTTGCCTAAGAGTCAGGGAAGTGGCGAGCGGAACAAGGGAACTGCTGCACAGCTTCCCTCGCAGGCAGATTCCCTCCTGGGACGCTTACTTCTCATGCCTTAGTGCCCTGCTTTGTTTGGAGGCTGTTTGCGGACAGCAGCACACACAGCGGGAAGGTGCGCTCTGATCGGCTCCAAGTCTCGGCAGATAGAAGCGCAAGCGAGGCACCTGCTCGCAGTTTGTCCCGGGCATGGGAAGCAGCATGCTGCATGCCAAGAACACATCTCGCACTGTCCTGCCTGCCACGGGACTGCTTCTGAGCACGGAGGCACGCCTACAAGCAAGTTGAGATGGGCTTTGCCTAAGAGTCAGGGAAGTGGCGAGTGGAACAAGGGATGTGCTGCACAGCTTCCCTCGCAGGCAGATTCCCTCCTGGGACGCTTACTTCTCTTGCCTTAGTGCCCTGCTTTGTTTGGAGGCTGTTTGCGGACAGCAGCACACACAGCGGGAAGGTGCGCTCTGATCGGCTCCAAGTCTCGGCAGATAGAAGCGCAAGCGAGGCACCGGCTCGCAGTTTGTCCCGGGCATGGGAAGCAGCATGCTGCTTGCCCAGAACACATCTCGCACTGTCCTGCCTGCCACAGGGCTGTTTCTGAGCACGGAGGCACGCCTACAAGCCAGCTGAGATGGGCTTTGCCTAAGAGTCAGGGAAGTGGCGAGCGGAACAAGGGAACTGCTGCACAGCTTCCCTCGCAGGCAGATTCCCTCCTGGGACGCTTACTTCTCATGCCTTAGTGCCCTGCTTTGTTTGGAGGCTGTTTGCGGACAGCAGCACACACAGCGGGAAGGTGCGCTCTGATCGGCTCCAAGTCTCGGCAGATAGAAGCGCAAGCGAGGCACCGGCTCGCAGTTTGTCCCGGGCATGGGAAGCAGCATGCTGCATGCCAAGAACACATCTCGCACTGTCCTGCCTGCCACAGGGCTGTTTCTGAGCACGGAGGCACGCCTACAAGCAAGTTGAGATGGGCTTTGCCTAAGAGTGAGGGAAGTGTCGAGTGGAACAAGGGAACTGCTGAACAGCTTCCCTCGCAGGCAGATTCCCTCCTGGGGCGCTTAGTTCTCTTGCTTTAGTGCCCTGCTTTGTTTGGAGACTGTTTGCGGACAGCAGCACACACAGCGGGAAGGTGCGCTCTGATCGGCTCCAAGTCCGGCAGATAGAAGCGCAAGCGAGGCACCGGCTCGCAGTTTGTCCCGGGCATGGGAAGCAGCATGCTGCTTGCCCAGAACACATCCCCCTGTATCCTGCCTGCCACGGGACTGCTTCTGAGCACGGAGGCACGCCTACAAGCCAGCTGAGATGGGCTTTGCCTAAGAGTCAGGGAAGTGGCGAGTGGAACAAGGGATGTGCTGCACAGCTTCCCTCGCAGGCAGATTCCCTCCTGGGACGCTTAGTTCTCTTGCCTTAGTGCCCTGCTTTGTTTGGAGGCTGTTTGCGGACAGCAGCACACACAGCGGGAAGGTGCGCTCTGATCGGCTCCAAGTCTCGGCAGATAGAAGCGCAAGCGAGGCACCGGCTCGCAGTTTGTCCCGGGCATGGGAAGCAGCATGCTGCGTGCCCAGAACACATCTCGCACTGTCCTGCCTGCCACGGGACTGCTTCTGAGCACGGAGGCACGCCTACAAGCAAGTTGAGATTGGCTTTGCCTAAGAGTGAGGGAAGTGTCGAGTGGAACAAGGGAACTGCTGAACAGCTTCCCTCGCAGGCAGATTCCCTCCTGGGGCGCTTAGTTCTCTTGCTTTAGTGCCCTGCTTTGTTTGGAGACTGCGGACAGCAGCACACACAGCGGGAAGGTGCGCGCTGGCCATCTCCAAGTCCGGCAGATAGAAGCGCAAGCGAGGCACCGGCTCGCAGTTTGTCCCGGGCATGGGAAGCAGCATGCTGCATGCCCAGAACACATCTCGCACTGTCCTGCCTGCCACAGGGCTGTTTCTGAGCACGGAGGCACGCCTACAAGCCAGCTGAGATGGGCTTTGCCTAAGAGTCAGGGAAGTGGCGAGCGGAACAAGGGAACTGCTGCACAGCTTCCCTCGCAGGCAGATTCCCTCCTGGGACGCTTACTTCTCATGCCTTAGTGCCCTGCTTTGTTTGGAGGCTGTTTGCGGACAGCAGCACACACAGCGGGAAGGTGCGCTCTGATCGGCTCCAAGTCTCGGCAGATAGAAGCGCAAGCGAGGCACCTGCTCGCAGTTTGTCCCGGGCATGGGAAGCAGCATGCTGCATGCCAAGAACACATCTCGCACTGTCCTGCCTGCCACGGGACTGCTTCTGAGCACGGAGGCACGCCTACAAGCAAGTTGAGATGGGCTTTGCCTAAGAGTGAGGGAAGTGTCGAGTGGAACAAGGGAACTGCTGAACAGCTTCCCTCGCAGGCAGATTCCCTCCTGGGGCGCTTAGTTCTCTTGCTTTAGTGCCCTGCTTTGTTTGGAGACTGTTTGCGGACAGCAGCACACACAGCGGGAAGGTGCGCGCTGGCCATCTCCAAGTCCGGCAGATAGAAGCGCAAGCGAGGCACCGGCTCGCAGTTTGTCCCGGGCATGGGAAGCAGCATGCTGCGTGCCCAGAACACATCTCGCACTGTCCTGCCTGCCACGGGACTGCTTCTGAGCACGGAGGCACGCCTACAAGCAAGTTGAGATGGGCTTTGCCTAAGAGTGAGGGAAGTGTCGAGTGGAACAAGGGAACTGCTGAACAGCTTCCCTCGCAGGCAGATTCCCTCCTGGGGCGCTTAGTTCTCTTGCTTTAGTGCCCTGCTTTGTTTGGAGACTGTTTGCGGACAGCAGCACACACAGCGGGAAGGTGCGCTCTGATCGGCTCCAAGTCTCGGCAGATAGAAGCGCAAGCGAGGCACCGGCTCGCAGTTTGTCCCGGGCATGGGAAGCAGCATGCTGCTTGCCCAGAACACATCCCCCTGTATCCTGCCTGCCACGGGACTGCTTCTGAGCACGGAGGCACGCCTACAAGCCAGCTGAGATGGGCTTTGCCTAAGAGTCAGGGAAGTGGCGAGTGGAACAAGGGATGTGCTGCACAGCTTCCCTCGCAGGCAGATTCCCTCCTGGGACGCTTAGTTCTCTTGCCTTAGTGCCCTGCTTTGTTTGGAGGCTGTTTGCGGACAGCAGCACACACAGCGGGAAGGTGCGCTCTGATCGGCTCCAAGTCTCGGCAGATAGAAGCGCAAGCGAGGCACCGGCTCGCAGTTTGTCCCGGGCATGGGAAGCAGCATGCTGCGTGCCCAGAACACATCTCGCACTGTCCTGCCTGCCACGGGACTGCTTCTGAGCACGGAGGCACGCCTACAAGCAAGTTGAGATGGGCTTTGCCTAAGAGTGAGGGAAGTGGCGAGTGGAACAAGGGAACTGCTGAACAGCTTCCCTCGCAGGCAGATTCCCTCCTGGGGCGCTCAGTTCTCTTGCCTTAGTGCCCTGCTTTGTTTGGAGACTGCGGACAGCAGCACACACAGCGGGAAGGTGCGCGCTGGCCATCTCCAAGTCCGGCAGATAGAAGCGCAAGCGAGGCACCGGCTCGCAGTTTGTCCCGGGCATGGGAAGCAGCATGCTGCATGCCCAGAACACATCTCGCACTGTCCTGCCTGCCACAGGGCTGTTTCTGAGCACGGAGGCACGCCTACAAGCCAGCTGAGATGGGCTTTGCCTAAGAGTCAGGGAAGTGGCGAGCGGAACAAGGGAACTGCTGCACAGCTTCCCTCGCAGGCAGATTCCCTCCTGGGACGCTTACTTCTCATGCCTTAGTGCCCTGCTTTGTTTGGAGGCTGTTTGCGGACAGCAGCACACACAGCGGGAAGGTGCGCTCTGATCGGCTCCAAGTCTCGGCAGATAGAAGCGCAAGCGAGGCACCGGCTCGCAGTTTGTCCCGGGCATGGGAAGCAGCATGCTGCATGCCAAGAACACATCTCGCACTGTCCTGCCTGCCACAGGGCTGTTTCTGAGCACGGAGGCACGCCTACAAGCAAGTTGAGATGGGCTTTGCCTAAGAGTGAGGGAAGTGTCGAGTGGAACAAGGGAACTGCTGAACAGCTTCCCTCGCAGGCAGATTCCCTCCTGGGGCGCTTAGTTCTCTTGCTTTAGTGCCCTGCTTTGTTTGGAGACTGTTTGCGGACAGCAGCACACACAGCGGGAAGGTGCGCTCTGATCGGCTCCAAGTCCGGCAGATAGAAGCGCAAGCGAGGCACCGGCTCGCAGTTTGTCCCGGGCATGGGAAGCAGCATGCTGCATGCCCAGAACACATCTCGCACTGTCCTGCCTGCCACAGGGCTGTTTCTGAGCACGGAGGCACGCCTACAAGCCAGCTGAGATGGGCTTTGCCTAAGAGTCAGGGAAGTGGCGAGCGGAACAAGGGAACTGCTGCACAGCTTCCCTCGCAGGCAGATTCCCTCCTGGGACGCTTACTTCTCATGCCTTAGTGCCCTGCTTTGTTTGGAGGCTGTTTGCGGACAGCAGCACACACAGCGGGAAGGTGCGCTCTGATCGGCTCCAAGTCTCGGCAGATAGAAGCGCAAGCGAGGCACCGGCTCGCAGTTTGTCCCGGGCATGGGAAGCAGCATGCTGCATGCCAAGAACACATCTCGCACTGTCCTGCCTGCCACAGGGCTGTTTCTGAGCACGGAGGCACGCCTACAAGCAAGTTGAGATGGGCTTTGCCTAAGAGTGAGGGAAGTGTCGAGTGGAACAAGGGAACTGCTGAACAGCTTCCCTCGCAGGCAGATTCCCTCCTGGGGCGCTTAGTTCTCTTGCTTTAGTGCCCTGCTTTGTTTGGAGACTGTTTGCAGACAGCAGCACACACAGCGGGAAGGTGCGCTCTGATCGGCTCCAAGTCCGGCAGATAGAAGCGCAAGCGAGGCACCGGCTCGCAGTTTGTCCCGGGCATGGGAAGCAGCATGCTGCTTGCCCAGAACACATCCCCCTGTATCCTGCCTGCCACGGGACTGCTTCTGAGCACGGAGGCTCGCCTACAAGCCAGCTGAGATGGGCTTTGCCTAAGAGTCAGGGAAGTGGCGAGCGGAACAAGGGAACTGCTGCACAGCTTCCCTCGCAGGCAGATTCCCTCCTGGGACGCTTACTTCTCATGCCTGAGTGCCCTGCTTTGTTTGGAGGCTGTTTGCGGACAGCAGCACACACAGCGGGAAGGTGCGCTCTGATCGGCTCCAAGTCTCGGCAGATAGAAGCGCAAGCGAGGCACCGGCTCGCAGTTTGTCCCGGGCATGGGAAGCAGCATGCTGCATGCCCAGAACACATCTCTCACTGTCCTGCCTGCCACAGGGCTGTTTCTGAGCACGGAGGCACGCCTACAAGCCAGCTGAGATGGGCTTTGCCTAAGAGTGAGGGAAGTGTCGAGTGGAACAAGGGAACTGCTTCACAGCTTCCCTCGCAGGCAGATTCCCTCCTGGGGCGCTTAGTTCTCTTGCCTTAGTGCCCTGCTTTGTTTGGAGACTGTTTGCGGACAGCAGCACACACAGCGGGAAGGTGCGCGCTGGCCATCTCCAAGTCCGGCAGATAGAAGCGCAAGCGAGGCACCGGCTCGCAGTTTGTCCCGGGCATGGGAAGCAGCATGCTGCGTGCCCAGAACACATCTCGCACTGTCCTGCCTGCCACAGGGCTGTTTCTGAGCACGGAGGCACGCCTACAAGCCAGCTGAGATGGGCTTTGCCTAAGAGTCAGGGAAGTGGCGAGTGGAACAAGGGATGTGCTGCACAGCTTCCCTCGCAGGCAGATTCCCTCCTGGGACGCTTAGTTCTCTTGCCTTAGTGCCCTGCTTTGTTTGGAGGCTGTTTGCGGACAGCAGCACACACAGCGGGAAGGTGCGCTCTGATCGGCTCCAAGTCTCGGCAGATAGAAGCGCAAGCGAGGCACCGGCTCGCAGTTTGTCCCGGGCATGGGAAGCAGCATGCTGCGTGCCCAGAACACATCTCGCACTGTCCTGCCTGCCACGGGACTGCTTCTGAGCACGGAGGCACGCCTACAAGCAAGTTGAGATGGGCTTTGCCTAAGAGTGAGGGAAGTGTCGAGTGGAACAAGGGAACTGCTGCACAGCTTCCCTCGCAGGCAGATTCCCTCCTGGGGCGCTTAGTTCGCTTGCTTTAGTGCCCTGCTTTGTTTGGAGACTGCGGACAGCAGCACACACAGCGGGAAGGTGCGCTCTGATCGGCTCCAAGTCTCGGCAGATAGAAGCGCAAGCGAGGCACCGGCTCGCAGTTTGTCCCGGGCATGGGAAGCAGCATGCTGCGTGCCCAGAATACATCCCCCTGTATCCTGCCTGCCACGGGACTGCTTCTGAGCACGGAGGCACGTCTAAAGCCAGCTGAGATGGGCTTTGCCTAAGAGTCAGGGAAGTGGCGAGTGGAACAAGGGATGTGCTGCACAGCTTCCCTCGCAGGCAGATTCCCTCCTGGGACGCTTAGTTCTCTTGCCTTAGTGCCCTGCTTTGTTTGGAGGCTGTTTGCGGACAGCAGCACACACAGCGGGAAGGTGCGCTCTGATCGGCTCCAAGTCTCGGCAGATAGAAGCGCAAGCGAGGCACCGGCTCGCAGTTTGTCCCGGGCATGGGAAGCAGCATGCTGCGTGCCCAGAACACATCTCGCACTGTCCTGCCTGCCACGGGACTGCTTCTGAGCACGGAGGCACGCCTACAAGCAAGTTGAGATGGGCTTTGCCTAAGAGTGAGGGAAGTGTCGAGTGGAACAAGGGAACTGCTGAACAGCTTCCCTCGCAGGCAGATTCCCTCCTGGGGCGCTTAGTTCTCTTGCTTTAGTGCCCTGCTTTGTTTGGAGACTGTTTGCGGACTGCAGCACACACAGCGGGAAGGTGCGCGCTGGCCATCTCCAAGTCCGGCAGATAGAAGCGCAAGCGAGGCACCGGCTCGCAGTTTGTCCCGGGCATGGGAAGCAGCATGCTGCATGCCCAGAACACATCTCGCACTGTCCTGCCTGCCACAGGGCTGTTTCTGAGCACGGAGGCACGCCTACAAGCCAGCTGAGATGGGCTTTGCCTAAGAGTCAGGGAAGTGGCGAGCGGAACAAGGGAACTGCTGCACAGCTTCCCTCGCAGGCAGATTCCCTCCTGGGACGCTTACTTCTCATGCCTTAGTGCCCTGCTTTGTTTGGAGGCTGTTTGCGGACAGCAGCACACACAGCGGGAAGGTGCGCTCTGATCGGCTCCAAGTCTCTGCAGATAGAAGCGCAAGCGAGGCACCGGCTCGCAGTTTGTCCCGGGCATGGGAAGCAGCATGCTGCATGCCCAGAACACATCTCTCACTGTCCTGCCTGCCACAGGGCTGTTTCTGAGCACGGAGGCACGCCTACAAGCCAGCTGAGATGGGCTTTGCCTAAGAGTGAGGGAAGTGTCGAGTGGAACAAGGGAACTGCTGAACAGCTTCCCTCGCAGGCAGATTCCCTCCTGGGGCGCTTAGTTCTCTTGCCTTAGTGCCCTGCTTTGTTTGGAGACTGTTTGCGGACAGCAGCACACACAGCGGGAAGGTGCGCGCTGGCCATCTCCAAGTCCGGCAGATAGAAGCGCAAGCGAGGCACCGGCTCGCAGTTTGTCCCGGGCATGGGAAGCAGCATGCTGCGTGCCCAGAACACATCTCACACTGTCCTGCCTGCCACAGGGCTGTTTCTGAGCACGGAGGCACGCCTACAAGCCAGCTGAGATGGGCTTTGCCTAAGAGTCAGGGAAGTGGCGAGTGGAACAAGGGATGTGCTGCACAGCTTCCCTCGCAGGCAGATTCCCTCCTGGGACGCTTAGTTCTCTTGCCTTAGTGCCCTGCTTTGTTTGGAGGCTGTTTGCGGACAGCAGCACACACAGCGGGAAGGTGCGCTCTGATCGGCTCCAAGTCTCGGCAGATAGAAGCGCAAGCGAGGCACCGGCTCGCAGTTTGTCCCGGGCATGGGAAGCAGCATGCTGCGTGCCCAGAATACATCCCCCTGTATCCTGCCTGCCACGGGACTGCTTCTGAGCACGGAGGCACGCCTACAAGCAAGTTGAGATTGGCTTTGCCTAAGAGTGAGGGAAGTGTCGAGTGGAACAAGGGAACTGCTTCACAGCTTCCCTCGCAGGCAGATTCCCTCCTGGGACGCTTACTTCTCATGCCTTAGTGCCCTGCTTTGTTTGGAGGCTGTTTGCGGACAGCAGCACACACAGTGGGAAGGTGCGCTCTGATCGGCTCCAAGTCTCGGCAGATAGAAGCGCAAGCGAGGCACCGGCTCGCAGTTTGTCCCGGGCATGGGAAGCAGCATGCTGCGTGCCCAGAACACATCCCCCTGTATCCTGCCTGCCACGGGACTGCTTCTGAGCACGGAGGCTCGCCTACAAGCCAGCTGAGATGGGCTTTGCCTAAGAGTCAGGGAAGTGGCGAGTGGAACAAGGGATGTGCTGCACAGCTTCCCTCACAGGCAGATTCCCTCCTGGGGCGCTTACTTCTCATGCCTTAGTGCCCTGCTTTGTTTGGAGACTGTTTGCGGACAGCAGCACACACAGCGGGAAGGTGCGCGCTGGCCATCTCCAAGTCCGGCAGATAGAAGCGCAAGCGAGGCACCGGCTCGCAGTTTGTCCCGGGCATGGGAAGCAGCATGCTGCGTGCCCAGAACACATCTCGCACTGTCCTGCCTGCCACAGGGCTGTTTCTGAGCACGGAGGCACGCCTACAAGCCAGCTGAGATGGGCTTTGCCTAAGAGTCAGGGAAGTGGCGAGTGGAACAAGGGATGTGCTGCACAGCTTCCCTCGCAGGCAGATTCCCTCCTGGGACGCTTAGTTCTCTTGCCTTAGTGCCCTGCTTTGTTTGGAGGCTGTTTGCGGACAGCAGCACACACAGCGGGAAGGTGCGCTCTGATCGGCTCCAAGTCTCGGCAGATAGAAGCGCAAGCGAGGCACCGGCTCGCAGTTTGTCCCGGGCATGGGAAGCAGCATGCTGCGTGCCCAGAATACATCCCCCTGTATCCTGCCTGCCACGGGACTGCTTCTGAGCACGGAGGCACGCCTACAAGCAAGTTGAGATTGGCTTTGCCTAAGAGTGAGGGAAGTGTCGAGTGGAACAAGGGAACTGCTTCACAGCTTCCCTCGCAGGCAGATTCCCTCCTGGGACGCTTACTTCTCATGCCTTAGTGCCCTGCTTTGTTTGGAGGCTGTTTGCGGACAGCAGCACACACAGTGGGAAGGTGCGCTCTGATCGGCTCCAAGTCTCGGCAGATAGAAGCGCAAGCGAGGCACCGGCTCGCAGTTTGTCCCGGGCATGGGAAGCAGCATGCTGCGTGCCCAGAACACATCCCCCTGTATCCTGCCTGCCACGGGACTGCTTCTGAGCACGGAGGCTCGCCTACAAGCCAGCTGAGATGGGCTTTGCCTAAGAGTCAGGGAAGTGGCGAGTGGAACAAGGGATGTGCTGCACAGCTTCCCTCACAGGCAGATTCCCTCCTGGGGCGCTTACTTCTCATGCCTTAGTGCCCTGCTTTGTTTGGAGACTGTTTGCGGACAGCAGCACACACAGCGGGAAGGTGCGCGCTGGCCATCTCCAAGTCCGGCAGATAGAAGCGCAAGCGAGGCACCGGCTCGCAGTTTGTCCCGGGCATGGGAAGCAGCATGCTGCGTGCCCAGAACACATCTCGCACTGTCCTGCCTGCCACAGGGCTGTTTCTGAGCACGGAGGCACGCCTACAAGCCAGCTGAGATGGGCTTTGCCTAAGAGTCAGGGAAGTGGCGAGTGGAACAAGGGATGTGCTGCACAGCTTCCCTCGCAGGCAGATTCCCTCCTGGGACGCTTAGTTCTCTTGCCTTAGTGCCCTGCTTTGTTTGGAGGCTGTTTGCGGACAGCAGCACACACAGCGGGAAGGTGCGCTCTGATCGGCTCCAAGTCTCGGCAGATAGAAGCGCAAGCGAGGCACCGGCTCGCAGTTTGTCCCGGGCATGGGAAGCAGCATGCTGCGTGCCCAGAACACATCTCGCACTGTCCTGCCTGCCACAGGGCTGTTTCTGAGCACGGAGGCACGCCTACAAGCAAGTTGAGATGGGCTTTGCCTAAGAGTGAGGGAAGTGTCGAGTGGAACAAGGGAACTGCTGCACAGCTTCCCTCGCAGGCAGATTCCCTCCTGGGGCGCTTAGTTCTCTTGCTTTAGTGCCCTGCTTTGTTTGGAGACTGTTTGCGGACAGCAGCACACACAGCGGGAAGGTGCGCTCTGATCGGCTCCAAGTCCGGCAGATAGAAGCGCAAGCGAGGCACCGGCTCGCAGTTTGTCCCGGGCATGGGAAGCAGCATGCTGCTTGCCCAGAACACATCCCCCTGTATCCTGCCTGCCACGGGACTGCTTCTGAGCACGGAGGCACGCCTACAAGCCAGCTGAGATGGGCTTTTCCTAAGAGTCAGGGAAGTGGCGAGTGGAACAAGGGATGTGCTGCACAGCTTCCCTCGCAGGCAGATTCCCTCCTGGGACGCTTACTTCTCTTGCCTTAGTGCCCTGCTTTGTTTGGAGGCTGTTTGCGGACAGCAGCACACACAGCGGGAAGGTGCGCTCTGATCGGCTCCAAGTCTCGGCAGATAGAAGCGCAAGCGAGGCACCGGCTCGCAGTTTGTCCCGGGCATGGGAAGCAGCATGCTGCGTGCCCAGAACACATCTCGCACTGTCCTGCCTGCCACAGGGCTGTTTCTGAGCACGGAGGCACGCCTACAAGCAAGTTGAGATGGGCTTTGCCTAAGAGTCAGGGAAGTGGCGAGTGGAACAAGGGAACTGCTGCACAGCTTCCCTCGCAGGCAGATTCCCTCCTGGGACGCTTACTTCTCATGCCTTAGTGCCCTGCTTTGTTTGGAGGCTGTTTGCGGACAGCAGCACACACAGCGGGAAGGTGCGCGCTGGCCAGCTCCAAGTCTCGGCAGATAGAAGCGCAAGCGAGGCACCGGCTCGCAGTTTGTCCCGGGCATGGGAAGCAGCATGCTGCTTGCCCAGAACACATCCCCCTGTATCCTGCCTGCCACGGGACTGCTTCTGAGCACGGAGGCACGCCTACAAGCCAGCTGAGATGGGCTTTGCCTAAGAGTCAGGGAAGTGGCGAGTGGAACAAGGGATGTGCTGCACAGCTTCCCTCGCAGGCAGATTCCCTCCTGGGACGCTTACTTCTCTTGCCTTAGTGCCCTGCTTTGTTTGGAGGCTGTTTGCGGACAGCAGCACACACAGCGGGAAGGTGCGCTCTGATCGGCTCCAAGTCTCGGCAGATAGAAGCGCAAGCGAGGCACCGGCTCGCAGTTTGTCCCGGGCATGGGAAGCAGAATGCTGCGTGCCCAGAACACATCTCGCACTGTCCTGCCTGCCACGGGACTGCTTCTGAGCACGGAGGCACGCCTACAAGCAAGTTGAGATGGGCTTTGCCTAAGAGTGAGGGAAGTGTCGAGTGGAACAAGGGATGTGCTGCACAGCTTCCCTCGCAGGCAGATTCCCTCCTGGGACGCTTACTTCTCTTGCCTTAGTGCCCTGCTTTGTTTGGAGGCTGTTTGCGGACAGCAGCACACACAGCGGGAAGGTGCGCTCTGATCGGCTCCAAGTCTCGGCAGATAGAAGCGCAACCGAGGCACCGGCTCGCAGTTTGTCCCGGGCATGGGAAGCAGCATGCTGCGTGCCCAGAACACATCTCGCACTGTCCTGCCTGCCACGGGACTGCTTCTGAGCACGGAGGCACGCCTACAAGCAAGTTGAGATGGGCTTTGCCTAAGAGTGAGGGAAGTGTCGAGTGGAACAAGGGAACTGCTGAACAGCTTCCCTCGCAGGCAGATTCCCTCCTGGGGCACTTAGTTCTCTTGCTTTAGTGCCCTGCTTTGTTTGGAGACTGTTTGCGGACAGCAGCACACACAGCGGGAAGGTGCGCGCTGGCCATCTCCAAGTCCGGCAGATAGAAGCGCAAGCGAGGCACCGGCTCGCAGTTTGTCCCGGGCATGGGAAGCAGCATGCTGCGTGCCCAGAACACATCTCGCACTGTCCTGCCTGCCACAGGGCTGTTTCTGAGCACGGAGGCACGCCTACAAGCCAGCTGAGATGGGCTTTGCCTAAGAGTCAGGGAAGTGGCGAGTGGAACAAGGGATGTGCTGCACAGCTTCCCTCGCAGGCAGATTCCCTCCTGGGACGCTTAGTTCTCTTGCCTTAGTGCCCTGCTTTGTTTGGAGGCTGTTTGCGGACAGCAGCACACACAGCGGGAAGGTGCGCTCTGATCGGCTCCAAGTCTCGGCAGATAGAAGCGCAAGCGAGGCACCGGCTCGCAGTTTGTCCCGGGCATGGGAAGCAGCATGCTGCGTGCCCAGAACACATCTCGCACTGTCCTGCCTGCCACGGGACTGCTTCTGAGCACGGAGGCACGCCTACAAGCAAGTTGAGATTGGCTTTGCCTAAGAGTGAGGGAAGTGTCGAGTGGAACAAGGGAACTGCTGAACAGCTTCCCTCGCAGGGAGATTCCCTCCTGGGGCGCTTAGTTCGCTTGCTTTAGTGCCCTGCTTTGTTTGGAGACTGCGGACAGCAGCACACACAGCGGGAAGGTGCGCTCTGATCGGCTCCAAGTCTCGGCAGATAGAAGCGCAAGCGAGGCACCGGCTCGCAGTTTGTCCCGGGCATGGGAAGCAGCATGCTGCGTGCCCAGAATACATCCCCCTGTATCCTGCCTGCCACGGGACTGCTTCTGAGCACGGAGGCACGTCTAAAGCCAGCTGAGATGGGCTTTGCCTAAGAGTGAGGGAAGTGTCGAGTGGAACAAGGGATGTGCTGCACAGCTTCCCTCGCAGGCAGATTCCCTCCTGGGACGCTTACTTCTCATGCCTTAGTGCCCTGCTTTGTTTGGAGGCTGTTTGCGGACAGCAGCACACACAGCGGGAAGGTGCGCTCTGATCGGCTCCAAGTCCGGCAGATAGAAGCGCAAGCGAGGCACCGGCTCGCAGTTTGTCCCGGGCATGGGAAGCAGCATGCTGCGTGCCCAGAACACATCTCGCACTGTCCTGCCTGCCACAGGGCTGTTTCTGAGCACGGAGGCACGCCTACAAGCCAGCTGAGATGGGCTTTGCCTAAGAGTCAGGGAAGTGGCGAGTGGAACAAGGGATGTGCTGCACAGCTTCCCTCGCAGGCAGATTCCCTCCTGGGACGCTTAGTTCTCTTGCCTTAGTGCCCTGCTTTGTTTGGAGGCTGTTTGCGGACAGCAGCACACACAGCGGGAAGGTGCGCTCTGATCGGCTCCAAGTCTCGGCAGATAGAAGCGCAAGCGAGGCACCGGCTCGCAGTTTGTCCCGGGCATGGGAAGCAGCATGCTGCGTGCCCAGAACACATCTCGCACTGTCCTGCCTGCCACAGGGCTGTTTCTGAGCACGGAGGCACGCCTACAAGCAAGTTGAGATGGGCTTTGCCTAAGAGTGAGGGAAGTGTCGAGTGGAACAAGGGAACTGCTGCACAGCTTCCCTCGCAGGCAGATTCCCTCCTGGGACGCTTACTTCTCATGCCTTAGTGCCCTGCTTTGTTTGGAGGCTGTTTGCGGACAGCAGCACACACAGCGGGAAGGTGCACGCTGGCCAGCTCCAAGTCTCGGCAGATAGAAGCGCAAGCGAGGCACCGGCTCGCAGTTTGTCCCGGGCATGGGAAGCAGCATGCTGCTTGCCCAGAACACATCCCCCTGTATCCTGCCTGCCACGGGACTGCTTCTGAGCACGGAGGCACGCCTATAAGCCAGCTGAGATGGGCTTTGCCTAAGAGTCAGGGAAGTGGCGAGTGGAACAAGGGATGTGCTGCACAGCTTCCCTCGCAGGCAGATTCCCTCCTGGGACGCTTAGTTCTCTTGCCTTAGTGCCCTGCTTTGTTTGGAGGCTGTTTGCAGACAGCAGCACACACAGCGGGAAGGTGCGCTCTGATCGGCTCCAAGTCTCGGCAGATAGAAGCGCAAGCGAGGCACCGGCTCGCAGTTTGTCCCGGGCATGGGAAGCAGAATGCTGCGTGTCCAGAACACATCTCGCACTGTCCTGCCTGCCACGGGACTGCTTCTGAGCACGGAGGCACGCCTAAAGCCAGCTGAGATGGGCTTTGCCGAAGAGTGAGGGAAGTGTCGAGTGGAACAAGGGATGTGCTGCACAGCTTCCCTCGCAGGCAGATTCCCTCCTGGGACGCTTACTTCTCATGCCTTAGTGCCCTGCTTTGTTTGGAGGCTGTTTGCGGACAGCAGCACACACAGCGGGAAGGTGCGCTCTGATCGGCTCCAAGTCTCGGCAGATAGAAGCGCAAGCGAGGCACCGGCTCGCAGTTTGTCCCGGGCATGGGAAGCAGCATGCTGCGTGCCCAGAATACATCCCCCTGTATCCTGCCTGCCACGGGACTGCTTCTGAGCACGGAGGCTCGCCTACAAGCCAGCTGAGATGGGCTTTGCCTAAGAGTCAGGGAAGTGTCGAGTGGAACAAGGGATGTGCTGCACAGCTTCCCTCGCAGGCAGATTCCCTCCTGGGACGCTTACTTCTCATGCCTTAGTGCCCTGCTTTGTTTGGAGGCTGTTTGCGGACAGCAGCACACACAGCGGGAAGGTGCGCTCTGATCGGCTCCAAGTCTCGGCAGATAGAAGCGCAAGCGAGGCACCGGCTCGCAGTTTGTCCCGGGCATGGGAAGCAGCATGCTGCATGCCCAGAACACATCTCTCACTGTCCTGCCTGCCACAGGGCTGTTTCTGAGCACGGAGGCACGCCTACAAGCAAGTTGAGATGGGCTTTGCCTAAGAGTGAGGGAAGTGTCGAGTGGAACAAGGGAACTGCTTCACAGCTTCCCTCGCAGGCAGATTCCCTCCTGGGACGCTTACTTCTCATGCCTTAGTGCCCTGCTTTGTTTGGAGGCTGTTTGCGGACAGCAGCACACACAGCGGGAAGGTGCGCTCTGATCGGCTCCAAGTCTCGGCAGATAGAAGCGCAAGCGAGGCACCGGCTCGCAGTTTGTCCCGGGCATGGGAAGCAGCATGCTGCGTGCCCAGAACACATCCCCCTGTATCCTGCCTGCCACGGGACTGCTTCTGAGCACGGAGGCTCGCCTACAAGCCAGCTGAGATGGGCTTTGCCTAAGAGTCAGGGAAGTGGCGAGTGGAACAAGGGATGTGCTGCACAGCTTCCCTCACAGGCAGATTCCCTCCTGGGACGCTTACTTCTCATGCCTTAGTGCCCTGCTTTGTTTGGAGACTGTTTGCGGACAGCAGCACACACAGCGGGAAGGTGCGCGCTGGCCATCTCCAAGTCCGGCAGATAGAAGCGCAAGCGAGGCACCGGCTCGCAGTTTGTCCCGGGCATGGGAAGCAGCATGCTGCTTGCCCAGAACACATCCCCCTGTATCCTGCCTGCCACGGGACTGCTTCTGAGCACGGAGGCACGCCTACAAGCCAGCTGAGATGGGCTTTTCCTAAGAGTCAGGGAAGTGGCGAGTGGAACAAGGGATGTGCTGCACAGCTTCCCTCGCAGGCAGATTCCCTCCTGGGACGCTTACTTCTCTTGCCTTAGTGCCCTGCTTTGTTTGGAGGCTGTTTGCGGACAGCAGCACACACAGCGGGAAGGTGCGCTCTGATCGGCTCCAAGTCTCGGCAGATAGAAGCGCAAGCGAGGCACCGGCTCGCAGTTTGTCCCGGGCATGGGAAGCAGCATGCTGCGTGCCCAGAACACATCTCGCACTGTCCTGCCTGCCACAGGGCTGTTTCTGAGCACGGAGGCACGCCTACAAGCAAGTTGAGATGGGCTTTGCCTAAGAGTCAGGGAAGTGGCGAGTGGAACAAGGGAACTGCTGCACAGCTTCCCTCGCAGGCAGATTCCCTCCTGGGACGCTTACTTCTCATGCCTTAGTGCCCTGCTTTGTTTGGAGGCTGTTTGCGGACAGCAGCACACACAGCGGGAAGGTGCGCGCTGGCCAGCTCCAAGTCTCGGCAGATAGAAGCGCAAGCGAGGCACCGGCTCGCAGTTTGTCCCGGGCATGGGAAGCAGCATGCTGCTTGCCCAGAACACATCCCCCTGTATCCTGCCTGCCACGGGACTGCTTCTGAGCACGGAGGCACGCCTACAAGCCAGCTGTGATGGGCTTTGCCTAAGAGTCAGGGAAGTGGCGAGTGGAACAAGGGATGTGCTGCACAGCTTCCCTCGCAGGCAGATTCCCTCCTGGGACGCTTACTTCTCTTGCCTTAGTGCCCTGCTTTGTTTGGAGGCTGTTTGCGGACAGCAGCACACACAGCGGGAAGGTGCGCTCTGATCGGCTCCAAGTCTCGGCAGATAGAAGCGCAAGCGAGGCACCGGCTCGCAGTTTGTCCCGGGCATGGGAAGCAGAATGCTGCGTGCCCAGAACACATCTCGCACTGTCCTGCCTGCCACGGGACTGCTTCTGAGCACGGAGGCACGCCTACAAGCAAGTTGAGATGGGCTTTGCCTAAGAGTGAGGGAAGTGTCGAGTGGAACAAGGGATGTGCTGCACAGCTTCCCTCGCAGGCAGATTCCCTCCTGGGACGCTTACTTCTCTTGCCTTAGTGCCCTGCTTTGTTTGGAGGCTGTTTGCGGACAGCAGCACACACAGCGGGAAGGTGCGCTCTGATCGGCTCCAAGTCTCGGCAGATAGAAGCGCAACCGAGGCACCGGCTCGCAGTTTGTCCCGGGCATGGGAAGCAGCATGCTGCGTGCCCAGAACACATCTCGCACTGTCCTGCCTGCCACGGGACTGCTTCTGAGCACGGAGGCACGCCTACAAGCAAGTTGAGATGGGCTTTGCCTAAGAGTGAGGGAAGTGTCGAGTGGAACAAGGGAACTGCTGAACAGCTTCCCTCGCAGGCAGATTCCCTCCTGGGGCGCTTAGTTCTCTTGCTTTAGTGCCCTGCTTTGTTTGGAGACTGTTTGCGGACAGCAGCACACACAGCGGGAAGGTGCGCGCTGGCCATCTCCAAGTCCGGCAGATAGAAGCGCAAGCGAGGCACCGGCTCGCAGTTTGTCCCGGGCATGGGAAGCAGCATGCTGCGTGCCCAGAACACATCTCGCACTGTCCTGCCTGCCACAGGGCTGTTTCTGAGCACGGAGGCACGCCTACAAGCCAGCTGAGATGGGCTTTGCCTAAGAGTCAGGGAAGTGGCGAGTGGAACAAGGGATGTGCTGCACAGCTTCCCTCGCAGGCAGATTCCCTCCTGGGACGCTTAGTTCTCTTGCCTTAGTGCCCTGCTTTGTTTGGAGGCTGTTTGCGGACAGCAGCACACACAGCGGGAAGGTGCGCTCTGATCGGCTCCAAGTCTCGGCAGATAGAAGCGCAAGCGAGGCACCGGCTCGCAGTTTGTCCCGGGCATGGGAAGCAGCATGCTGCGTGCCCAGAACACATCTCGCACTGTCCTGCCTGCCACGGGACTGCTTCTGAGCACGGAGGCACGCCTACAAGCAAGTTGAGATTGGCTTTGCCTAAGAGTGAGGGAAGTGTCGAGTGGAACAAGGGAACTGCTGAACAGCTTCCCTCGCAGGGAGATTCCCTCCTGGGGCGCTTAGTTCGCTTGCTTTAGTGCCCTGCTTTGTTTGGAGACTGCGGACAGCAGCACACACAGCGGGAAGGTGCGCTCTGATCGGCTCCAAGTCTCGGCAGATAGAAGCGCAAGCGAGGCACCGGCTCGCAGTTTGTCCCGGGCATGGGAAGCAGCATGCTGCGTGCCCAGAATACATCCCCCTGTATCCTGCCTGCCACGGGACTGCTTCTGAGCACGGAGGCACGTCTAAAGCCAGCTGAGATGGGCTTTGCCTAAGAGTGAGGGAAGTGTCGAGTGGAACAAGGGATGTGCTGCACAGCTTCCCTCGCAGGCAGATTCCCTCCTGGGACGCTTACTTCTCATGCCTTAGTGCCCTGCTTTGTTTGGAGGCTGTTTGCGGACAGCAGCACACACAGCGGGAAGGTGCGCGCTGGCCATCTCCAAGTCCGGCAGATAGAAGCGCAAGCGAGGCACCGGCTCGCAGTTTGTCCCGGGCATGGGAAGCAGCATGCTGCGTGCCCAGAACACATCTCGCACTGTCCTGCCTGCCACAGGGCTGTTTCTGAGCACGGAGGCACGCCTACAAGCCAGCTGAGATGGGCTTTGCCTAAGAGTCAGGGAAGTGGCGAGTGGAACAAGGGATGTGCTGCACAGCTTCCCTCGCAGGCAGATTCCCTCCTGGGACGCTTACTTCTCTTGCCTTAGTGCCCTGCTTTGTTTGGAGGCTGTTTGCGGACAGCAGCACACACAGCGGGAAGGTGCGCTCTGATCGGCTCCAAGTCTCGGCAGATAGAAGCGCAAGCGAGGCACCGGCTCGCAGTTTGTCCCGGGCATGGGAAGCAGCATGCTGCGTGCCCAGAACACATCTCGCACTGTCCTGCCTGCCACAGGGCTGTTTCTGAGCACGGAGGCACGCCTACAAGCAAGTTGAGATGGGCTTTGCCTAAGAGTGAGGGAAGTGTCGAGTGGAACAAGGGAACTGCTGCACAGCTTCCCTCGCAGGCAGATTCCCTCCTGGGACGCTTACTTCTCATGCCTTAGTGCCCTGCTTTGTTTGGAGGCTGTTTGCGGACAGCAGCACACACAGCGGGAAGGTGCACGCTGGCCAGCTCCAAGTCTCGGCAGATAGAAGCGCAAGCGAGGCACCGGCTCGCAGTTTGTCCCGGGCATGGGAAGCAGCATGCTGCTTGCCCAGAACACATCCCCCTGTATCCTGCCTGCCACGGGACTGCTTCTGAGCACGGAGGCACGCCTATAAGCCAGCTGAGATGGGCTTTGCCTAAGAGTCAGGGAAGTGGCGAGTGGAACAAGGGATGTGCTGCACAGCTTCCCTCGCAGGCAGATTCCCTCCTGGGACGCTTAGTTCTCTTGCCTTAGTGCCCTGCTTTGTTTGGAGGCTGTTTGCAGACAGCAGCACACACAGCGGGAAGGTGCGCTCTGATCGGCTCCAAGTCTCGGCAGATAGAAGCGCAAGCGAGGCACCGGCTCGCAGTTTGTCCCGGGCATGGGAAGCAGAATGCTGCGTGTCCAGAACACATCTCGCACTGTCCTGCCTGCCACGGGACTGCTTCTGAGCACGGAGGCACGCCTAAAGCCAGCTGAGATGGGCTTTGCCTAAGAGTGAGGGAAGTGTCGAGTGGAACAAGGGATGTGCTGCACAGCTTCCCTCGCAGGCAGATTCCCTCCTGGGACGCTTACTTCTCATGCCTTAGTGCCCTGCTTTGTTTGGAGGCTGTTTGCGGACAGCAGCACACACAGCGGGAAGGTGCGCTCTGATCGGCTCCAAGTCTCGGCAGATAGAAGCGCAAGCGAGGCACCGGCTCGCAGTTTGTCCCGGGCATGGGAAGCAGCATGCTGCGTGCCCAGAATACATCCCCCTGTATCCTGCCTGCCACGGGACTGCTTCTGAGCACGGAGGCTCGCCTACAAGCCAGCTGAGATGGGCTTTGCCTAAGAGTCAGGGAAGTGTCGAGTGGAACAAGGGATGTGCTGCACAGCTTCCCTCGCAGGCAGATTCCCTCCTGGGACGCTTACTTCTCATGCCTTAGTGCCCTGCTTTGTTTGGAGGCTGTTTGCGGACAGCAGCACACACAGCGGGAAGGTGCGCTCTGATCGGCTCCAAGTCTCGGCAGATAGAAGCGCAAGCGAGGCACCGGCTCGCAGTTTGTCCCGGGCATGGGAAGCAGCATGCTGCATGCCCAGAACACATCTCTCACTGTCCTGCCTGCCACAGGGCTGTTTCTGAGCACGGAGGCACGCCTACAAGCAAGTTGAGATGGGCTTTGCCTAAGAGTGAGGGAAGTGTCGAGTGGAACAAGGGAACTGCTTCACAGCTTCCCTCGCAGGCAGATTCCCTCCTGGGACGCTTACTTCTCATGCCTTAGTGCCCTGCTTTGTTTGGAGGCTGTTTGCGGACAGCAGCACACACAGCGGGAAGGTGCGCTCTGATCGGCTCCAAGTCTCGGCAGATAGAAGCGCAAGCGAGGCACCGGCTCGCAGTTTGTCCCGGGCATGGGAAGCAGCATGCTGCGTGCCCAGAACACATCCCCCTGTATCCTGCCTGCCACGGGACTGCTTCTGAGCACGGAGGCTCGCCTACAAGCCAGCTGAGATGGGCTTTGCCTAAGAGTCAGGGAAGTGGCGAGTGGAACAAGGGATGTGCTGCACAGCTTCCCTCACAGGCAGATTCCCTCCTGGGACGCTTACTTCTCATGCCTTAGTGCCCTGCTTTGTTTGGAGACTGTTTGCGGACAGCAGCACACACAGCGGGAAGGTGCGCGCTGGCCATCTCCAAGTCCGGCAGATAGAAGCGCAAGCGAGGCACCGGCTCGCAGTTTGTCCCGGGCATGGGAAGCAGCATGCTGCGTGCCCAGAACACATCTCGCACTGTCCTGCCTGCCACAGGGCTGTTTCTGAGCACGGAGGCACGCCTACAAGCCAGCTGAGATGGGCTTTGCCTAAGAGTCAGGGAAGTGGCGAGTGGAACAAGGGATGTGCTGCACAGCTTCCCTCGCAGGCAGATTCCCTCCTGGGACGCTTAGTTCTCTTGCCTTAGTGCCCTGCTTTGTTTGGAGGCTGTTTGCGGACAGCAGCACACACAGCGGGAAGGTGCGCTCTGATCGGCTCCAAGTCTCGGCAGATAGAAGCGCAAGCGAGGCACCGGCTCGCAGTTTGTCCCGGGCATGGGAAGCAGCATGCTGCGTGCCCAGAACACATCTCGCACTGTCCTGCCTGCCACAGGGCTGTTTCTGAGCACGGAGGCACGCCTACAAGCAAGTTGAGATGGGCTTTGCCTAAGAGTGAGGGAAGTGTCGAGTGGAACAAGGGAACTGCTGCACAGCTTCCCTCGCAGGCAGATTCCCTCCTGGGGCGCTTAGTTCTCTTGCTTTAGTGCCCTGCTTTGTTTGGAGACTGTTTGCGGACAGCAGCACACACAGCGGGAAGGTGCGCTCTGATCGGCTCCAAGTCCGGCAGATAGAAGCGCAAGCGAGGCACCGGCTCGCAGTTTGTCCCGGGCATGGGAAGCAGCATGCTGCTTGCCCAGAACACATCCCCCTGTATCATGCCTGCCACGGGACTGCTTCTGAGCACGGAGGCACGCCTACAAGCCAGCTGAGATGGGCTTTTCCTAAGAGTCAGGGAAGTGGCGAGTGGAACAAGGGATGTGCTGCACAGCTTCCCTCGCAGGCAGATTCCCTCCTGGGACGCTTACTTCTCTTGCCTTAGTGCCCTGCTTTGTTTGGAGGCTGTTTGCGGACAGCAGCACACACAGCGGGAAGGTGCGCTCTGATCGGCTCCAAGTCTCGGCAGATAGAAGCGCAAGCGAGGCACCGGCTCGCAGTTTGTCCCGGGCATGGGAAGCAGCATGCTGCGTGCCCAGAACACATCTCGCACTGTCCTGCCTGCCACAGGGCTGTTTCTGAGCACGGAGGCACGCCTACAAGCAAGTTGAGATGGGCTTTGCCTAAGAGTCAGGGAAGTGGCGAGTGGAACAAGGGAACTGCTGCACAGCTTCCCTCGCAGGCAGATTCCCTCCTGGGACGCTTACTTCTCATGCCTTAGTGCCCTGCTTTGTTTGGAGGCTGTTTGCGGACAGCAGCACACACAGCGGGAAGGTGCGCGCTGGCCAGCTCCAAGTCTCGGCAGATAGAAGCGCAAGCGAGGCACCGGCTCGCAGTTTGTCCCGGGCATGGGAAGCAGCATGCTGCTTGCCCAGAACACATCCCCCTGTATCCTGCCTGCCACGGGACTGCTTCTGAGCACGGAGGCACGCCTACAAGCCAGCTGAGATGGGCTTTGCCTAAGAGTCAGGGAAGTGGCGAGTGGAACAAGGGATGTGCTGCACAGCTTCCCTCGCAGGCAGATTCCCTCCTGGGACGCTTAGTTCTCTTGCCTTAGTGCCCTGCTTTGTTTGGAGGCTGTTTGCGGACAGCAGCACACACAGCGGGAAGGTGCGCTCTGATCGGCTCCAAGTCTCGGCAGATAGAAGCGCAAGCGAGGCACCGGCTCGCAGTTTGTCCCGGGCATGGGAAGCAGAATGCTGCGTGCCCAGAACACATCTCGCACTGTCCTGCCTGCCACGGGACTGCTTCTGAGCACGGAGGCACGCCTACAAGCAAGTTGAGATGGGCTTTGCCTAAGAGTGAGGGAAGTGTCGAGTGGAACAAGGGATGTGCTGCACAGCTTCCCTCGCAGGCAGATTCCCTCCTGGGACGCTTACTTCTCTTGCCTTAGTGCCCTGCTTTGTTTGGAGGCTGTTTGCGGACAGCAGCACACACAGCGGGAAGGTGCGCTCTGATCGGCTCCAAGTCTCGGCAGATAGAAGCGCAACCGAGGCACCGGCTCGCAGTTTGTCCCGGGCATGGGAAGCAGCATGCTGCGTGCCCAGAACACATCTCGCACTGTCCTGCCTGCCACGGGACTGCTTCTGAGCACGGAGGCACGCCTACAAGCAAGTTGAGATGGGCTTTGCCTAAGAGTGAGGGAAGTGTCGAGTGGAACAAGGGAACTGCTGAACAGCTTCCCTCGCAGGCAGATTCCCTCCTGGGGCGCTTAGTTCTCTTGCTTTAGTGCCCTGCTTTGTTTGGAGACTGTTTGCGGACAGCAGCACACACAGCGGGAAGGTGCGCGCTGGCCATCTCCAAGTCTCGGCAGATAGAAGCGCAAGCGAGGCACCGGCTCGCAGTTTGTCCCGGGCATGGGAAGCAGCATGCTGCATGCCCAGAACACATCTCGCACTGTCCTGCCTGCCACAGGGCTGTTTCTGAGCACGGAGGCACGCCTACAAGCCAGCTGAGATGGGCTTTGCCTAAGAGTCAGGGAAGTGGCGAGCGGAACAAGGGAACTGCTGCACAGCTTCCCTCGCAGGCAGATTCCCTCCTGGGGCGCTTACTTCTCATGCCTTAGTGCCCTGCTTTGTTTGGAGGCTGTTTGCGGACAGCAGCACACACAGCGGGAAGGTGCGCTCTGATCGGCTCCAAGTCTCGGCAGATAGAAGCGCAAGCGAGGCACCGGCTCGCAGTTTGTCCCGGGCATGGGAAGCAGCATGCTGCATGCCAAGAACACATCTCGCACTGTCCTGCCTGCCACAGGGCTGTTTCTGAGCACGGAGGCACGCCTACAAGCAAGTTGAGATGGGCTTTGCCTAAGAGTGAGGGAAGTGTCGAGTGGAACAAGGGAACTGCTGAACAGCTTCCCTCGCAGGCAGATTCCCTCCTGGGGCGCTTAGTTCTCTTGCCTTAGTGCCCTGCTTTGTTTGGAGACTGTTTGCGGACAGCAGCACACACAGCGGGAAGGTGCGCGCTGGCCATCTCCAAGTCCGGCAGATAGAAGCGCAAGCGAGGCACCGGCTCGCAGTTTGTCCCGGGCATGGGAAGCAGCATGCTGCGTGCCCAGAACACATCTCGCACTGTCCTGCCTGCCACAGGGCTGTTTCTGAGCACGGAGGCACGCCTACAAGCCAGCTGAGATGGGCTTTGCCTAAGAGTCAGGGAAGTGGCGAGTGGAACAAGGGATGTGCTGCACAGCTTCCCTCGCAGGCAGATTCCCTCCTGGGACGCTTAGTTCTCTTGCCTTAGTGCCCTGCTTTGTTTGGAGGCTGTTTGCGGACAGCAGCACACACAGCGGGAAGGTGCGCTCTGATCGGCTCCAAGTCTCGGCAGATAGAAGCGCAAGCGAGGCACCGGCTCGCAGTTTGTCCCGGGCATGGGAAGCAGCATGCTGCGTGCCCAGAACACATCTCGCACTGTCCTGCCTGCCACGGGACTGCTTCTGAGCACGGAGGCACGCCTACAAGCAAGTTGAGATTGGCTTTGCCTAAGAGTGAGGGAAGTGTCGAGTGGAACAAGGGAACTGCTGAACAGCTTCCCTCGCAGGCAGATTCCCTCCTGGGGCGCTTAGTTCGCTTGCTTTAGTGCCCTGCTTTGTTTGGAGACTGCGGACAGCAGCACACACAGCGGGAAGGTGCGCTCTGATCGGCTCCAAGTCTCGGCAGATAGAAGCGCAAGCGAGGCACCGGCTCGCAGTTTGTCCCGGGCATGGGAAGCAGCATGCTGCGTGCCCAGAATACATCCCCCTGTATCCTGCCTGCCACGGGACTGCTTCTGAGCACGGAGGCACGTCTAAAGCCAGCTGAGATGGGCTTTGCCTAAGAGTGAGGGAAGTGTCGAGTGGAACAAGGGATGTGCTGCACAGCTTCCCTCGCAGGCAGATTCCCTCCTGGGACGCTTACTTCTCATGCCTTAGTGCCCTGCTTTGTTTGGAGGCTGTTTGCGGACAGCAGCACACACAGCGGGAAGGTGCGCTCTGATCGGCTCCAAGTCTCGGCAGATAGAAGCGCAAGCGAGGCACCGGCTCGCAGTTTGTCCCGGGCATGGGAAGCAGCATGCTGCGTGCCCAGAACACATCCCCCTGTATCCTGTCTGCCACGGGACTGCTTCTGAGCACGGAGGCTCGCCTACAAGCCAGCTGAGATGGGCTTTGCCTAAGAGTCAGGGAAGTGGCGAGTGGAACAAGGGATGTGCTGCACAGCTTCCCTCACAGGCAGATTCCCTCCTGGGACGCTTACTTCTCATGCCTTAGTGCCCTGCTTTGTTTGGAGGCTGTTTGCGGACAGCAGCACACACAGCGGGAAGGTGCGCGCTGGCCATCTCCAAGTCCGGCAGATAGAAGCGCAAGCGAGGCACCGGCTCGCAGTTTGTCCCGGGCATGGGAAGCAGCATGCTGCGTGCCCAGAACACATCTCGCACTGTCCTGCCTGCCACAGGGCTGTTTCTGAGCACGGAGGCACGCCTACAAGCCAGCTGAGATGGGCTTTGCCTAAGAGTCAGGGAAGTGGCGAGTGGAACAAGGGATGTGCTGCACAGCTTCCCTCGCAGGCAGATTCCCTCCTGGGACGCTTACTTCTCTTGCCTTAGTGCCCTGCTTTGTTTGGAGGCTGTTTGCGGACAGCAGCACACACAGCGGGAAGGTGCGCTCTGATCGGCTCCAAGTCTCGGCAGATAGAAGCGCAAGCGAGGCACCGGCTCGCAGTTTGTCCCGGGCATGGGAAGCAGCATGCTGCGTGCCCAGAACACATCTCGCACTGTCCTGCCTGCCACAGGGCTGTTTCTGAGCACGGAGGCACGCCTACAAGCAAGTTGAGATGGGCTTTGCCTAAGAGTGAGGGAAGTGTCGAGTGGAACAAGGGAACTGCTGCACAGCTTCCCTCGCAGGCAGATTCCCTCCTGGGACGCTTACTTCTCATGCCTTAGTGCCCTGCTTTGTTTGGAGGCTGTTTACGGACAGCAGCACACACAGCGGGAAGGTGCGCTCTGATCGGCTCCAAGTCCGGCAGATAGAAGCGCAAGCGAGGCACCTGCTCGCAGTTTGTCCCGGGCATGGGAAGCAGCATGCTGCTTGCCCAGAACACATCCCCCTGTATCCTGCCTGCCACGGGACTGCTTCTGAGCACGGAGGCACGCCTACAAGCCAGCTGAGATGGGCTTTGCCTAAGAGTCAGGGAAGTGGCGAGTGGAACAAGGGATGTGCTGCACAGCTTCCCTCGCAGGCAGATTCCCTCCTGGGACGCTTAGTTCTCTTGCCTTAGTGCCCTGCTTTGTTTGGAGGCTGTTTGCGGACAGCAGCACACACAGCGGGAAGGTGCGCTCTGATCGGCTCCAAGTCTCGGCAGATAGAAGCGCAAGCGAGGCACCGGCTCGCAGTTTGTCCCGGGCATGGGAAGCAGCATGCTGCGTGCCCAGAACACATCTCGCACTGTCCTGCCTGCCACGGGACTGCTTCTGAGCACGGAGGCACGCCTACAAGCAAGTTGAGATGGGCTTTGCCTAAGAGTGAGGGAAGTGTCGAGTGGAACAAGGGAACTGCTGAACAGCTTCCCTCGCAGGCAGATTCCCTCCTGGGGCGCTTAGTTCTCTTGCTTTAGTGCCCTGCTTTGTTTGGAGGCTGTTTGCGGACAGCAGCACACACAGCGGGAAGGTGCGTGCTGGCCAGCTCCAAGTCTCGGCAGATAGAAGCGCAAGCGATGCACCGGCTCGCAGTTTGTCCCGGGCATGGGAAGCAGCATGCTGCATGCCCACAACACATCTCACACTGTCCTGCCTGCCACAGGGCTGTTTCTGAGCACGGAGGCACGCCTACAAGCCAGCTGAGATGGGCTTTGCCTAAGAGTCAGGGAAGTGGCGAGCGGAACAAGGGATGTGCTGCACAGCTTCCCTCGCAGGCAGATTCCCTCCTGGGACGCTTACTTCTCTTGCCTTAGTGCCCTGCTTTGTTTGGAGGCTGTTTGCGGACAGCAGCACACACAGCGGGAAGGTGCGCTCTGATCGGCTCCAAGTCTCGGCAGATAGAAGCGCAAGCGAGGCACCGGCTCGCAGTTTGTCCCGGGCATGGGAAGCAGCATGCTGCGTGCCCAGAACACATCCCCCTGTATCCTGCCTGCCACGGGACTGCTTCTGAGCACGGAGGCACGCCTACAAGCCAGCTGAGATGGGCTTTGCCTAAGAGTCAGGGAAGTGGCGAGTGGAACAAGGGATGTGCTGCACAGCTTCCCTCGCAGGCAGATTCCCTCCTGGGACGCTTACTTCTCTTGCCTTAGTGCCCTGCTTTGTTTGGAGGCTGTTTGCGGACAGCAGCACACACAGCGGGAAGGTGCACTCTGATCGGCTCCAAGTCCGGCAGATAGAAGCGCAAGCAAGGCACCGGCTCGCAGTTTGTCCCGGGCATGGGAAGCAGCATGCTGCATGCCCAGAACACATCTCGCACTGTCCTGCCTGCCACGGGACTGCTTCTGAGCACGGAGGCTCGCCTACAAGCCAGCTGAGATGGGCTTTGCCTAAGAGTGAGGGAAGTGTCGAGTGGAACAAGGGATGTGCTGCACAGCTTCCCTCGCAGGCAGATTCCCTCCTGGGACGCTTACTTCTCATGCCTTAGTGCCCTGCTTTGTTTGGAGGCTGTTTGCGGACAGCAGCACACACAGCGGGAAGGTGCGGTCTGATCGGCTCCAAGTCTCGGCAGATAGAAGCGCAAGCGAGGCACCGGCTCGCAGTTTGTCCCGGGCATGGGAAGCAGCATGCTGCATGCCCAGAACACATCTCGCACTGTCCTGCCTGCCACAGGGCTGTTTCTGAGCACGGAGGCACGCCTACAAGCCAGCTGAGATGGGCTTTGCCTAAGAGTCAGGGAAGTGGCGAGCGGAACAAGGGATGTGCTGCACAGCTTCCCTCGCAGGCAGATTCCCTCCTGGGACGCTTACTTCTCTTGCCTTAGTGCCCTGCTTTGTTTGGAGGCTGTTTGCGGACAGCAGCACACACAGCGGGAAGGTGCGCTCTGATCGGCTCCAAGTCTCGGCAGATAGAAGTGCAAGCGAGGCACCGGCTCGCAGTTTGTCCCGGGCATGGGAAGCAGCATGCTGCGTGCCCAGAACACATCTCGCACTGTCCTGCCTGCCACGGGACTGCTTCTGAGCACGGAGGCACGCCTACAAGCAAGTTGAGATGGGCTTTGCCTAAGAGTGAGGGAAGTGTCGAGTGGAACAAGGGAACTGCTGAACAGCTTCCCTCGCAGGCAGATTCCCTCCTGGGGCGCTTAGTTCTCTTGCCTTAGTGCCCTGCTTTGTTTGGAGGCTGTTTGCGGACAGCAGCACACACAGCGGGAAGGTGCGCTCTGATCGGCTCCAAGTCTCGGCAGATAGAAGCGCAAGCGAGGCACCGGCTCGCAGTTTGTCCCGGGCATGGGAAGCAGCATGCTGCATGCCCAGAACACATCTCTCACTGTCCTGCCTGCCACAGGGCTGTTTCTGAGCACGGAGGCACGCCTACAAGCAAGTTGAGATGGGCTTTGCCTAAGACTGAGGGAAGTGTCGAGTGGAACAAGGGAACTGCTGCACAGCTTCCCTCGCAGGCAGATTCCCTCCTGGGGCACTTAGTTCTCTTGCTTTAGTGCCCTGCTTTGTTTGGAGACTGTTTGCGGACAGCAGCACACACAGCGGGAAGGTGCGCTCTGATCGGCTCCAAGTCCGGCAGGTAGAAGTGCAAGCGAGGCACCGGCTCGCAGTTTGTCCCGGGCATGGGAAGCAGCATGCTGCTTGCCCAGAACACATCCCCCTGTATCCTGCCTGCCACGGGACTGCTTCTGAGCACGGAGGCACGCCTACAAGCCAGCTGAGATGGGCTTTGCCTAAGAGTCAGGGAAGTGGCGAGTGGAACAAGGGATGTGCTGCACAGCTTCCCTCGCAGGCAGATTCCCTCCTGGGACGCTTAGTTCTCTTGCCTTAGTGCCCTGCTTTGTTTGGAGGCTGTTTGCGGACAGCAGCACACACAGCGGGAAGGTGCGCTCTGATCGGCTCCAAGTCTCGGCAGATAGAAGCGCAAGCGAGGCACCGGCTCGCAGTTTGTCCCGGGCATGGGAAGCAGCATGCTGCGTGCCCAGAACACATCTCGCACTGTCCTGCCTGCCACGGGACTGCTTCTGAGCACGGAGGCACGCCTACAAGCAAGTTGAGATGGGCTTTGCCTAAGAGTGAGGGAAGTGTCGAGTGGAACAAGGGAACTGCTGAACAGCTTCCCTCGCAGGCAGATTCCCTCCTGGGGCGCTTAGTTCTCTTGCTTTAGTGCCCTGCTTTGTTTGGAGGCTGTTTGCGGACAGCAGCACACACAGCGGGAAGGTGCGTGCTGGCCAGCTCCAAGTCTCGGCAGATAGAAGCGCAAGCGATGCACCGGCTCGCAGTTTGTCCCGGGCATGGGAAGCAGCATGCTGCGTGCCCAGAACACATCTCGCACTGTCCTGCCTGCCACAGGGCTGTTTCTGAGCACGGAGGCACGCCTACAAGCCAGCTGAGATGGGCTTTGCCTAAGAGTCAGGGAAGTGGCGAGCGGAACAAGGGATGTGCTGCACAGCTTCCCTCGCAGGCAGATTCCCTCCTGGGACGCTTACTTCTCTTGCCTTAGTGCCCTGCTTTGTTTGGAGGCTGTTTGCGGACAGCAGCACACACAGCGGGAAGGTGCGCTCTGATCGGCTCCAAGTCTCGGCAGATAGAAGCGCAAGCGAGGCACCGGCTCGCAGTTTGTCCCGGGCATGGGAAGCAGCATGCTGCGTGCCCAGAACACATCCCCCTGTATCCTGCCTGCCACGGGACTGCTTCTGAGCACGGAGGCACGCCTACAAGCCAGCTGAGATGGGCTTTGCCTAAGAGTCAGGGAAGTGGCGAGTGGAACAAGGGATGTGCTGCACAGCTTCCCTCGCAGGCAGATTCCCTCCTGGGACGCTTACTTCTCTTGCCTTAGTGCCCTGCTTTGTTTGGAGGCTGTTTGCGGACAGCAGCACACACAGCGGGAAGGTGCGCTCTGATCGGCTCCAAGTCCGGCAGATAGAAGCGCAAGCAAGGCACCGGCTCGCAGTTTGTCCCGGGCATGGGAAGCAGCATGCTGCATGCCCAGAACACATCTCGCACTGTCCTGCCTGCCACGGGACTGCTTCTGAGCACGGAGGCTCGCCTACAAGCCAGCTGAGATGGGCTTTGCCTAAGAGTGAGGGAAGTGTCGAGTGGAACAAGGGATGTGCTGCACAGCTTCCCTCGCAGGCAGATTCCCTCCTGGGACGCTTACTTCTCATGCCTTAGTGCCCTGCTTTGTTTGGAGGCTGTTTGCGGACAGCAGCACACACAGCGGGAAGGTGCGGTCTGATCGGCTCCAAGTCTCGGCAGATAGAAGCGCAAGCGAGGCACCGGCTCGCAGTTTGTCCCGGGCATGGGAAGCAGCATGCTGCATGCCCAGAACACATCTCGCACTGTCCTGCCTGCCACAGGGCTGTTTCTGAGCACGGAGGCACGCCTACAAGCCAGCTGAGATGGGCTTTGCCTAAGAGTCAGGGAAGTGGCGAGCGGAACAAGGGATGTGCTGCACAGCTTCCCTCGCAGGCAGATTCCCTCCTGGGGCGCTTAGTTCTCTTGCTTTAGTGCCCTGCTTTGTTTGGAGGCTGTTTGCGGACAGCAGCACACACAGCGGGAAGGTGCGCTCTGATCGGCTCCAAGTCTCGGCAGATAGAAGCGCAAGCGAGGCACCGGCTCGCAGTTTGTCCCGGGCATGGGAAGCAGCATGCTGCGTGCCCAGAACACATCCCCCTGTATCCTGCCTGCCACGGGACTGCTTCTGAGCACGGAGGCACGCCTACAAGCCAGCTGAGATGGGCTTTGCCTAAGAGTCAGGGAAGTGGCGAGTGGAACAAGGGATGTGCTGCACAGCTTCCCTCGCAGGCAGATTCCCTCCTGGGACGCTTACTTCTCTTGCCTTAGTGCCCTGCTTTGTTTGGAGGCTGTTTGCGGACAGCAGCACACACAGCGGGAAGGTGCGCTCTGATCGGCTCCAAGTCCGGCAGATAGAAGCGCAAGCAAGGCACCGGCTCGCAGTTTGTCCCGGGCATGGGAAGCAGCATGCTGCATGCCCAGAACACATCTCGCACTGTCCTGCCTGCCACGGGACTGCTTCTGAGCACGGAGGCTCGCCTACAAGCCAGCTGAGATGGGCTTTGCCTAAGAGTGAGGGAAGTGTCGAGTGGAACAAGGGATGTGCTGCACAGCTTCCCTCGCAGGCAGATTCCCTCCTGGGACGCTTACTTCTCATGCCTTAGTGCCCTGCTTTGTTTGGAGGCTGTTTGCGGACAGCAGCACACACAGCGGGAAGGTGCGGTCTGATCGGCTCCAAGTCTCGGCAGATAGAAGCGCAAGCAAGGCACCGGCTCGCAGTTTGTCCCGGGCATGGGAAGCAGCATGCTGCATGCCCAGAACACATCTCGCACTGTCCTGCCTGCCACAGGGCTGTTTCTGAGCACGGAGGCACGCCTACAAGCCAGCTGAGATGGGCTTTGCCTAAGAGTCAGGGAAGTGGCGAGCGGAACAAGGGATGTGCTGCACAGCTTCCCTCGCAGGCAGATTCCCTCCTGGGACGCTTACTTCTCTTGCCTTAGTGCCCTGCTTTGTTTGGAGGCTGTTTGCGGACAGCAGCACACACAGCGGGAAGGTGCGCTCTGATCGGCTCCAAGTCTCGGCAGATAGAAGCGCAAGCGAGGCACCGGCTCGCAGTTTGTCCCGGGCATGGGAAGCAGCATGCTGCATGCCCAGAACACATCTCGCACTGTCCTGCCTGCCACAGGGCTGTTTCTGAGCACGGAGGCACGCCTACAAGCAAGTTGAGATGGGCTTTGCCTAAGAGTGAGGGAAGTGTCGAGTGGAACAAGGGAACTGCTGCACAGCTTCCCTCGCAGGCAGATTCCCTCCTGGGGCGCTTAGTTCTCTTGCTTTAGTGCCCTGCTTTGTTTGGAGACTGTTTGCGGACAGCAGCACACACAGCGGGAAGGTGCGCGCTGGCCAGCTCCAAGTCCGGCAGATAGAAGCGCAAGCGAGGCACCTGCTCGCAGTTTGTCCCGGGCATGGGAAGCAGCATGCTGCATGCCCAGAACACATCTCGCACTGTCCTGCCTGCCACAGGGCTGTTTCTGAGCACGGAGGCACGCCTACAAGCCAGCTGAGATGGGCTTTGCCTAAGAGTCAGGGAAGTGGCGAGCGGAACAAGGGATGTGCTGCACAGCTTCCCTCGCAGGCAGATTCCCTCCTGGGACGCTTACTTCTCTTGCCTTAGTGCCCTGCTTTGTTTGGAGGCTGTTTGCGGACAGCAGCACACACAGCGGGAAGGTGCGCTCTGATCGGCTCCAAGTCTCGGCAGATAGAAGCGCAAGCGAGGCACCGGCTCGCAGTTTGTCCCGGGCATGGGAAGCAGCATGCTGCGTGCCCAGAACACATCCCCCTGTATCCTGCCTGCCACGGGACTGCTTCTGAGCACGGAGGCACGCCTACAAGCCAGCTGAGATGGGCTTTGCCTAAGAGTCAGGGAAGTGGCAAGTGGAACAAGGGATGTGCTGCACAGCTTCCCTCGCAGGCAGATTCCCTCCTGGGACGCTTACTTCTCTTGCCTTAGTGCCCTGCTTTGTTTGGAGGCTGTTTGCGGACAGCAGCACACACAGCGGGAAGGTGCGCTCTGATCGGCTCCAAGTCCGGCAGATAGAAGCGCAAGCAAGGCACCGGCTCGCAGTTTGTCCCGGGCATGGGAAGCAGCATGCTGCATGCCAAGAACACATCTCGCACTGTCCTGCCTGCCACGGGACTGCTTCTGAGCACGGAGGCTCGCCTACAAGCCAGCTGAGATGGGCTTTGCCTAAGAGTGAGGGAAGTGTCGAGTGGAACAAGGGATGTGCTGCACAGCTTCCCTCGCAGGCAGATTCCCTCCTGGGACGCTTACTTCTCATGCCTTAGTGCCCTGCTTTGTTTGGAGGCTGTTTGCGGACAGCAGCACACACAGCGGGAAGGTGCGGTCTGATCGGCTCCAAGTCTCGGCAGATAGAAGCGCAAGCGAGGCACCGGCTCGCAGTTTGTCCCGGGCATGGGAAGCAGCATGCTGCATGCCCAGAACACATCTCGCACTGTCCTGCCTGCCACAGGGCTGTTTCTGAGCACGGAGGCACGCCTACAAGCCAGCTGAGATGGGCTTTGCCTAAGAGTCAGGGAAGTGGCGAGCGGAACAAGGGATGTGCTGCACAGCTTCCCTCGCAGGCAGATTCCCTCCTGGGACGCTTACTTCTCTTGCCTTAGTGCCCTGCTTTGTTTGGAGGCTGTTTGCGGACAGCAGCACACACAGCGGGAAGGTGCGCTCTGATCGGCTCCAAGTCTCGGCAGATAGAAGCGCAAGCGAGGCACCGGCTCGCAGTTTGTCCCGGGCATGGGAAGCAGCATGCTGCATGCCCAGAACACATCTCGCACTGTCCTGCCTGCCACAGGGCTGTTTCTGAGCACGGAGGCACGCCTACAAGCAAGTTGAGATGGGCTTTGCCTAAGAGTGAGGGAAGTGTCGAGTGGAACAAGGGAACTGCTGCACAGCTTCCCTCGCAGGCAGATTCCCTCCTGGGGCGCTTAGTTCTCTTGCTTTAGTGCCCTGCTTTGTTTGGAGACTGTTTGCGGACAGCAGCACACACAGCGGGAAGGTGCGCTCTGATCGGCTCCAAGTCCGGCAGATAGAAGCGCAAGCGAGGCACCTGCTCGCAGTTTGTCCCGGGCATGGGAAGCAGCATGCTGCATGCCCAGAACACATCTCGCACTGTCCTGCCTGCCACAGGGCTGTTTCTGAGCACGGAGGCACGCCTACAAGCCAGCTGAGATGGGCTTTGCCTAAGAGTCAGGGAAGTGGCGAGTGGAACAAGGGAACTGCTGCACAGCTTCCCTCGCAGGCAGATTCCCTCCTGGGACGCTTACTTCTCATGCCTTAGTGCCCTGCTTTGTTTGGAGGCTGTTTGCGGACAGCAGCACACACAGCGGGAAGGTGCGCTCTGATCGGCTCCAAGTCTCGGCAGATAGAAGCGCAAGCGAGGCACCGGCTCGCAGTTTGTCCCGGGCATGGGAAGCAGCATGCTGCATGCCCAGAACACATCTCTCACTGTCCTGCCTGCCACAGGGCTGTTTCTGAGCACGGAGGCACGCCTACAAGCAAGTTGAGATGGGCTTTGCCTAAGAGTGAGGGAAGTGTCGAGTGGAACAAGGGAACTGCTGCACAGCTTCCCTCGCAGGCAGATTCCCTCCTGGGGCGCTTAGTTCTCTTGCTTTAGTGCCCTGCTTTGTTTGGAGACTGTTTGCGGACAGCAGCACACACAGCGGGAAGGTGCGCTCTGATCGGCTCCAAGTCTCGGCAGATAGAAGCGCAAGCGAGGCACCGGCTCGCAGTTTGTCCCGGGCATGGGAAGCAGCATGCTGCGTGCCCAGAATACATCCCCCTGTATCCTGCCTGCCACGGGACTGCTTCTGAGCACGGAGGCTTGCCTACAAGCCAGCTGAGATGGGCTTTGCCTAAGAGTGAGGGAAGTGTCGAGTGGAACAAGGGATGTGCTGCACAGCTTCCCTCGCAGGCAGATTCCCTCCTGGGACGCTTACTTCTCATGCCTTAGTGCCCTGCTTTGTTTGGAGGCTGTTTGCGGACAGCAGCACACACAGCGGGAAGGTGCGCTCTGATCGGCTCCAAGTCTCGGCAGATAGAAGCGCAAGCGAGGCACCGGCTCGCAGTTTGTCCCGGGCATGGGAAGCAGCATGCTGCGTGCCCAGAACACATCTCGCACTGTCCTGCCTGCCACGGGACTGCTTCTGAGCACGGAGGCACGCCTACAAGCAAGTTGAGATGGGCTTTGCCTAAGAGTGAGGGAAGTGTCGAGTGGAACAAGGGAACTGCTGCACAGCTTCCCTCGCAGGCAGATTCCCTCCTGGGGCGCTTAGTTCTCTTACTTTAGTGCCCTGCTTTGTTTGGAGGCTGTTTGCGGACAGCAGCACACACAGCGGGAAGGTGCGCTCTGATCGGCTCCAAGTCTCGGCAGATAGAAGCGCAAGCGAGGCACCGGCTCGCAGTTTGTCCCGGGCATGGGAAGCAGCATGCTGCGTGCCCAGAACACATCTCGCACTGTCCTGCCTGCCACGGGACTGCTTCTGAGCACGGAGGCACGCCTACAAGCAAGTTGAGATGGGCTTTGCCTAAGAGTGAGGGAAGTGTCGAGTGGAACAAGGGAACTGCTGAACAGCTTCCCTCGCAGGCAGATTCCCTCCTGGGGCGCTTAGTTCTCTTGCCTTAGTGCCCTGCTTTGTTTGGAGGCTGTTTGCGGACAGCAGCACACACAGCGGGAAGGTGCGCTCTGATCGGCTCCAAGTCTCGGCAGATAGAAGCGCAAGCGAGGCACCGGCTCGCAGTTTGTCCCGGGCATGGGAAGCAGCATGCTGCATGCCCAGAACACATCTCTCACTGTCCTGCCTGCCACAGGGCTGTTTCTGAGCACGGAGGCACGCCTACAAGCAAGTTGAGATGGGCTTTGCCTAAGAGTGAGGGAAGTGTCGAGTGGAACAAGGGAACTGCTGCACAGCTTCCCTCGCAGGCAGATTCCCTCCTGGGGCGCTTAGTTCTCTTGCTTTAGTGCCCTGCTTTGTTTGGAGACTGTTTGCGGACAGCAGCACACACAGCGGGAAGGTGCGCTCTGATCGGCTCCAAGTCCGGCAGATAGAAGCGCAAGCGAGGCACCGGCTCGCAGTTTGTCCCGGGCATGGGAAGCAGCATGCTGCTTGCCCAGAACACATCCCCCTGTATCCTGCCTGCCACGGGACTGCTTCTGAGCACGGAGGCACGCCTACAAGCCAGCTGAGATGGGCTTTGCCTAAGAGTCAGGGAAGTGGCGAGTGGAACAAGGGATGTGCTGCACAGCTTCCCTCGCAGGCAGATTCCCTCCTGGGACGCTTAGTTCTCTTGCCTTAGTGCCCTGCTTTGTTTGGAGGCTGTTTGCGGACAGCAGCACACACAGCGGGAAGGTGCGGTCTGATCGGCTCCAAGTCTCGGCAGATAGAAGCGCAAGCGAGGCACCGGCTCGCAGTTTGTCCCGGGCATGGGAAGCAGCATGCTGCGTGCCCAGAACACATCTCGCACTGTCCTGCCTGCCACGGGACTGCTTCTGAGCACGGAGGCACGCCTACAAGCAAGTTGAGATGGGCTTTGCCTAAGAGTGAGGGAAGTGTCGAGTGGAACAAGGGAACTGCTGAACAGCTTCCCTCGCAGGCAGATTCCCTCCTGGGGCGCTTAGTTCTCTTGCTTTAGTGCCCTGCTTTGTTTGGAGGCTGTTTGCGGACAGCAGCACACACAGCGGGAAGGTGCGTGCTGGCCAGCTCCAAGTCTCGGCAGATAGAAGCGCAAGCGAGGCACCGGCTCGCAGTTTGTCCCAGGCATGGGAAGCAGCATGCTGCTTGCCCAGAACACATCCCCCTGTATCCTGCCTGCCACGGGACTGCTTCTGAGCACGGAGGCACGCCTACAAGCCAGCTGAGATGGGCTTTGCCTAAGAGTCAGGGAAGTGGCGAGTGGAACAAGGGATGTGCTGCACAGCTTCCCTCGCAGGCAGATTCCCTCCTGGGACGCTTAGTTCTCTTGCCTTAGTGCCCTGCTTTGTTTGGAGGCTGTTTGCGGACAGCAGCACACACAGCGGGAAGGTGCGCTCTGATCGGCTCCAAGTCTCGGCAGATAGAAGCGCAAGCGAGGCACCGGCTCGCAGTTTGTCCCGGGCATGGGAAGCAGCATGCTGCGTGCCCAGAACACATCTCGCACTGTCCTGCCTGCCACGGGACTGCTTCTGAGCACGGAGGCACGCCTACAAGCAAGTTGAGATGGGCTTTGCCTAAGAGTGAGGGAAGTGTCGAGTGGAACAAGGGAACTGCTGAACAGCTTCCCTCGCAGGCAGATTCCCTCCTGGGGCGCTTAGTTCTCTTGCTTTAGTGCCCTGCTTTGTTTGGAGGCTGTTTGCGGACAGCAGCACACACAGCGGGAAGGTGCGTGCTGGCCAGCTCCAAGTCTCGGCAGATAGAAGCGCAAGCGATGCACCGGCTCGCAGTTTGTCCCGGGCATGGGAAGCAGCATGCTGCATGCCCAGAACACATCTCACACTGTCCTGCCTGCCACAGGGCTGTTTCTGAGCACGGAGGCACGCCTACAAGCCAGCTGAGATGGGCTTTGCCTAAGAGTCAGGGAAGTGGCGAGCGGAACAAGGGATGTGCTGCACAGCTTCCCTCGCAGGCAGATTCCCTCCTGGGACGCTTACTTCTCTTGCCTTAGTGCCCTGCTTTGTTTGGAGGCTGTTTGCGGACAGCAGCACACACAGCGGGAAGGTGCGCTCTGATCGGCTCCAAGTCTCGGCAGATAGAAGCGCAAGCGAGGCACCGGCTCGCAGTTTGTCCCGGGCATGGGAAGCAGCATGCTGCGTGCCCAGAACACATCCCCCTGTATCCTGCCTGCCACGGGACTGCTTCTGAGCACGGAGGCACGCCTACAAGCCAGCTGAGATGGGCTTTGCCTAAGAGTCAGGGAAGTGGCGAGTGGAACAAGGGATGTGCTGCACAGCTTCCCTCGCAGGCAGATTCCCTCCTGGGACGCTTACTTCTCTTGCCTTAGTGCCCTGCTTTGTTTGGAGGCTGTTTGCGGACAGCAGCACACACAGCGGGAAGGTGCGCTCTGATCGGCTCCAAGTCCGGCAGATAGAAGCGCAAGCAAGGCACCGGCTCGCAGTTTGTCCCGGGCATGGGAAGCAGCATGCTGCATGCCCAGAACACATCTCGCACTGTCCTGCCTGCCACGGGACTGCTTCTGAGCACGGAGGCTCGCCTACAAGCCAGCTGAGATGGGCTTTGCCTAAGAGTGAGGGAAGTGTCGAGTGGAACAAGGGATGTGCTGCACAGCTTCCCTCGCAGGCAGATTCCCTCCTGGGACGCTTACTTCTCATGCCTTAGTGCCCTGCTTTGTTTGGAGGCTGTTTGCGGACAGCAGCACACACAGCGGGAAGGTGCGCTCTGATCGGCTCCAAGTCTCGGCAGATAGAAGCGCAAGCGAGGCACCGGCTCGCAGTTTGTCCCGGGCATGGGAAGCAGCATGCTGCGTGCCCAGAACACATCTCGCACTGTCCTGCCTGCCACAGGGCTGTTTCTGAGCACGGAGGCACGCCTACAAGCCAGCTGAGATGGGCTTTGCCTAAGAGTCAGGGAAGTGGCGAGCGGAACAAGGGATGTGCTGCACAGCTTCCCTCGCAGGCAGATTCCCTCCTGGGACGCTTACTTCTCTTGCCTTAGTGCCCTGCTTTGTTTGGAGGCTGTTTGCGGACAGCAGCACACACAGCGGGAAGGTGCGCTCTGATCGGCTCCAAGTCTCGGCAGATAGAAGCGCAAGCGAGGCACCGGCTCGCAGTTTGTCCCGGGCATGGGAAGCAGCATGCTGCATGCCCAGAACACATCTCGCACTGTCCTGCCTGCCACAGGGCTGTTTCTGAGCACGGAGGCACGCCTACAAGCAAGTTGAGATGGGCTTTGCCTAAGAGTGAGGGAAGTGTCGAGTGGAACAAGGGAACTGCTGCACAGCTTCCCTCGCAGGCAGATTCCCTCCTGGGGCGCTTAGTTCTCTTGCTTTAGTGCCCTGCTTTGTTTGGAGACTGTTTGCGGACAGCAGCACACACAGCGGGAAGGTGCGCGCTGGCCAGCTCCAAGTCCGGCAGATAGAAGCGCAAGCGAGGCACCTGCTCGCAGTTTGTCCCGGGCATGGGAAGCAGCATGCTGCATGCCCAGAACACATCTCGCACTGTCCTGCCTGCCACAGGGCTGTTTCTGAGCACGGAGGCACGCCTACAAGCCAGCTGAGATGGGCTTTGCCTAAGAGTCAGGGAAGTGGTGAGTGGAACAAGGGAACTGCTGCACAGCTTCCCTCGCAGGCAGATTCCCTCCTGGGACGCTTACTTCTCATGCCTTAGTGCCCTGCTTTGTTTGGAGGCTGTTTGCGGACAGCAGCACACACAGCGGGAAGGTGCGCTCTGATCGGCTCCAAGTCTCGGCAGATAGAAGCGCAAGCGAGGCACCGGCTCGCAGTTTGTCCCGGGCATGGGAAGCAGCATGCTGCATGCCCAGAACACATCTCTCACTGTCCTGCCTGCCACAGGGCTGTTTCTGAGCACGGAGGCACGCCTACAAGCAAGTTGAGATGGGCTTTGCCTAAGAGTGAGGGAAGTGTCGAGTGGAACAAGGGAACTGCTGCACAGCTTCCCTCGCAGGCAGATTCCCTCCTGGGGCGCTTAGTTCTCTTGCTTTAGTGCCCTGCTTTGTTTGGAGACTGTTTGCGGACAGCAGCACACACAGCGGGAAGGTGCGCTCTGATCGGCTCCAAGTCTCGGCAGATAGAAGCGCAAGCGAGGCACCGGCTCGCAGTTTGTCCCGGGCATGGGAAGCAGCATGCTGCGTGCCCAGAATACATCCCCCTGTATCCTGCCTGCCACGGGACTGCTTCTGAGCACGGAGGCTCGCCTACAAGCCAGCTGAGATGGGCTTTGCCTAAGAGTGAGGGAAGTGTCGAGTGGAACAAGGGATGTGCTGCACAGCTTCCCTCGCAGGCAGATTCCCTCCTGGGACGCTTACTTCTCATGCCTTAGTGCCCTGCTTTGTTTGGAGGCTGTTTGCGGACAGCAGCACACACAGCGGGAAGGTGCGGTCTGATCGGCTCCAAGTCTCGGCAGATAGAAGCGCAAGCGAGGCACCGGCTCGCAGTTTGTCCCGGGCATGGGAAGCAGCATGCTGCGTGCCCAGAACACATCTCGCACTGTCCTGCCTGCCACAGGGCTGTTTCTGAGCACGGAGGCACGCCTACAAGCAAGTTGAGATGGGCTTTGCCTAAGAGTGAGGGAAGTGTCGAGTGGAACAAGGGAACTGCTGCACAGCTTCCCTCGCAGGCAGATTCCCTCCTGGGGCGCTTAGTTCTCTTACTTTAGTGCCCTGCTTTGCTTGGAGGCTGTTTGCGGACAGCAGCACACACAGCGGGAAGGTGCGCTCTGATCGGCTCCAAGTCTCGGCAGATAGAAGCGCAAGCGAGGCACCGGCTCGCAGTTTGTCCCGGGCATGGGAAGCAGCATGCTGCTTGCCCAGAACACATCCCCCTGTATCCTGCCTGCCACGGGACTGCTTCTGAGCACGGAGGCACGCCTACAAGCCAGCTGAGATGGGCTTTGCCTAAGAGTCAGGGAAGTGGCGAGTGGAACAAGGGATGTGCTGCACAGCTTCCCTCGCAGGCAGATTCCCTCCTGGGACGCTTACTTCTCTTGCCTTAGTGCCCTGCTTTGTTTGGAGGCTGTTTGCGGACAGCAGCACACACAGCGGGAAGGTGCGCTCTGATCGGCTCCAAGTCTCGGCAGATAGAAGCGCAAGCGAGGCACCGGCTCGCAGTTTGTCCCGGGCATGGGAAGCAGCATGCTGCGTGCCCAGAACACATCTCGCACTGTCCTGCCTGCCACGGGACTGCTTCTGAGCACGGAGGCACGCCTACAAGCCAGCTGAGATGGGCTTTGCCTAAGAGTGAGGGAAGTGTCGAGTGGAACAAGGGAACTGCTGCACAGCTTCCCTCGCAGGCAGATTCCCTCCTGGGACGCTTACTTCTCATGCCTTAGTGGCCTGCTTTGTTTGGAGGCTGTTTGCGGACAGCAGCACACACAGCGGGAAGGTGCGCTCTGATCGGCTCCAAGTCTCGGCAGATAGAAGCGCAAGCGAGGCACCGGCTCGCAGTTTGTCCCGGGCATGGGAAGCAGCATGCTGCATGCCCAGAACACATCTCTCACTGTCCTGCCTGCCACAGGGCTGTTTCTGAGCACGGAGGCACGCCTACAAGCAAGTTGAGATGGGCTTTGCCTAAGAGTGAGGGAAGTGGCGAGTGGAACAAGGGAACTGCTGCACAGCTTCCCTCGCAGGCAGATTCCCTCCTGGGGCGCTTAGTTCTCTTGCTTTAGTGCCCTGCTTTGTTTGGAGACTGTTTGCGGACAGCAGCACACACAGCGGGAAGGTGCGCTCTGATCGGCTCCAAGTCCGGCAGATAGAAGCGCAAGCGAGGCACCGGCTCGCAGTTTGTCCCGGGCATGGGAAGCAGCATGCTGCTTGCCCAGAACACATCCCCCTGTATCCTGCCTGCCACGGGACTGCTTCTGAGCACGGAGGCACGCCTACAAGCCAGCTGAGATGGGCTTTGCCTAAGAGTGAGGGAAGTGTCGAGTGGAACAAGGGATGTGCTGCACAGCTTCCCTCGCAGGCAGATTCCCTCCTGGGACGCTTACTTCTCATGCCTTAGTGCCCTGCTTTGTTTGGAGGCTGTTTGCGGACAGCAGCACACACAGCGGGAAGGTGCGCTCTGATCGGCTCCAAGTCTCGGCAGATAGAAGCGCAAGCGAGGCACCGGCTCGCAGTTTGTCCCGGGCATGGGAAGCAGCATGCTGCTTGCCCAGAACACATCCCCCTGTATCCTGCCTGCCACGGGACTGCTTCTGAGCACGGAGGCACGCCTACAAGCCAGCTGAGATGGGCTTTGCCTAAGAGTGAGGGAAGTGTCGAGCGGAACAAGGGAACTGCTGCACAGCTTCCCTCGCAGGCAGATTCCCTCCTGGGACGCTTACTTCTCATGCCTTAGTGCCCTGCTTTGTTTGGAGGCTGTTTGCGGACAGCAGCACACACAGCGGGAAGGTGCGGTCTGATCGGCTCCAAGTCTCGGCAGATAGAAGCGCAAGCGAGGCACCGGCTCGCAGTTTGTCCCGGGCATGGGAAGCAGCATGCTGCATGCCCAGAACACATCTCTCACTGTCCTGCCTGCCACAGGGCTTTTTCTGAGCACGGAGGCACGCCTACAAGCAAGTTGAGATGGGCTTTGCCTAAGAGTCAGGGAAGTGTCGAGTGGAACAAGGGAACTGCTGCACAGCTTCCCTCGCAGGCAGATTCCCTCCTGGGACGCTTAGTTCTCTTGCCTTAGTGCCCTGCTTTGTTTGGAGACTGTTTGCGGACAGCAGCACACACAGCGGGAAGGTGCGCTCTGATCGGCTCCAAGTCCGGCAGATAGAAGCGCAAGCGAGGCACCGGCTCGCAGTTTGTCCCGGGCATGGGAAGCAGCATGCTGCGTGCCCAGAATACATCCCCCTGTATCCTGCCTGCCACGGGACTGCTTCTGAGCACGGAGGCTCGCCTACAAGCCAGCTGAGATGGGCTTTGACTAAGAGTGAGGGAAGTGTCGAGTGGAACAAGGGATGTGCTGCACAGCTTCCCTCGCAGGCAGATTCCCTCCTGGGACGCTTACTTCTCATGCCTTAGTGCCCTGCTTTGTTTGGAGGCTGTTTGCGGACAGCAGCACACACAGCGGGAAGGTGCGGTCTGATCGGCTCCAAGTCTCGGCAGATAGAAGCGCAAGCGAGGCACCGGCTCGCAGTTTGTCCCGGGCATGGGAAGCAGCATGCTGCGTGCCCAGAACACATCTCGCACTGTCCTGCCTGCCACAGGGCTGTTTCTGAGCACGGAGGCACGCCTACAAGCAAGTTGAGATGGGCTTTGCCTAAGAGTGAGGGAAGTGTCGAGTGGAACAAGGGAACTGCTGCACAGCTTCCCTCGCAGGCAGATTCCCTCCTGGGGCGCTTAGTTCTCTTACTTTAGTGCCCTGCTTTGTTTGGAGGCTGTTTGCGGACAGCAGCACACACAGCGGGAAGGTCCGCTCTGATCGGCTCCAAGTCCGGCAGATAGAAGCGCAAGCGAGGCACCGGCTCGCAGTTTGTCCCGGGCATGGGAAGCAGCATGCTGCATGCCCAGAACACATCCCCCTGTATCCTGCCTGCCACGGGACTGCTTCTGAGCACGGAGGCACGCCTACAAGCCAGCTGAGATGGGCTTTGCCTAAGAGTCAGGGAAGTGGCGAGTGGAACAAGGGATGTGCTGCACAGCTTCCCTCGCAGGCAGATTCCCTCCTGGGACGCTTAGTTCTCTTGCCTTAGTGCCCTGCTTTGTTTGGAGACTGTTTGCGGACAGCAGCACACACAGCGGGAAGGTGCGCTCTGATCGGCTCCAAGTCTCGGCAGATAGAAGCGCAAGCGAGGCACCGGCTCGCAGTTTGTCCCGGGCATGGGAAGCAGCATGCTGCATGCCCAGAACACATCTCTCACTGTCCTGCCTGCCACAGGGCTGTTTCTGAGCACGGAGGCACGCCTACAAGCAAGTTGAGATGGGCTTTGCCTAAGAGTGAGGGAAGTGTCGAGTGGAACAAGGGATGTGCTGCACAGCTTCCCTCGCAGGCAGATTCCCTCCTGGGACGCTTAGTTCTCTTGCTTTAGTGCCCTGCTTTGTTTGGAGACTGTTTGCGGACAGCAGCACACACAGCGGGAAGGTGCGCTCTGATCGGTTCCAAGTCTCGGCAGATAGAAGCGCAAGCGAGGCACCGGCTCGCAGTTTGTCCCGGGCATGGGAAGCAGCATGCTGCTTGCCCAGAACACATCCCCCTGTATCCTGCCTGCCACGGGACTGCTTCTGAGCACGGAGGCACGCCTACAAGCCAGCTGAGATGGGCTTTGCCTAAGAGTGAGGGAAGTGTCGAGTGGAACAAGGGATGTGCTGCACAGCTTCCCTCGCAGGCAGATTCCCTCCTGGGACGCTTACTTCTCTTGCCTTAGTGCCCTGCTTTGTTTGGAGGCTGTTTGCGGACAGCAGCACACACAGCGGGAAGGTGCGCTCTGATCGGCTCCAAGTCTCGGCAGATAGAAGCGCAAGCGAGGCACCGGCTCGCAGTTTGTCCCGGGCATGGGAAGCAGCATGCTGCGTGCCCAGAACACATCTCGCACTGTCCTGCCTGCCACGGGACTGCTTCTGAGCACGGAGGCACGCCTATAAGCCAGCTGAGATATGCTTTGCCTAAGAGTGAGGGAAGTGGCGAGTGGAACAAGGGAACTGCTGCACAGCTTCCCTCGCAGGCAGATTCCCTCCTGGGACGCTTACTTCTCATGCCTTAGTGCCCTGCTTTGTTTGGAGGCTGTTTGCGGACAGCAGCACACACAGCGGGAAGGTGCGCTCTGATCGGCTCCAAGTCTCGGCAGATAGAAGCGCAAGCGAGGCACTGGCTCGCAGTTTGTCCCGGGCATGGGAAGCAGCATGCTGCATGCCCAGAACACATCTCTCACTGTCCTGCCTGCCACAGGGCTGTTTCTGAGCACGGAGGCACGCCTACAAGCAAGTTGAGATGGGCTTTGCCTAAGAGTGAGGGAAGTGTCGAGTGGAACAAGGGAACTGCTGCACAGCTTCCCTCGCAGGCAGATTCCCTCCTGGGGCGCTTAGTTCTCTTGCTTTAGTGCCCTGCTTTGTTTGGAGACTGTTTGCGGACAGCAGCACACACAGCGGGAAGGTGCGCTCTGATCGGCTCCAAGTCCGGCAGATAGAAGCGCAAGCGAGGCACCGGCTCGCAGTTTGTCCCGGGCATGGGAAGCAGCATGCTGCTTGCCCAGAACACATCCCCCTGTATCCTGCCTGCCACGGGACTGCTTCTGAGCACGGAGGCACGCCTACAAGCCAGCTGAGATGGGCTTTGCCTAAGAGTGAGGGAAGTGTCGAGTGGAACAAGGGATGTGCTGCACAGCTTCCCTCGCAGGCAGATTCCCTCCTGGGACGCTTAGTTCTCTTGCCTTAGTGCCCTGCTTTGTTTGGAGACTGTTTGCGGACAGCAGCACACACAGCGGGAAGGTGCGCTCTGATCGGCTCCAAGTCTCGGCAGATAGAAGCGCAAGCGAGGCACCGGCTCGCAGTTTGTCCCGGGCATGGGAAGCAGCATGCTGCGTGCCCAGAACACATCCCCCTGTATCCTGCCTGCCACGGGACTGCTTCTGAGCACGGAGGCACGTCTACAAGCCAGCTGAGATGGGCTTTGCCTAAGAGTGAGGGAAGTGTCGAGTGGAACAAGGGATGTGCTGCACAGCTTCCCTCGCAGGCAGATTCCCTCCTGGGACGCTTACTTCTCATGCCTTAGTGCCCTGCTTTGTTTGGAGGCTGTTTGCGGACAGCAGCACACACAGCGGGAAGGTGCGCTCTGATCGGCTCCAAGTCTCGGCAGATAGAAGCGCAAGCGAGGCACCGGCTCGCAGTTTGTCCCGGGCATGGGAAGCAGCATGCTGCATGCCCAGAACACATCTCTCACTGTCCTGCCTGCCACAGGGCTGTTTCTGAGCACGGAGGCACGCCTACAAGCAAGTTGAGATGGGCTTTGCCTAAGAGTGAGGGAAGTGTCGAGTGGAACAAGGGAACTGCTGCACAGCTTCCCTCGCAGGCAGATTCCCTCCTGGGACGCTTACTTCTCTTGCCTTAGTGCCCTGCTTTGTTTGGAGACTGTTTGCGGACAGCAGCACACACAGCGGGAAGGTGCGCTCTGATCGGCTCCAAGTCCGGCAGATAGAAGCGCAAGCGAGGCACCGGCTCGCAGTTTGTCCCGGGCATGGGAAGCAGCATGCTGCTTGCCCAGAACACATCCCCCTGTATCCTGCCTGCCACGGGACTGCTTCTGAGCACGGAGGCACGCCTACAAGCCAGCTGAGATGGGCTTTGCCTAAGAGTCAGGGAAGTGGCGAGTGGAACAAGGGATGTGCTGCACAGCTTCCCTCGCAGGCAGATTCCCTCCTGGGACGCTTAGTTCTCTTGCCTTAGTGCCCTGCTTTGTTTGGAGACTGTTTGCGGACAGCAGCACACACAGCGGGAAGGTGCGCGCTGGCCAGCTCCAAGTCCGGCAGATAGAAGCGCAAGCGAGGCACCGGCTCGCAGTTTGTCCCGGGCATGGGAAGCAGCATGCTGCGTGCCCAGAACACATCTCGCACTGTCCTGCCTGCCACAGGGCTGTTTCTGAGCACGGAGGCACGCCTACAAGCCAGCTGAGATGGGCTTTGCCTAAGAGTCAGGGAAGTGGCGAGCGGAACAAGGGATGTGCTGCACAGCTTCCCTCGCAGGCAGATTCCCTCCTGGGACGCTTACTTCTCATGCCTTAGTGCCCTGCTTTGTTTGGAGGCTGTTTGCGGACAGCAGCACACACAGCGGGAAGGTGCGCTCTGATCGGCTCCAAGTCTCGGCAGATAGAAGCGCAAGCGAGGCACCGGCTCGCAGTTTGTCCCGGGCATGGGAAGCAGCATGCTGCGTGCCCAGAACACATCCCCCTGTATCCTGCCTGCCACGGGACTGCTTCTGAGCACGGAGGCACGTCTACAAGCCAGCTGAGATGGGCTTTGCCTAAGAGTGAGGGAAGTGTCGAGTGGAACAAGGGATGTGCTGCACAGCTTCCCTCGCAGGCAGATTCCCTCCTGGGACGCTTACTTCTCATGCCTTAGTGCCCTGCTTTGTTTGGAGGCTGTTTGCGGACAGCAGCACACACAGCGGGAAGGTGCGCTCTGATCGGCTCCAAGTCTCGGCAGATAGAAGCGCAAGCGAGGCACCGGCTCGCAGTTTGTCCCGGGCATGGGAAGCAGCATGCTGCATGCCCAGAACACATCTCTCACTGTCCTGCCTGCCACAGGGCTGTTTCTGAGCACGGAGGCACGCCTACAAGCAAGTTGAGATGGGCTTTGCCTAAGAGTGAGGGAAGTGTCGAGTGGAACAAGGGAACTGCTGAACAGCTTCCCTCGCAGGCAGATTCCCTCCTGGGACGCTTACTTCTCTTGCCTTAGTGCCCTGCTTTGTTTGGAGACTGTTTGCGGACAGCAGCACACACAGCGGGAAGGTGCGCTCTGATCGGCTCCAAGTCTCGGCAGATAGAAGTGCAAGCGAGGCACCGGCTCGCAGTTTGTCCCGGGCATGGGAAGCAGCATGCTGCTTGCCCAGAACACATCCCCCTGTATCCTGCCTGCCACAGGACTGCTTCTGAGCACGGAGGCACGCCTACAAGCCAGCTGAGATGGGCTTTGCCTAAGAGTCAGGGAAGTGGCGAGCGGAACAAGGGATGTGCTGCACAGCTTCCCTCGCAGGCAGATTCCCTCCTGGGACGCTTACTTCTCTTGCCTTAGTGCCCTGCTTTGTTTGGAGGCTGTTTGCGGACAGCAGCACACACAGCGGGAAGGTGCGCTCTGATCGGCTCCAAGTCTCGGCAGATAGAAGCGCAAGCGAGGCACCGGCTCGCAGTTTGTCCCGGGCATGGGAAGCAGCATGCTGCGTGCCCAGAACACATCCCCCTGTATCCTGCCTGCCACGGGACTGCTTCTGAGCACGGAGGCACGTCTACAAGCCAGCTGAGATGGGCTTTGACTAAGAGTGAGGGAAGTGTCGAGTGGAACAAGGGATGTGCTGCACAGCTTCCCTCGCAGGCAGATTCCCTCCTGGGACGCTTACTTCTCATGCCTTAGTGCCCTGCTTTGTTTGGAGGCTGTTTGCGGACAGCAGCACACACAGCGGGAAGGTGCGCTCTGATCGGCTCCAAGTCTCGGCAGATAGAAGCGCAAGCGAGGCACCGGCTCGCAGTTTGTCCCGGGCATGGGAAGCAGCATGCTGCATGCCCAGAACACATCTCTCACTGTCCTGCCTGCCACAGGGCTGTTTCTGAGCACGGAGGCACGTCTACAAGCCAGCTGAGATGGGCTTTCCCTAAGAGTGAGGGAAGTGTCGAGTGGAACAAGGGAACTGCTGAACAGCTTCCCTCGCAGGCAGATTCCCTCCTGGGACGCTTAGTTCTCTTGCCTTAGTGCCCTGCTTTGTTTGGAGACTGTTTGCGGACAGCAGCACACACAGCGGGAAGGTGCGCTCTGATCGGCTCCAAGTCCGGCAGATAGAAGCGCAAGCGAGGCACCGGCTCGCAGTTTGTCCCGGGCATGGGAAGCAGCATGCTGCTTGCCCAGAACACATCCCCCTGTATCCTGCCTGCCACGGGACTGCTTCTGAGCACGGAGGCACGCCTACAAGCCAGCTGAGATGGGCTTTGCCTAAGAGTCAGGGAAGTGGCGAGTGGAACAAGGGATGTGCTGCACAGCTTCCCTCGCAGGCAGATTCCCTCCTGGGACGCTTAGTTCTCTTGCCTTAGTGCCCTGCTTTGTTTGGAGGCTGTTTGCGGACAGCAGCACACACAGCGGGAAGGTGCGCTCTGATCGGCTCCAAGTCTCGGCAGATAGAAGCGCAAGCGAGGCACCGGCTCGCAGTTTGTCCCGGGCATGGGAAGCAGCATGCTGCGTGCCCAGAACACATCTCGCACTGTCCTGCCTGCCACAGGGCTGTTTCTGAGCACGGAGGCACGCCTACAAGCCAGCTGAGATGGGCTTTGCCTAAGAGTCAGGGAAGTGGCGAGCGGAACAAGGGATGTGCTGCACAGCTTCCCTCGCAGGCAGATTCCCTCCTGGGACGCTTACTTCTCTTGCCTTAGTGCCCTGCTTTGTTTGGAGGCTGTTTGCGGACAGCAGCACACACAGCGGGAAGGTGCGCTCTGATCGGCTCCAAGTCTCGGCAGATAGAAGCGCAAGCGAGGCACCGGCTCGCAGTTTGTCCCGGGCATGGGAAGCAGCATGCTGCGTGCCCAGAACACATCTCGCACTGTCCTGCCTGCCACGGGACTGCTTCTGAGCACGGAGGCACGCCTATAAGCCAGCTGAGATGGGCTTTGCCTAAGAGTGAGGGAAGTGGCGAGTGGAACAAGGGAACTGCTGCACAGCTTCCCTCGCAGGCAGATTCCCTCCTGGGACGCTTACTTCTCATGCCTTAGTGCCCTGCTTTGTTTGGAGGCTGTTTGCGGACAGCAGCACACACAGCGGGAAGGTGCGCTCTGATCGGCTCCAAGTCTCGGCAGATAGAAGCGCAAGCGAGGCACCGGCTCGCAGTTTGTCCCGGGCATGGGAAGCAGCATGCTGCATGCCCAGAACACATCTCTCACTGTCCTGCCTGCCACAGGGCTGTTTCTGAGCACGGAGGCACGCCTACAAGCAAGTTGAGATGGGCTTTGCCTAAGAGTGAGGGAAGTGTCGAGTGGAACAAGGGAACTGCTGCACAGCTTCCCTCGCAGGCAGATTCCCTCCTGGGACGCTTAGTTCTCTTGCCTTAGTGCCCTGCTTTGTTTGGAGGCTGTTTGCGGACAGCAGCACACACAGCGGGAAGGTGCACTCTGATCGGCTCCAAGTCTCGGCAGATAGAAGCGCAAGCGAGGCACCGGCTCGCAGTTTGTCCCGGGCATGGGAAGCAGCATGCTGCGTGCCCAGAACACATCCCCCTGTATCCTGCCTGCCACGGGACTGCTTCTGAGCACGGAGGCACGTCTACAAGCCAGCTGAGATGGGCTTTGCCTAAGAGTGAGGGAAGTGTCGAGTGGAACAAGGGATGTGCTGCACAGCTTCCCTCGCAGGCAGATTCCCTCCTGGGACGCTTACTTCTCATGCCTTAGTGCCCTGCTTTGTTTGGAGGCTGTTTGCGGACAGCAGCACACACAGCGGGAAGGTGCGCTCTGATCGGCTCCAAGTCTCGGCAGATAGAAGCGCAAGCGAGGCACCGGCTCGCAGTTTGTCCCGGGCATGGGAAGCAGCATGCTGCGTGCCCAGAACACATCTCGCACTGTCCTGCCTGCCACAGGGCTGTTTCTGAGCACGGAGGCACGCCTACAAGCCAGCTGAGATGGGCTTTGCCTAAGAGTCAGGGAAGTGGCGAGCGGAACAAGGGATGTGCTGCACAGCTTCCCTCGCAGGCAGATTCCCTCCTGGGACGCTTACTTCTCATGCCTTAGTGCCCTGCTTTGTTTGGAGGCTGTTTGCGGACAGCAGCACACACAGCGGGAAGGTGCGCTCTGATCGGCTCCAAGTCTCGGCAGATAGAAGCGCAAGCGAGGCACCGGCTCGCAGTTTGTCCCGGGCATGGGAAGCAGCATGCTGCGTGCCCAGAACACATCCCCCTGTATCCTGCCTGCCACGGGACTGCTTCTGAGCACGGAGGCACGTCTACAAGCCAGCTGAGATGGGCTTTGCCTAAGAGTGAGGGAAGTGTCGAGTGGAACAAGGGATGTGCTGCACAGATTCCCTCGCAGGCAGATTCCCTCCTGGGACGCTTACTTCTCATGCCTTAGTGCCCTGCTTTGTTTGGAGGCTGTTTGCGGACAGCAGCACACACAGCGGGAAGGTGCGCTCTGATCGGCTCCAAGTCTCGGCAGATAGAAGCGCAAGCGAGGCACCGGCTCGCAGTTTGTCCCGGGCATGGGAAGCAGCATGCTGCGTGCCCAGAACACATCTCGCACTGTCCTGCCTGCCACAGGGCTGTTTCTGAGCACGGAGGCACGCCTACAAGCCAGCTGAGATGGGCTTTGCCTAAGAGTCAGGGAAGTGGCGAGCGGAACAAGGGATGTGCTGCACAGCTTCCCTCGCAGGCAGATTCCCTCCTGGGACGCTTACTTCTCATGCCTTAGTGCCCTGCTTTGTTTGGAGGCTGTTTGCGGACAGCAGCACACACAGCGGGAAGGTGCGCTCTGATCGGCTCCAAGTCTCGGCAGATAGAAGCGCAAGCGAGGCACCGGCTCGCAGTTTGTCCCGGGCATGGGAAGCAGCATGCTGCGTGCCCAGAACACATCTCGCACTGTCCTGCCTGCCACGGGACTGCTTCTGAGCACGGAGGCACGCCTATAAGCCAGCTGAGATGGGCTTTGCCTAAGAGTGAGGGAAGTGTCGAGTGGAACAAGGGAACTGCTGCACAGCTTCCCTCGCAGGCAGATTCCCTCCTGGGACGCTTACTTCTCATGCCTTAGTGCCCTGCTTTGTTTGGAGGCTGTTTGCGGACAGCAGCACACACAGCGGGAAGGTGCGCTCTGATCGGCTCCAAGTCTCGGCAGATAGAAGCGCAAGCGAGGCACCGGCTCGCAGTTTGTCCCGGGCATGGGAAGCAGCATGCTGCATGCCCAGAACACATCTCTCACTGTCCTGCCTGCCACAGGGCTGTTTCTGAGCACGGAGGCACGCCTACAAGCAAGTTGAGATGGGCTTTGCCTAAGAGTGAGGGAAGTGTCGAGTGGAACAAGGGAACTGCTGCACAGCTTCCCTCGCAGGCAGATTCCCTCCTGGGGCGCTTAGTTCTCTTGCTTTAGTGCCCTGCTTTGTTTGGAGACTGTTTGTGGACAGCAGCACACACAGCGGGAAGGTGCGCTCTGATCGGCTCCAAGTCCGGCAGATAGAAGCGCAAGCGAGGCACCGGCTCGCAGTTTGTCCCGGGCATGGGAAGCAGCATGCTGCTTGCCCAGAACACATCCCCCTGTATCCTGCCTGCCACGGGAATGCTTCTGAGCACGGAGGCACGCCTACAAGCCAGCTGAGATGGGCTTTGCCTAAGAGTGAGGGAAGTGTCGAGTGGAACAAGGGATGTGCTGCACAGCTTCCCTCGCAGGCAGATTCCCTCCTGGGACGCTTAGTTCTCTTGCCTTAGTGCCCTGCTTTGTTTGGAGGCTGTTTGCGGACAGCAGCACACACAGCGGGAAGGTGCACTCTGATCGGCTCCAAGTCTCGGCAGATAGAAGCGCAAGCGAGGCACCGGCTCGCAGTTTGTCCCGGGCATGGGAAGCAGCATGCTGCGTGCCCAGAACACATCCCCCTGTATCCTGCCTGCCACGGGACTGCTTCTGAGCACGGAGGCACGTCTACAAGCCAGCTGAGATGGGCTTTGCCTAAGAGTGAGGGAAGTGTCGAGTGGAACAAGGGATGTGCTGCACAGCTTCCCTCGCAGGCAGATTCCCTCCTGGGACGCTTACTTCTCATGCCTTAGTGCCCTGCTTTGTTTGGAGGCTGTTTGCGGACAGCAGCACACACAGCGGGAAGGTGCGCTCTGATCGGCTCCAAGTCTCGGCAGATAGAAGCGCAAGCGAGGCACCGGCTCGCAGTTTGTCCCGGGCATGGGAAGCAGCATGCTGCATGCCCAGAACACATCTCTCACTGTCCTGCCTGCCACAGGGCTGTTTCTGAGCACGGAGGCACGCCTACAAGCAAGTTGAGATGGGCTTTGCCTAAGAGTGAGGGAAGTGTCGAGTGGAACAAGGGAACTGCTGCACAGCTTCCCTCGCAGGCAGATTCCCTCCTGGGACGCTTAGTTCTCTTGCCTTAGTGCCCTGCTTTGTTTGGAGACTGTTTGCGGACAGCAGCACACACAGCGGGAAGGTGCGCTCTGATCGGCTCCAAGTCCGGCAGATAGAAGCGCAAGCGAGGCACCGGCTCGCAGTTTGTCCCGGGCATGGGAAGCAGCATGCTGCTTGCCCAGAACACATCCCCCTGTATCCTGCCTGCCACGGGACTGCTTCTGAGCACGGAGGCACGCCTACAAGCCAGCTGAGATGGGCTTTGCCTAAGAGTCAGGGAAGTGGCGAGTGGAACAAGGGATGTGCTGCACAGCTTCCCTCGCAGGCAGATTCCCTCCTGGGACGCTTACTTCTCTTGCCTTAGTGCCCTGCTTTGTTTGGAGGCTGTTTGCGGACAGCAGCACACACAGCGGGAAGGTGCGCTCTGATCGGCTCCAAGTCTCGGCAGATAGAAGCGCAAGCGAGGCACCGGCTCGCAGTTTGTCCCGGGCATGGGAAGCAGCATGCTGCATGCCCAGAACACATCTCGCACTGTCCTGCCTGCCACAGGGCTGTTTCTGAGCACGGAGGCACGCCTACAAGCCAGCTGAGATGGGCTTTGCCTAAGAGTCAGGGAAGTGGCGAGTGGAACAAGGGATGTGCTGCACAGCTTCCCTCGCAGGCAGATTCCCTCCTGGGACGCTTAGTTCTCTTGCCTTAGTGCCCTGCTTTGTTTGGAGACTGTTTGCGGACAGCAGCACACACAGCGGGAAGGTGCGCGCTGGCCAGCTCCAAGTCCGGCAGATAGAAGCGCAAGCGAGGCACCGGCTCGCAGTTTGTCCCGGGCATGGGAAGCAGCATGCTGCGTGCCCAGAACACATCTCGCACTGTCCTGCCTGCCACAGGGCTGTTTCTGAGCACGGAGGCACACCTACAAGCCAGCTGAGATGGGCTTTGCCTAAGAGTCAGGGAAGTGGCGAGCGGAACAAGGGATGTGCTGCACAGCTTCCCTCGCAGGCAGATTCCCTCCTGGGACGCTTACTTCTCTTGCCTTAGTGCCCTGCTTTGTTTGGAGGCTGTTTGCGGACAGCAGCACACACAGCGGGAAGGTGCGCTCTGATCGGCTCCAAGTCTCGGCAGATAGAAGCGCAAGCGAGGCACCTGCTCGCAGTTTGTCCCGGGCATGGGAAGCAGCATGCTGCGTGCCCAGAACACATCCCCCTGTATCCTGCCTGCCACGGGACTGCTTCTGAGCACGGAGGCACGTCTACAAGCCAGCTGAGATGGGCTTTGCCTAAGAGTGAGGGAAGTGTCGAGTGGAACAAGGGATGTGCTGCACAGCTTCCCTCGCAGGCAGATTCCCTCCTGGGACGCTTACTTCTCATGCCTTAGTGCCCTGCTTTGTTTGGAGGCTGTTTGCGGACAGCAGCACACACAGCGGGAAGGTGCGCTCTGATCGGCTCCAAGTCTCGGCAGATAGAAGCGCAAGCGAGGCACCGGCTCGCAGTTTGTCCCGGGCATGGGAAGCAGCATGCTGCGTGCCCAGAACACATCTCGCACTGTCCTGCCTGCCACAGGACTGCTTCTGAGCACGGAGGCACGCCTACAAGCAAGTTGAGATGGGCTTTGCCTAAGAGTGAGGGAAGTGTCGAGTGGAACAAGGGAACTGCTGCACAGCTTCCCTCGCAGGCAGATTCCCTCCTGGGACGCTTAGTTCTCTTGCCTTAGTGCCCTGCTTTGTTTGGAGGCTGTTTGCGGACAGCAGCACACACAGCGGGAAGGTGCGCGCTGGCCATCTCCAAGTCTCGGCAGATAGAAGCGCAAGCGAGGCACCGGCTCGCAGTTTGTCCCGGGCATGGGAAGCAGCATGCTGCGTGCCCAGAACACATCTTGCACTGTCCTGCCTGCCACAGGGCTGTTTCTGAGCACGGAGGCACGCCTACAAGCAAGTTGAGATGGGCTTTGCCTAAGAGTGAGGGAAGTGGCGAGCGGAACAAGGGAACTGCTGCACAGCTTCCCTCGCAGGCAGATTCCCTCCTGGGACGCTTACTTCTCTTGCCTTAGTGCCCTGCTTTGTTTGGAGGCTGTTTGCGGACAGCAGCACACACAGCGGGAAGGTGCGCTCTGATCGGCTCCAAGTCTCGGCAGATAGAAGCGCAAGCGAGGCACCGGCTCGCAGTTTGTCCCGGGCATGGGAAGCAGCATGCTGCGTGCCCAGAACACATCCCCCTGTATCCTGCCTGCCACAGGACTGCTTCTGAGCACGGAGGCACGTCTACAAGCCAGCTGAGATGGGCTTTGCCTAAGAGTCAGGGAAGTGGCGAGTGGAACAAGGGATGTGCTGCACAGCTTCCCTCGCAGGCAGATTCCCTCCTGGGGCGCTTACTTCTCATGCCTTAGTGCCCTGCTTTGTTTGGAGGCTGTTTGCGGACAGCAGCACACACAGCGGGAAGGTGCGCTCTGATCGGCTCCAAGTCTCGGCAGATAGAAGCGCAAGCGAGGCACCGGCTCGCAGTTTGTCCCGGGCATGGGAAGCAGCATGCTGCGTGCCCAGAACACATCCCCCTGTATCCTGCCTGCCACGGGACTGCTTCTGAGCACGGAGGCTCGCCTACAAGCCAGCTGAGATGGGCTTTGCCTAAGAGTCAGGGAAGTGTCGAGTGGAACAAGGGATGTGCTGCACAGCTTCCCTCGCAGGCAGATTCCCTCCTGGGACGCTTACTTCTCTTGCCTTAGTGCCCTGCTTTGTTTGGAGGCTGTTTGCGGACAGCAGCACACACAGCGGGAAGGTGCGCTCTGATCCGCTCCAAGTCTCGGCAGATAGAAGCGCAAGCGAGGCACCGGCTCGCAGTTTGTCCCGGGCATGGGAAGCAGCATGCTGCATGCCCAGAACACATCTCTCACTGTCCTGCCTGCCACAGGGCTGTTTCTGAGCACGGAGGCACGCCTACAAGCAAGTTGAGATGGGCTTTGCCTAAGAGTGAGGGAAGTGTCGAGTGGAACAAGGGAACTGCTGAACAGCTTCCCTCGCAGGCAGATTCCCTCCTGGGGCGCTTAGTTCTCTTGCCTTAGTGCCCTGCTTTGTTTGGAGGCTGTTTGCGGACAGCAGCACACACAGCGGGAAGGTGCGCTCTGATCGGCTCCAAGTCTCGGCAGATAGAAGCGCAAGCGAGGCACCGGCTCGCAGTTTGTCCCGGGCATGGGAAGCAGCATGCTGCATGCCCAGAACACATCTCGCACTGTCCTGCCTGCCACAGGGCTGTTTCTGAGCACGGAGGCAGGCCTACAAGCCAGCTGAGATGGGCTTTGCCTAAGAGTCAGGGAAGTGGCGAGCGGAACAAGGGAACTGCTGCACAGCTTCCCTCGCAGGCAGATTCCCTCCTGGGACGCTTACTTCTCATGCCTTAGTGCCCTGCTTTGTTTGGAGGCTGTTTGCGGACAGCAGCACACACAGCGGGAAGGTGCGCTCTGATCGGCTCCAAGTCTCGGCAGATAGAAGCGCAAGCGAGGCACCGGCTCGCAGTTTGTCCCGGGCATGGGAAGCAGCATGCTGCATGCCAAGAACACATCTCGCACTGTCCTGCCTGCCACAGGGCTGTTTCTGAGCACGGAGGCACGCCTACAAGCCAGCTGAGATGGGCTTTGCCTAAGAGTCAGGGAAGTGGCGAGCGGAACAAGGGAACTGCTGCACAGCTTCCCTCGCAGGCAGATTCCCTCCTGGGACGCTTACTTCTCATGCCTTAGTGCCCTGCTTTGTTTGGAGGCTGTTTGCGGACAGCAGCACACACAGCGGGAAGGTGCGCTCTGATCGGCTCCAAGTCTCGGCAGATAGAAGCGCAAGCGAGGCACCGGCTTGCAGTTTGTCCCGGGCATGGGAAGCAGCATGCTGCATGCCAAGAACACATCTCGCACTGTCCTGCCTGCCACAGGGCTGTTTCTGAGCACGGAGGCACGCCTACAAGCAAGTTGAGATTGGCTTTGCCTAAGAGTGAGGGAAGTGTCGAGTGGAACAAGGGAACTGCTGAACAGCTTCCCTCGCAGGCAGATTCCCTCCTGGGGCGCTTAGTTCTCTTGCTTTAGTGCCCTGCTTTGTTTGGAGACTGTTTGCGGACAGCAGCACACACAGCGGGAAGGTGCGCGCTGGCCAGCTCCAAGTCCGGCAGATAGAAGCGCAAGCGAGGCACCGGCTCGCAGTTTGTCCCGGGCATGGGAAGCAGCATGCTGCGTGCCCAGAACACATCCCCCTGTATCCTGCCTGCCACGGGACTGCTTCTGAGCACGGAGGCACGCCTACAAGCCAGCTGAGATGGGCTTTGCCTAAGAGTCAGGGAAGTGGCGAGTGGAACAAGGGATGTGCTGCACAGCTTCCCTCGCAGGCAGATTCCCTCCTGGGACGCTTAGTTCTCTTGCCTTAGTGCCCTGCTTTGTTTGGAGGCTGTTTGCGGACAGCAGCACACACAGCGGGAAGGTGCGCTCTGATCGGCTCCAAGTCTCGGCAGATAGAAGCGCAAGCGAGGCACCGGCTCGCAGTTTGTCCCGGGCATGGGAAGCAGCATGCTGCGTGCCCAGAACACATCTCGCACTGTCCTGCCTGCCACAGGGCTGTTTCTGAGCACGGAGGCACGCCTACAAGCAAGTTGAGATGGGCTTTGCCTAAGAGTGAGGGAAGTGGCGAGCGGAACAAGGGAACTGCTGCACAGCTTCCCTCGCAGGCAGATTCCCTCCTGGGACGCTTACTTCTCTTGCCTTAGTGCCCTGCTTTGTTTGGAGGCTGTTTGCGGACAGCAGCACACACAGCGGGAAGGTGCGCTCTGATCGGCTCCAAGTCTCGGCAGATAGAAGCGCAAGCGAGGCACCGGCTCGCAGTTTGTCCCGGGCATGGGAAGCAGCATGCTGCGTGCCCAGAACACATCCCCCTGTTTCCTGCCTGCCACAGGACTGCTTCTGAGCACGGAGGCACGTCTACAAGCCAGCTGAGATGGGCTTTGCCTAAGAGTGAGGGAAGTGGCGAGTGGAACAAGGGATGTGCTGCACAGCTTCCCTCGCAGGCAGATTCCCTCCTGGGACGCTTACTTCTCATGCCTTAGTGCCCTGCTTTGTTTGGAGGCTGTTTGCGGACAGCAGCACACACAGCGGGAAGGTGCGCTCTGATCGGCTCCAAGTCTCGGCAGATAGAAGCGCAAGCGAGGCACCGGCTCGCAGTTTGTCCCGGGCATGGGAAGCAGCATGCTGCGTGCCCAGAACACATCCCCCTGTATCCTGCCTGCCACGGGACTGCTTCTGAGCACGGAGGCTCGCCTACAAGCCAGCTGAGATGGGCTTTGCCTAAGAGTCAGGGAAGTGTCGAGTGGAACAAGGGATGTGCTGCACAGCTTCCCTCGCAGGCAGATTCCCTCCTGGGACGCTTACTTCTCTTGCCTTAGTGCCCTGCTTTGTTTGGAGGCTGTTTGCGGACAGCAGCACACACAGCGGGAAGGTGCGCTCTGATCCGCTCCAAGTCTCGGCAGATAGAAGCGCAAGCGAAGGCACCGGCTCGCAGTTTGTCCCGGGCATGGGAAGCAGCATGCTGCATGCCCAGAACACATCTCTCACTGTCCTGCCTGCCACAGGGCTGTTTCTGAGCACGGAGGCACGCCTACAAGCAAGTTGAGATGGGCTTTGCCTAAGAGTGAGGGAAGTGTCGAGTGGAACAAGGGAACTGCTTCACAGCTTCCCTCGCAGGCAGATTCCCTCCTGGGGCGCTTAGTTCTCTTGCCTTAGTGCCCTGCTTTGTTTGGAGGCTGTTTGCGGACAGCAGCACACACAGCGGGAAGGTGCGCTCTGATCGGCTCCAAGTCTCGGCAGATAGAAGCGCAAGCGAGGCACCGGCTCGCAGTTTGTCCCGGGCATGGGAAGCAGCATGCTGCATGCCCAGAACACATCTCGCACTGTCCTGCCTGCCACAGGGCTGTTTCTGAGCACGGAGGCACGCCTACAAGCCAGCTGAGATGGGCTTTGCCTAAGAGTCAGGGAAGTGGCGAGCGGAACAAGGGAACTGCTGCACAGCTTCCCTCGCAGGCAGATTCCCTCCTGGGACGCTTACTTCTCTTGCCTTAGTGCCCTGCTTTGTTTGGAGGCTGTTTGCGGACAGCAGCACACACAGCGGGAAGGTGCACTCTGATCGGCTCCAAGTCTCGGCAGATAGAAGCGCAAGCGAGGCACCGGCTCGCAGTTTGTCCCGGGCATGGGAAGCAGCATGCTGCATGCCAAGAACACATCTCGCACTGTCCTGCCTGCCACAGGGCTGTTTCTGAGCACGGAGGCACGCCTACAAGCCAGCTGAGATGGGCTTTGCCTAAGAGTCAGGGAAGTGGCGAGCGGAACAAGGGAACTGCTGCACAGCTTCCCTCGCAGGCAGATTCCCTCCTGGGACGCTTACTTCTCATGCCTTAGTGCCCTGCTTTGTTTGGAGGCTGTTTGCGGACAGCAGCACACACAGCGGGAAGGTGCGCTCTGATCGGCTCCAAGTCTCGGCAGATAGAAGCGCAAGCGAGGCACCGGCTTGCAGTTTGTCCCGGGCATGGGAAGCAGCATGCTGCATGCCAAGAACACATCTCGCACTGTCCTGCCTGCCACAGGGCTGTTTCTGAGCACAGAGGCACGCCTACAAGCAAGTTGAGATGGGCTTTGCCTAAGAGTGAGGGAAGTGTCGAGTGGAACAAGGGAACTGCTGAACAGCTTCCCTCGCAGGCAGATTCCCTCCTGGGGCGCTTAGTTCTCTTGCTTTAGTGCCCTGCTTTGTTTGGAGACTGTTTGCGGACAGCAGCACACACAGCGGGAAGGTGCGCTCTGATCGGCTCCAAGTCCGGCAGATAGAAGCGCAAGCGAGGCACCGGCTCGCAGTTTGTCCCGGGCATGGGAAGCAGCATGCTGCGTGCCCAGAACACATCCCCCTGTATCCTGCCTGCCACAGGACTGCTTCTGAGCACGGAGGCACGTCTACAAGCCAGCTGAGATGGGCTTTGCCTAAGAGTCAGGGAAGTGGCGAGTGGAACAAGGGATGTGCTGCACAGCTTCCCTCGCAGGCAGATTCCCTCCTGGGACGCTTACTTCTCATGCCTTAGTGCCCTGCTTTGTTTGGAGGCTGTTTGCGGACAGCAGCACACACAGCGGGAAGGTGCGCTCTGATCGGCTCCAAGTCTCGGCAGATAGAAGCGCAAGCGAGGCACCGGCTCGCAGTTTGTCCCGGGCATGGGAAGCAGCATGCTGCGTGCCCAGAATACATCCCCCTGTATCCTGCCTGCCACGGGACTGCTTCTGAGCACGGAGGCTCGCCTACAAGCCAGCTGAGATGGGCTTTGCCTAAGAGTGAGGGAAGTGTCGAGTGGAACAAGGGAACTGCTTCACAGCTTCCCTCGCAGGCAGATTCCCTCCTGGGACGCTTACTTCTCTTGCCTTAGTGCCCTGTTTTGTTTGGAGGCTGTTTGCGGACAGCAGCACACACAGCGGGAAGGTGCGCTCTGATCGGCTCCAAGTCTCGGCAGATAGAAGCGCAAGCGAGGCACCGGCTCGCAGTTTGTCCCGGGCATGGGAAGCAGCATGCTGCATGCCCAGAACACATCTCGCACTGTCCTGCCTGCCACAGGGCTGTTTCTGAGCATGGAGGCACGCCTACAAGCAAGTTGAGATGGGCTTTGCCTAAGAGTGAGGGAAGTGTCGAGTGGAACAAGGGAACTGCTTCACAGCTTCCCTCGCAGGCAGATTCCCTCCTGGGGCGCTTAGTTCTCTTGCCTTAGTGCCCTGCTTTGTTTGGAGACTGTTTGCGGACAGCAGCACACACAGCGGGAAGGTGCGCGCTGGCCATCTCCAAGTCCGGCAGATAGAAGCGCAAGCGAGGCACCGGCTCGCAGTTTGTCCCGGGCATGGGAAGCAGCATGCTGCGTGCCCAGAACACATCTCGCACTGTCCTGCCTGCCACAGGGCTGTTTCTGAGCACGGAGGCACGCCTACAAGCCAGCTGAGATGGGCTTTGCCTAAGAGTCAGGGAAGTGGCGAGTGGAACAAGGGATGTGCTGCACAGCTTCCCTCGCAGGCAGATTCCCTCCTGGGACGCTTACTTCTCTTGCCTTAGTGCCCTGCTTTGTTTGGAGGCTGTTTGCGGACAGCAGCACACACAGCGGGAAGGTGCGCTCTGATCGGCTCCAAGTCTCGGCAGATAGAAGCGCAAGCGAGGCACCGGCTCGCAGTTTGTCCCGGGCATGGGAAGCAGCATGCTGCGTGCCCAGAACACATCTCGCACTGTCCTGCCTGCCACGGGACTGCTTCTGAGCACGGAGGCACGCCTACAAGCAAGTTGAGATTGGCTTTGCCTAAGAGTGAGGGAAGTGTCGAGTGGAACAAGGGAACTGCTGAACAGCTTCCCTCGCAGGCAGATTCCCTCCTGGGGCGCTTAGTTCTCTTGCTTTAGTGCCCTGCTTTGTTTGGAGACTGCGGACAGCAGCACACACAGCGGGAAGGTGTGCGCTGGCCATCTCCAAGTCCGGCAGATAGAAGCGCAAGCAAGGCACCGGCTCGCAGTTTGTCCCGGGCATGGGAAGCAGCATGCTGCATGCCCAGAACTTATCTCGCACTGTCCTGCCTGCCACAGGGCTGTTTCTGAGCACGGAGGCACGCCTACAAGCCAGCTGAGATGGGCTTTGCCTAAGAGTCAGGGAAGTGGCGAGCGGAACAAGGGAACTGCTGCACAGCTTCCCTCGCAGGCAGATTCCCTCCTGGGACGCTTACTTCTCATGCCTTAGTGCCCTGCTTTGTTTGGAGACTGTTTGCGGACAGCAGCACACAGCGGGAAGGTGCGCTCTGATCGGCTCCAAGTCTCGGCAGATAGAAGCGCAAGCGAGGCACCGGCTCGCAGTTTGTCCCGGGCATGGGAAGCAGCATGCTGCGTGCCCAGAACACATCTCGCACTGTCCTGCCTGCCACAGGGCTGTTTCTGAGCACGGAGGCACGCCTACAAGCAAGTTGAGATGGGCTTTGCCTAAGAGTGAGGGAAGTGTCGAGTGGAACAAGGGAACTGCTTCACAGCTTCCCTCGCAGGCAGATTCCCTCCTGGGGCGCTTACTTCTCATGCCTTAGTGCCCTGCTTTGTTTGGAGGCTGTTTGCGGACAGCAGCACACACAGCGGGAAGGTGCGCTCTGATCGGCTCCAAGTCTCGGCAGATAGAAGCGCAAGCGAGGCACCGGCTCGCAGTTTGTCCCGGGCATGGGAAGCAGCATGCTGCGTGCCCAGAATACATCCCCCTGTATCCTGCCTGCCACGGGACTGCTTCTGAGCACGGAGGCTCGCCTACAAGCCAGCTGAGATGGGCTTTGCCTAAGAGTGAGGGAAGTGTCGAGTGGAACAAGGGATGTGCTGCACAGCTTCCCTCGCAGGCAGATTCCCTCCTGGGACGCTTACTTCTCTTGCCTTAGTGCCCTGCTTTGTTTGGAGGCTGTTTGCGGACAGCAGCACACACAGCGGGAAGGTGCGCTCTGATCGGCTCCAAGTCTCGGCAGATAGAAGCGCAAGCGAGGCACCGGCTCGCAGTTTGTCCCGGGCATGGGAAGCAGCATGCTGCATGCCCAGAACACATCTCTCACTGTCCTGCCTGCCACAGGGCTGTTTCTGAGCACGGAGGCACGCCTACAAGCCAGCTGAGATGGGCTTTGCCTAAGAGTGAGGGAAGTGTCGAGTGGAACAAGGGAACTGCTTCACAGCTTCCCTCGCAGGCAGATTCCCTCCTGGGGCGCTTAGTTCTCTTGCCTTAGTGCCCTGCTTTGTTTGGAGACTGTTTGCGGACAGCAGCACACACAGCGGGAAGGTGCGCGCTGGCCATCTCCAAGTCCGGCAGATAGAAGCGCAAGCGAGGCACCGGCTCGCAGTTTGTCCCGGGCATGGGAAGCAGCATGCTGCGTGCCCAGAACACATCTCGCACTGTCCTGCCTGCCACAGGGCTGTTTCTGAGCACGGAGGCACGCCTACAAGCCAGCTGAGATGGGCTTTGCCTAAGAGTCAGGGAAGTGGCGAGTGGAACAAGGGATGTGCTGCACAGCTTCCCTCGCAGGCAGATTCCCTCCTGGGACGCTTAGTTCTCTTGCCTTAGTGCCCTGCTTTGTTTGGAGGCTGTTTGCGGACAGCAGCACACACAGCGGGAAGGTGCGCTCTGATCGGCTCCAAGTCTCGGCAGATAGAAGCGCAAGCGAGGCACCGGCTCGCAGTTTGTCCCGGGCATGGGAAGCAGCATGCTGCGTGCCCAGAACACATCTCGCACTGTCCTGCCTGCCACGGGACTGCTTCTGAGCACGGAGGCACGCCTACAAGCAAGTTGAGATTGGCTTTGCCTAAGAGTGAGGGAAGTGTCGAGTGGAACAAGGGAACTGCTGAACAGCTTCCCTCGCAGGCAGATTCCCTCCTGGGGCGCTTAGTTCTCTTGCTTTAGTGCCCTGCTTTGTTTGGAGACTGTTTGCGGACAGCAGCACACACAGCGGGAAGGTGTGCGCTGGCCATCTCCAAGTCCGGCAGATAGAAGCGCAAGCGAGGCACCGGCTCGCAGTTTGTCCCGGGCATGGGAAGCAGCATGCTGCATGCCCAGAACACATCTCGCACTGTCCTGCCTGCCACAGGGCTCTTTCTGAGCACGGAGGCACGCCTACAAGCCAGCTGAGATGGGCTTTGCCTAAGAGTCAGGGAAGTGGCGAGCGGAACAAGGGAACTGCTGCACAGCTTCCCTCGCAGGCAGATTCCCTCCTGGGACGCTTACTTCTCATGCCTTAGTGCCCTGCTTTGTTTGGAGGCTGTTTGCGGACAGCAGCACACACAGCGGGAAGGTGCGCTCTGATCGGCTCCAAGTCTCGGCAGATAGAAGCGCAAGCGAGGCACCGGCTCGCAGTTTGTCCCGGGCATGGGAAGCAGCATGCTGCGTGCCCAGAACACATCTCGCACTGTCCTGCCTGCCACAGGGCTGTTTCTGAGCACGGAGGCACGTCTACAAGCAAGTTGAGATGGGCTTTGCCTAAGAGTGAGGGAAGTGTCGAGTGGAACAAGGGAACTGCTTCACAGCTTCCCTCGCAGGCAGATTCCCTCCTGGGGCGCTTACTTCTCATGCCTTAGTGCCCTGCTTTGTTTGGAGGCTGTTTGCGGACAGCAGCACACACAGCGGGAAGGTGCGCTCTGATCGGCTCCAAGTCTCGGCAGATAGAAGCGCAAGCGAGGCACCGGCTCGCAGTTTGTCCCGGGCATGGGAAGCAGCATGCTGCGTGCCCAGAATACATCCCCCTGTATCCTGCCTGCCACGGGACTGCTTCTGAGCACGGAGGCTCGCCTACAAGCCAGCTGAGATGGGCTTTGCCTAAGAGTGAGGGAAGTGTCGAGTGGAACAAGGGATGTGCTGCACAGCTTCCCTCGCAGGCAGATTCCCTCCTGGGACGCTTACTTCTCTTGCCTTAGTGCCCTGCTTTGTTTGGAGGCTGTTTGCGGACAGCAGCACACACAGCGGGAAGGTGCGCTCTGATCGGCTCCAAGTCTCGGCAGATAGAAGCGCAAGCGAGGCACCGGCTCGCAGTTTGTCCCGGGCATGGGAAGCAGCATGCTGCATGCCCAGAACACATCTCTCACTGTCCTGCCTGCCACAGGGCTGTTTCTGAGCACGGAGGCACACCTACAAGCAAGTTGAGATGGGCTTTGCCTAAGAGTGAGGGAAGTGTCGAGTGGAACAAGGGAACTGCTTCACAGCTTCCCTCGCAGGCAGATTCCCTCCTGGGGCGCTTAGTTCTCTTGCCTTAGTGCCCTGCTTTGTTTGGAGACTGTTTGCGGACAGCAGCACACACAGCGGGAAGGTGCGCGCTGGCCATCTCCAAGTCCGGCAGATAGAAGCGCAAGCGAGGCACCGGCTCGCAGTTTGTCCCGGGCATGGGAAGCAGCATGCTGCATGCCCAGAACACATCTCGCACTGTCCTGCCTGCCACAGGGCTGTTTCTGAGCACGGAGGCACGCCTACAAGCCAGCTGAGATGGGCTTTGCCTAAGAGTCAGGGAAGTGGCGAGTGGAACAAGGGATGTGCTGCACAGCTTCCCTCGCAGGCAGATTCCCTCCTGGGACGCTTAGTTCTCTTGCCTTAGTGCCCTGCTTTGTTTGGAGGCTGTTTGCGGACAGCAGCACACACAGCGGGAAGGTGCGCTCTGATCGGCTCCAAGTCTCGGCAGATAGAAGCGCAAGCGAGGCACCGGCTCGCAGTTTGTCCCGGGCATGGGAAGCAGCATGCTGCGTGCCCAGAACACATCTCGCACTGTCCTGCCTGCCACGGGACTGCTTCTGAGCACGGAGGCACGCCTACAAGCAAGTTGAGATTGGCTTTGCCTAAGAGTGAGGGAAGTGTCGAGTGGAACAAGGGAACTGCTGAACAGCTTCCCTCGCAGGCAGATTCCCTCCTGGGGCGCTTAGTTCTCTTGCTTTAGTGCCCTGCTTTGTTTGGAGACTCTTTGCGGACAGCAGCACACACAGCGGGAAGGTGCGCGCTGGCCATCTCCAAGTCCGGCAGATAGAAGCGCAAGCGAGGCACCGGCTCGCAGTTTGTTTCGGGCATGGGAAGCAGCATGCTGCATGCCAAGAACACATCTCGCACTGTCCTGCCTGCCACAGGGCTGTTTCTGAGCACGGAGGCACGCCTACAAGCAAGTTGAGATGGGCTTTGCCTAAGAGTGAGGGAAGTGTCGAGTGGAACAAGGGAACTGCTGAACAGCTTCCCTCGCAGGCAGATTCCCTCCTGGGGCGCTTAGTTCTCTTGCTTTAGTGCCCTGCTTTGTTTGGAGACTGTTTGCGGACAGCAGCACACACAGCGGGAAGGTGCGCTCTGATCGGCTCCAAGTCCGGCAGATAGAAGCGCAAGCGAGGCACCGGCTCGCAGTTTGTCCCGGGCATGGGAAGCAGCATGCTGCTTGCCCAGAACACATCCCCCTGTATCCTGCCTGCCACGGGACTGCTTCTGAGCACGGAGGCTCGCCTACAAGCCAGCTGAGATGGGCTTTGCCTAAGAGTCAGGGAAGTGGCGAGTGGAACAAGGGATGTGCTGCACAGCTTCCCTCGCAGGCAGATTCCCGCCTGGGACGCTTACTTCTCATGCCTTAGTGCCCTGCTTTGTTTGGAGGCTGTTTGCGGACAGCAGCACACACAGCGGGAAGGTGCGCTCTGATCGGCTCCAAGTCTCGGCAGATAGAAGCGCAAGCGAGGCACCGGCTCGCAGTTTGTCCCGGGCATGGGAAGCAGCATGCTGCTTGCCCAGAACACATCCCCCTGTATCCTGCCTGCCACGGGACTGCTTCTGAGCACGGAGGCTCGCCTACAAGCCAGCTGAGATGGGCTTTGCCTAAGAGTCAGGGAAGTGGCGAGCGGAACAAGGGAACTGCTGCACAGCTTCCCTCGCAGGCAGATTCCCTCCTGGGACGCTTACTTCTCATGCCTTAGTGCCCTGCTTTGTTTGGAGGCTGTTTGCGGACAGCAGCACACACAGCGGGAAGGTGCGCTCTGATCGGCTCCAAGTCTCGGCAGATAGAAGCGCAAGCGAGGCACCGGCTCGCAGTTTGTCCCGGGCATGGGAAGCAGCATGCTGCATGCCCAGAACACATCTCGCACTGTCCTGCCTGCCACAGGGCTGTTTCTGAGCACGGAGGCACGCCTACAAGCCAGCTGAGATGGGCTTTGCCTAAGAGTCAGGGAAGTGGCGAGCGGAACAAGGGAACTGCTGCACAGCTTCCCTCGCAGGCAGATTCCCTCCTGGGACGCTTACTTCTCATGCCTTAGTGCCCTGCTTTGTTTGGAGGCTGTTTGCGGACAGCAGCACACACAGCGGGAAGGTGCGCTCTGATCGGCTCCAAGTCTCGGCAGATAGAAGCGCAAGCGAGGCACCGGCTCGCAGTTTGTCCCGGGCATGGGAAGCAGCATGCTGCATGCCAAGAACACATCTCGCACTGTCCTGCCTGCCACGGGACTGTTTCTGAGCACGGAGGCACGCCTACAAGCCAGCTGAGATGGGCTTTGCCTAAGAGTCAGGGAAGTGGCGAGTGGAACAAGGGATGTGCTGCACAGCTTCCCTCGCAGGCAGATTCCCTCCTGGGACGCTTAGTTCTCTTGCCTTAGTGCCCTGCTTTGTTTGGAGGCTGTTTGCGGACAGCAGCACACACAGCGGGAAGGTGCGCTCTGATCGGCTCCAAGTCTCGGCAGATAGAAGCGCAAGCGAGGCACCGGCTCGCAGTTTGTCCCGGGCATGGGAAGCAGCATGCTGCTTGCCCAGAACACATCCCCCTGTATCCTGCCTGCCACGGGACTGCTTCTGAGCACGGAGGCTCGCCTACAAGCCAGCTGAGATGGGCTTTGCCTAAGAGTCAGGGAAGTGGCGAGTGGAACAAGGGATGTGCTGCACAGCTTCCCTCGCAGGCAGATTCCCTCCTGGGACGCTTACTTCTCATGCCTTAGTGCCCTGCTTTGTTTGGAGGCTGTTTGCAGACAGCAGCACACACAGCGGGAAGGTGCGCTCTGATCGGCTCCAAGTCTCGGCAGATAGAAGCGCAAGCGAGGCACCGGCTCGCAGTTTGTCCCGGGCATGGGAAGCAGCATGCTGCATGCCCAGAACACATCTCGCACTGTCCTGCCTGCCACAGGGCTCTTTCTGAGCACGGAGGCACGCCTACAAGCCAGCTGAGATGGGCTTTGCCTAAGAGTCAGGGAAGTGGCGAGCGGAACAAGGGAACTGCTGCACAGCTTCCCTCGCAGGCAGATTCCCTCCTGGGACGCTTACTTCTCTTGCCTTAGTGCCCTGCTTTGTTTGGAGGCTGTTTGCGGACAGCAGCACACACAGCGGGAAGGTGCGCTCTGATCGGCTCCAAGTCTCGGCAGATAGAAGCGCAAGCGAGGCACCGGCTCGCAGTTTGTCCCGGGCATGGGAAGCAGCATGCTGCATGCCCAGAACACATCTCTCACTGTCCTGCCTGCCACAGGGCTGTTTCTGAGCACGGAGGCACGCCTACAAGCAAGTTGAGATGGGCTTTGCCTAAGAGTGAGGGAAGTGTCGAGTGGAACAAGGGAACTGCTTCACAGCTTCCCTCGCAGGCAGATTCCCTCCTGGGGCGCTTAGTTCTCTTGCCTTAGTGCCCTGCTTTGTTTGGAGACTGTTTGCGGACAGCAGCACACACAGCGGGAAGGTGCGCGCTGGCCATCTCCAAGTCCGGCAGATAGAAGCGCAAGCGAGGCACCGGCTCGCAGTTTGTCCCGGGCATGGGAAGCAGCATGCTGCGTGCCCAGAACACATCTCGCACTGTCCTGCCTGCCACAGGGCTGTTTCTGAGCACGGAGGCACACCTACAAGCCAGCTGAGATGGGCTTTGCCTAAGAGTCAGGGAAGTGGCGAGTGGAACAAGGGATGTGCTGCACAGCTTCCCTCGCAGGCAGATTCCCTCCTGGGACGCTTAGTTCTCTTGCCTTAGTGCCCTGCTTTGTTTGGAGGCTGTTTGCGGACAGCAGCACACACAGCGGGAAGGTGCGCTCTGATCGGCTCCAAGTCTCGGCAGATAGAAGCGCAAGCGAGGCACCGGCTCGCAGTTTGTCCCGGGCATGGGAAGCAGCATGCTGCGTGCCCAGAACACATCTCGCACTGTCCTGCCTGCCACGGGGCTGTTTCTGAGCACGGAGGCACGCCTACAAGCAAGTTGAGATTGGCTTTGCCTAAGAGTGAGGGAAGTGTCGAGTGGAACAAGGGAACTGCTGAACAGCTTCCCTCGCAGGCAGATTCCCTCCTGGGGCGCTTAGTTCTCTTGCTTTAGTGCCCTGCTTTGTTTGGAGACTGCGGACAGCAGCACACACAGCGGGAAGGTGCGCGCTGGCCATCTCCAAGTCCGGCAGATAGAAGCGCAAGCGAGGCACCGGCTCGCAGTTTGTCCCGGGCATGGGAAGCAGCATGCTGCATGCCCAGAACACATCTCGCACTGTCCTGCCTGCCACAGGGCTCTTTCTGAGCACGGAGGCACGCCTACAAGCCAGCTGAGATGGGCTTTGCCTAAGAGTCAGGGAAGTGGCGAGCGGAACAAGGGAACTGCTGCACAGCTTCCCTCGCAGGCAGATTCCCTCCTGGGACGCTTACTTCTCTTGCCTTAGTGCCCTGCTTTGTTTGGAGGCTGTTTGCGGACAGCAGCACACACAGCGGGAAGGTGCGCTCTGATCGGCTCCAAGTCTCGGCAGATAGAAGCGCAAGCGAGGCACCGGCTCGCAGTTTGTCCCGGGCATGGGAAGCAGCATGCTGCATGCCCAGAACACATCTCTCACTGTCCTGCCTGCCACAGGGCTGTTTCTGAGCACGGAGGCACGCCTACAAGCAAGTTGAGATGGGCTTTGCCTAAGAGTGAGGGAAGTGTCGAGTGGAACAAGGGAACTGCTTCACAGCTTCCCTCGCAGGCAGATTCCCTCCTGGGGCGCTTAGTTCTCTTGCCTTAGTGCCCTGCTTTGTTTGGAGACTGTTTGCGGACAGCAGCACACACAGCGGGAAGGTGCGCGCTGGCCATCTCCAAGTCCGGCAGATAGAAGCGCAAGCGAGGCACCGGCTCGCAGTTTGTCCCGGGCATGGGAAGCAGCATGCTGCGTGCCCAGAACACATCTCACACTGTCCTGCCTGCCACAGGGCTGTTTCTGAGCACGGAGGCACGCCTACAAGCCAGCTGAGATGGGCTTTGCCTAAGAGTCAGGGAAGTGTCGAGTGGAACAAGGGATGTGCTGCACAGCTTCCCTCGCAGGCAGATTCCCTCCTGGGACGCTTAGTTCTCTTGCCTTAGTGCCCTGCTTTGTTTGGAGGCTGTTTGCGGACAGCAGCACACACAGCGGGAAGGTGCGCTCTGATCGGCTCCAAGTCTCGGCAGATAGAAGCGCAAGCGAGGCACCGGCTCGCAGTTTGTCCCGGGCATGGGAAGCAGCATGCTGCGTGCCCAGAACACATCTCGCACTGTCCTGCCTGCCACGGGGCTGTTTCTGAGCACGGAGGCACGCCTACAAGCAAGTTGAGATTGGCTTTGCCTAAGAGTGAGGGAAGTGTCGAGTGGAACAAGGGAACTGCTGAACAGCTTCCCTCGCAGGCAGATTCCCTCCTGGGGCACTTAGTTCTCTTGCTTTAGTGCCCTGCTTTGTTTGGAGACTCTTTGCGGACAGCAGCACACACAGCGGGAAGGTGCGCGCTGGCCATCTCCAAGTCCGGCAGATAGAAGCGCAAGCGAGGCACCGGCTCGCAGTTTGTCCCGGGCATGGGAAGCAGCATGCTGCATGCCCAGAACACATCTCGCACTGTCCTGCCTGCCACAGGGCTGTTTCTGAGCACGGAGGCACGCCTACAAGCCAGCTGAGATGGGCTTTGCCTAAGAGTCAGGGAAGTGGCGAGCGGAACAAGGGAACTGCTGCACAGCTTCCCTCGCAGGCAGATTCCCTCCTGGGACGCTTACTTCTCATGCCTTAGTGCCCTGCTTTGTTTGGAGGCTGTTTGCGGACAGCAGCACACACAGCGGGAAGGTGCGCTCTGATCGGCTCCAAGTCTCGGCAGATAGAAGCGCAAGCGAGGCACCGGCTCGCAGTTTGTCCCGGGCATGGGAAGCAGCATGCTGCATGCCAAGAACACATCTCGCACTGTCCTGCCTGCCACAGGGCTGTTTCTGAGCACGGAGGCACGCCTACAAGCAAGTTGAGATGGGCTTTGCCTAAGAGTGAGGGAAGTGTCGAGTGGAACAAGGGAACTGCTGCACAGCTTCCCTCGCAGGCAGATTCCCTCCTGGGGCGCTTAGTTCTCTTGCTTTAGTGCCCTGCTTTGTTTGGAGACTGTTTGCGGACAGCAGCACACACAGCGGGAAGGTGCGCTCTGATCGGCTCCAAGTCCGGCAGATAGAAGCGCAAGCGAGGCACCGGCTCGCAGTTTGTCCCGGGCATGGGAAGCAGCATGCTGCTTGCCCAGAACACATCCCCCTGTATCCTGCCTGCCACGGGAATGCTTCTGAGCACGGAGGCTCGCCTACAAGCCAGCTGAGATGGGCTTTGCCTAAGAGTCAGGGAAGTGGCGAGTGGAACAAGGGATGTGCTGCACAGCTTCCCTCGCAGGCAGATTCCCTCCTGGGACGCTTACTTCTCATGCCTTAGTGCCCTGCTTTGTTTGGAGGCTGTTTGCGGACAGCAGCACACACAGCGGGAAGGTGCGCTCTGATCGGCTCCAAGTCTCGGCAGATAGAAGCGCAAGCGAGGCACCGGCTCGCAGTTTGTCCCGGGCATGGGAAGCAGCATGCTGCATGCCCAGAACACATCTCTCACTGTCCTGCCTGCCACAGGGCTGTTTCTGAGCACGGAGGCACGCCTACAAGCCAGCTGAGATGGGCTTTGCCTAAGAGTGAGGGAAGTGTCGAGTGGAACAAGGGAACTGCTGAACAGCTTCCCTCGCAGGCAGATTCCCTCCTGGGGCGCTTAGTTCTCTTGCCTTAGTGCCCTGCTTTGTTTGGAGACTGTTTGCGGACAGCAGCACACACAGCGGGAAGGTGCGCGCTGGCCATCTCCAAGTCCGGCAGATAGAAGCGCAAGCGAGGCACCGGCTCGCAGTTTGTCCCGGGCATGGGAAGCAGCATGCTGCGTGCCCAGAACACATCTCGCACTGTCCTGCCTGCCACAGGGCTGTTTCTGAGCACGGAGGCACGCCTACAAGCCAGCTGAGATGGGCTTTGCCTAAGAGTGAGGGAAGTGTCGAGTGGAACAAGGGATGTGCTGCACAGCTTCCCTCGCAGGCAGATTCCCTCCTGGGACGCTTAGTTCTCTTGCCTTAGTGCCCTGCTTTGTTTGGAGGCTGTTTGCGGACAGCAGCACACACAGCGGGAAGGTGCGCTCTGATCGGCTCCAAGTCTCGGCAGATAGAAGCGCAAGCGAGGCACCGGCTCGCAGTTTGTCCCGGGCATGGGAAGCAGCATGCTGCATGCCAAGAACACATCTCGCACTGTCCTGCCTGCCACAGGGCTGTTTCTGAGCACGGAGGCACGCCTACAAGCAAGTTGAGATGGGCTTTGCCTAAGAGTGAGGGAAGTGTCGAGTGGAACAAGGGAACTGCTTCACAGCTTCCCTCGCAGGCAGATTCCCTCCTGGGGCGCTTAGTTCTCTTGCTTTAGTGCCCTGCTTTGTTTGGAGACTGTTTGCGGACAGCAGCACACACAGCGGGAAGGTGCGCTCTGATCGGCTCCAAGTCCGGCAGATAGAAGCGCAAGCGAGGCACCGGCTCGCAGTTTGTCCCGGGCATGGGAAGCAGCATGCTGCTTGCCCAGAACACATCCCCCTGTATCCTGCCTGCCACAGGACTGCTTCTGAGCACGGAGGCACGTCTACAAGCCAGCTGAGATGGGCTTTGCCTAAGAGTGAGGGAAGTGGCGAGTGGAACAAGGGATGTGCTGCACAGCTTCCCTCGCAGGCAGATTCC